>NC_088397.1:75163754-75497504 GCF_034236695.1 Oncorhynchus nerka | reverse complement strand
AGGAATAACCTCAACCATTTTCTAAAGTCTGTTGACATCCAGTGGAAGTGATAGGAACTGCAAGAAGGTCCATTAGAAATCTGGATTCCCAATCAAAACTCATTGAAAAGAGAGTGACCTCTAAAAAATAGAATCTGAAGTTCTGTTATACTCACAGACATGTTTCAAACAGTTTTAGAAACTTCAGACTGTTTTCTATCCAAATCTAATAATAATATGCATATCTTATCTTCTGGGGATGAGTATAGCAGGCAGTTGAATTTGGGCATGCATTTCATCCGGACGTGAAAATACTGCCCCCACCAAGAAGTTAAGCATCAGACCGTTTAAATCGCTGACGTAGTGTCACGTGATAAAACACTACATTGTAGCTGTCCCATCAGATAACCTGGCACACGTTAGCCCTATGCTAACTTTACCAGGTGGCACTGACTATTTCCTGTGACAACTTCGTCATCAGTGTATCAAAGATGTTCAACTTTTTCTCCACAAACCAACGGTATTTCTATGAAATAGGTCAACTTGGCCTCCAGATGGAGTTGGTAAACATCCAAAGTCAAGGTTTACTTTTGTTCCACTTGGTCTGTCACAAAGATCAATATGTAGCATGATGCATCCTTGCCTTGGCTACTAGCTACTAAAGTCAGACAAAGTCTTTTGTATAAAAAAAAAAGACGAAGAGCCTTGTGGCCTTGTCAAAAAGCTGTCATTTACCACAATTGATATCCCTGCCAGATGGCATATAGCACTAAGGGGTTTAACATGTCATCTCTGGGGCACAGTAATTGTGGGTTTGAGTCCCTGTGAAGTCAAGCTTTTTTGTTGAGAACAAAACTGTTCACTGCTGGTCCTCAATGCTCAAATCAAATAAGGCTTAAATGATGAAGTGGATGATTCTAACAATGCATACAAAACGTTGTACATGTAAGTGTAGCCTACATCAGAAATTAAAGGACGTTTTTGGTCTAACACTACTGTTATACTGTGCTATTATATTCAGTATGCTTGGCCTATGTAGAATACAAATTCATCATTAAGTGGTCTTGCAAGACATTGATTCAGCTTTGATATAAACTGTATTAAACATGCACCATTCTGAGGAGTGGTGGAGCGTCGCTCCAGCAGCACTAATGTTATACGCCTGCGTAGTAGCAGTAGTCAATTGGTAATCTTCATTTCCAAGGTTTTGTCTGCAATTCCCTGCAACACACTAACACTACAAATGTCATTCTATATTTTAAAGGAAAGAAAATCTATCTTACCTGGGATTCCAACTTGCCGCACACCGTGAAAAGTACCAGGTGCCAGGATCACTACACTGTGGTCTAAACATCCAGTTTAAATCAGAAGCTTTTTAGTAACTTCAAAAGCAGATTGTGCCGCTTGACTTTTGTCGCCCACAAGTTTAACATCTTTGATAGGCTGATGAGGAAGTTGTTAAAGGAAATAATCACTGCCACCTGGTGAACTTAGCATAGGGCTAACGTGTGCCATGTTATCTGACGGGACCAGCTGCAATGCAGCATTCTATCGCGTGACAATACACCATCCATTTTTATTGGCTGATGCTTAAACTTGAATTTAAACTTTGTCTGAAGTTCGTAAGTATGGCCCCAGTGTTTTTGGGAGGGTGGATATGCACCTGGCTACCAGTATCTACTGGGCTTAAGGATGTAAAGGGATTCTTGTGGAGGATTTCGAGTGAGAGGGAATCATGTCTGTGCTGATCCTGATACAGAGGATCTCCTCTCCTTAAGCTACTGATACTGATACCTTAATCCACTGTCAACATTAGGCAAAAATATGCCTATATTAATATATTCTATATGATATCATGCCTTTTGGTTTGCATTTTGGCAACAGTTTGGATCGTAATGTTTCTGTGTCCGTAAAATGTGTGTGAGACCATTGTATTATCAAGTACATGTATCTAAGTTTAATTAATGTCTTGGTCATGTGACTCCCGGAAGGTGAGGCAGGTCAATAAGTTGGTGTCTCTAGTTGTTTTCCTTCGTTTACCTTTAAAGCTCCTAATCGTCCCCCTGGCAACGTGTCCTGGAAGACTGATGGCTCATGGGTAACTGTTAGGTGGGATCATGTCAAGACCCTAGACAATGAATCAGCCGTACTGGGTTACAAGGTGAGTGGTGTCTGTTTGTAGGAGAGGTGTGTGCAGGTAGGTATGTTATTGTCATATTGCGAATGCACTGTCAAAATATATTAAATCATGTTAACATGTGTGAAGTGAAAGTGGATATGTGGTCAAAATGAATAAAGTTGTTCTCATAAGCTACTTGTAAACCCTTCTGTTAATAATCAGATATGTAGTGCAATAAAAAGGTCATGTAAAGGAATCAAAGAGCATTTGATAAGGCTCAGCCTGGCAATAGAAAAACATTCAAGATATGACATATCATCAGTAGATGAACATGAACCATCCTATTCTGGTTTTATAGTGTGATGCTGTGCAGAGAGAAAACACAAAAGTATTGAAAACATTATCTTAATAAAACAAATAATAGTTCATCAAGTGGGAAAGGACACACATTCAATAACCCAACAAATGTATTTCCTCTGTAGAAGTTGTGTGAATAGGTTCCCTCCCTCTGTCTTCGCTCAGGTCCTGTACAAGCACGAGGGCCAGTCTGCTCTGAAGGTTCTGGACAAGGGGAAGACGTCTGTGACCCTGCCCCTACCCAAAGACAATGGCTACGTGGTCCTGGAGATACGCTCTTGGGGGGAGGGGGGCGACGGAGCCGCACAAGAGACCATCGTCTCCCGAGACTCAGGTGAGACTTGGACTGACTGTGTGTGTCCCAATAATATATTTTTTCTCATAAAGTGTACACTCGTTCACTACTTCCCCTAAATCTATAAGCATTGGATTGGTGAAAGGATGGGCTATAGATTGTTTCTACCATATTTCTTATACCAGTCATTTCCTTTCATATCAGTGAAGGGAAGTGAACAAGTGCACACTAACATAATTTTTGTAACTTTCAAGGATTTTGTGGAATTCTATCAGATTGCATCTAGGGCCTTTTTGGCTAGTTCACATTATCACAGGTGTCTAATTATCTCTGTCCCTCCGTGTGGCCTTATCACATGTATACCATGTTAAATAATCAAATAATACCATTGGTTTTTCTACTGAGGGTTTCAGCATGAAATAGCCTTTGTCTTTTTTTTACCCATTTTAATTTATTTTACGATGTCAATATGTCTTTGTTGTATATGTTTTAGGGCCAAACTGGTGGCAGTTGTGATAAAAGACAATTGTTGGAAGATTTGCAGAGTTGCCATTGTTGATTAGATACTTTTTTCATGAATTAGTCTATATTATCTTGAACTCTTATGGTGTCACGACTTCTACCGAAGGTAACTCCTCTCCCTGTTCGGGCGGCGCTCGGCGTCGGCGGTTTACAAGCCACCACCGATCACTTTTTCCTTTTCTGTTTGTTTTGTCTGTGACTCTTTTTCACACCTGGTTTCATTTGCGTTTATTTCTGTGTGTATAAGGGTAACCTGTTGCCTGCCTTAGTTTGTGCGGGATTAGACTTTTGTGTATTGTGCTCGATTGTATTTAAAGTTTGTTGTTTTCACGGTTACGCACGTGCATTTGCGTGTCGGAACTGTGTTTGTTCCTCCGTGCATTTGAGTGTCGGAACTGTGTTTGTTCCTCCGTGCGTTTGAGTGTCGGAACTGTGTTTGTTCCTCCGTGCATTTGAGTGTCGGAACTGTGTTTGTTCCTCCGTGCGTTTGAGTGTCGGAACTGTGTTTGTTCCTCCGTGCGTTTGAGTGTCGGAACTGTGTTTGTTCCTCCGTGCATTTGAGTGTCGGAACTGTGTTTGTTCCTCCGTGCATTTGAGTGTCGGAACTGTGTTTGTTCCTCCGTGCGTTTGAGTGTCGGAACTGTGTTTGTTCCTCCGTGTATTTGAGTGTCGAACTGTGTTTGTTCCTCCGTGCGTTTGAGTGTCGGAACTGTGTTTGTTCCTCCGTGCGTTTGAGTGTCGGAACTGTGTTTGTTCCTCCGTGCATTTGAGTGTCGGAACTGTGTTTGTTCCTCTGTGCGTTTGAGTGTCGGAACTGTGTTTGTTCCTCCGTGCATTTGAGTGTCGGAACTGTGTTTGTTCCTCCGTGCGTTTGAGTGTCGGAACTGTGTTTGTTCCTCTGTGCGTTTGAGTGTCGGAACTGTGTTTGTTCCTCTGTGCGTTTGAGTGTCGGAACTGTGTTTGTTCCTCTGTGCGTTTGAGTGTCGGAACTGTGTTTGTTCCTCTGTGCGTTTGAGTGTCGAACTGTGTTTGTTCCTCCGTGCGTTTGAGTGTCGAACTGTGTTTGTTCCTCTGTGCGTTTGAGTGTCGAACTGTGTTTGTTCCTCCGTGCGTTTGAGTGTCGAACTGTGTTTGTTCCTCTGTGCGTTTGAGTGTCGGAACTGTGTTTGTTCCTCTGTGCGTTTGCACGAGTTTTCAGTATCGAGAGCGTAGTTTGTATTTTCGACTGCGCCATTTTTGTGTTGGTAGACTGTCTGATTTAACACGCTTCTCAGACATCCCTGCTCTCCTGCGCCTGACTCCTACACCTCTCACCTAGACGCACATAATCACATATGGTCTATCCACTAGAAACCCATGGACAAAAAATAATCATGTTAAATATGAATACATTTAAAAGTTATACAAGTATAAATTACCAACGTTGCCATAGATGACCTGTTCATGACCAACATTCCAGTAACCTTGGTAAATTACCAATAGCTTTGCAACTCTATACACACCACATAGCCCCAGAGCTTCTTCAGGCAAGGTTTTGTGCCAAGTTTAAATCACAACCCCACCTAGGACTACTCTATATAAAATACCTGCATGAGTCTGCCCCAACAGCTAGTCTAGCCCATGGCTAACAGGATAAGCTAGCTTTCACACAAAGAAGGTTACAAGAGCTTAAGTGGTAATTGGAACCACGCGGCTATACACGGCAGCCCAGTCATAATTAGCTGGGAGGATGAGGTCAAACTGTTCTGTGCAATCTATGTCAAGTCAAGTTTTATTGGTCACATATGTAACAGTATAGCTTCCGTCCCTCTCCTCGCCCCAACCTGGGCTCGAACCATGGACCCTCTGCACACATCAACCACAGTCACTCACGAAGCATCGTTACCCATCACGCCACAAAAGCCACGACCTTTGCAGAGCAAGGGGAACCACTACTTCAAGGTCTCAGAGCAAGTGACGTCACCAATTGAAATGCTATTAGAGTGCACCACCGCTAACTAGCTAGCCATTTCACATCGGTTACACATACACATGGTTAGCAGATGTTAATGCGAGTGTAGCGAAATGCTTGTGTTTCTAGTTCTGACCGTGCAGTAATATCTAACAAGTAATCTAACAATTCCTAACAATTTCACAACTACCTTATACACACTAGTGTAAAGGAATGAATAAGAATATGTACATATAAAAATATGGATGAGCGATGGCCGAACAGCATAGGCAAGATGCAGTAGATGGTATAGAGTACAGTATATACATATGAGATCAGTAATGTAGGGTATGTAAACATTATATAAAGTGGCATTGTTTAAAGTGACTAGTGATACATTTATTACATACCATTTTCTATTATTAAAGTGGCTAGAGATTTGAGTCAGTGTGTTGGCAGCAGCCACCTAATGTTAGTGATGGCTGTTTAACAGTCTGATGGCCTTGAGATAGAAGTTGTTTTTCAGTCTCTCTGTCCCTGCTTTGATGCACCTGTACTAACCTCGCCTTCTGGATGATAGGGGGGTGAACAGGCAGTGGCTCGGGTGATTGTTGTCCTTGTTGACCCTTTTGGCCTTCCTGTTTCTGATAGCCTATAATTTCTCAAGTGGGAATTGGAATATTGGATCTGGGTAGCTTTCTGGAGTCCCGTTGCTGCCTGTGAGGTTGCTAGGCTGCTGTGGGAAGTTGAGGTTCGTCAGTGAGTGACAGGGTTTAATGAGAGGTAGAGAGGGTTAATGGGGGTTTACCTCACTGGATTCTGTATTAGTGCCTGTCTATCACACACATGCAGGAATGCACACATACTGAACACATATGCGCTCGCGCGCACACACACACACAGACACACACACACACAGACACACACACACACACACACACACACACACACACACACACACATACACACACACACACATACACACACACACACACATTGCTATTTGGAGTATGCTTAAGACTAGCTGTGTTCCAGTCCCAGTCTCTAGAGCCGGGAGGGCTGTGTGAGCCAGTCAGAGAGACAGTGGTTGTTAGTCAGTGTCTGTCAATTAGCTTTTGCTTACTGAGCTCAGTATTAGAACTGTGACTCCTCCAATGAGCAAAGGAGACAAGAAGGCAACTGTTATGATAATACTGTACCAGAGCATGTCCCCAATGTTCTCTCTCTCTCTCTCTCTCTCTCTCTCTCTCTCTCTCTCTCTCTCTCTCTCTCTCTCTCTCTCTCTCTCTCTCTCTCGCTTTCTATCTCGCTCTCTTTCTCAAACAGGAACTGGAATGATGGTGCAGAACCAGGCGGGATCCCCATGGTCCAATCATGCTCCTCTCCTGCTCACAGCCACACTCTCCATCACTCTCATTGGCTTACTGGACCTGTGATCTACAACAATCCCTGGACATTATGTTTCATGGTCTAAGCCGATTGGTCAAATTCACCTATCTGGAGTTTTGTTGGGGTGGGGTTAAGGGATGAATTTGAATAGATGGGGAGGGATGTGTGAGGTAATATTTTGAAGCGAGGGGGATTGTGGGAGTTGTCAAAATGACTAATGGTTATTTTATTCTTTTTATAAGAAAATCAAAGAGGGTCAGTTTTTTATGTGTGGGTCTGTGGGGTTTCAAGTGGGTCAAGACTACCTGATTGTCAGTTACATTGGTGTCGTTAGAACCATGCCTTATGGGGATAAGAGAGGCCTTTGTGCTTCACAGCAATAGGTCACTCTCTCCATGTCTCCTGGCTTTCCCTACTCTGCTATAAACCCAAGGCTCACTGGCGTATGTCACCCAAATCAGCCTGTGTATGTAGAGCATCATGTGTACATACCATTGAGAATGAATGAGGACTCTAGTGCCCAAAAGCACGTTTTAGCAATGGCTGCGCAATTGAGGACTTTCACCATTCTGAAGTTGTCAAATGGGTGGGACATCCTATGGGTTAAGGAAGGATCACATAATTCCATCCAGGTCCTCAGGAGGGATCAGCCACTGAATTATACTTGTGATCAAACATTCCGTAACTGCAGGTGGCAGTAAATCGCCAACCTTCACTTTATACCTGTTTAAGCAACACACTACCAGGTGGCAGTATGCACCCTTTCATGTTTTTAACCAACTCATACTAGTAGTAGTAGAAGAAAATGTACTACTTCAAAATGGAGATGGTCTCAATGGCGCTGCCCGTGCGCTCACAGACGCCATAATGGGACAGGTAAAATGATGAGTCCTCTATAATTATCTATGGTACACACATACAGAACAGTAGACAACATCTCTGGTTCCCTCAGACACTGACCAACTCAAACGTTTGTATCTAGAATAAGATGAAGGGGGATAAAACAGTGATGTCATAAATGTCATGATTTTTGAGAAAGTCTACTTCAAGTGGAACTCACTGTAAATAGAACGCTATCTTAGCCTACTGGTCTTTCTTATGACACAGTCTCTGTTTAAAATGGCCCTTTTTCTCTTTGGATTGTCTGCCTGTGTGTTTGTTTGGTTGCTTTATTATTTGTTTGCCATGGCAGCATCCGGATGAATAACTTTAATGGTCCAAATGAATGTTTACCTTTTTTATTGTTTATGTTTAGATGAGAGAACTCAACTTGATAAAGAGCTTCATCAGTCCTTTCAACAGCAAAAATACGATGAAAGTGTGATCACCAAAGTACAGAGTTATCGTTAGTATTATTATTAATGCCACCATTATTCTGTCACCCTTTATCCATGAACTTTTATGTAACATGTCCTGTGGTTCATTAACTGTTAATCATGCAACACACCTGCCATAAATACTGTCTGTCTGAGAAGGGTTCACGGCAAGGATACGACATCTAAGGAACATACTGCATATGCTAGTTAATCATGAAGCCCCTGTGATATTGATTTGGGTGTAAAGCAAAGAGAATTCCCGCAAGCTGTTTAGATGTTCCCGATGTTTCCAGAGTTACAAAAGCAACATGTCAACATGTCACGCCCTGACCTTAGAGATCCTTATTTATTCTCTATGTTTGGTTAGGTCAGGGTGTGACTCGGGTGGGAAAATCTATGTTTTCTATTTCTTTGTTGTTTTTGCCATGTGTGGTTCCCAATCAGAGGCAGCTGTCTATCGTTGTCTCTGATTGGGGATCATATACTGTATAAGTTGTGATTTTCCGTTTGGGTTTTGTGGGGTGTTATTTTATATTTAGTGTCTGTGCCTGACGGAACGGTTCGCTTTCGCTTTTGAATTTGTTATTTATTTTTTTCTTCAAAAATAAACATCATGAACACTTTCCACGCTGCACTTTGGTCCACTCTTCCTTCCACCGACGACGAGCGTTGTGCCAGCTCTATGCTCGGGACCTCCAGTGCGCCTCCACGCCCCAGTGTATCCGGTGCCAGCTCCACACACCAGGCTTCAAGTGCATCTCCCCAGTCCGGTGAGACCTGTTCCGGTTCCATTTACCAGGCCTCCAGTATGTCTCCCCAGCCTGGTAAGCCCTGTGGCAGCTCCACGCACCAGGTTTCCAGTACGTCTCCTCAGTCCGGTGAGACCTGTTCCGGCTCCACGTATGAAGCCTCCAGTGATGATCCATGGCCCGGTGCCAGTAGTGATGATCCATGGCACGAAGCCTCCAGTGATAATCCATGGCCCGGAGCCTCCAGTGATAATCCATGGCCCGGAGCCTCCAGTGATAATCCATGGCCCGGAGCCTGTAGTGATGATCCATGGCACGAAGCCTCCAGTGATGATCCATGACCCGGAGCCTCCAGTGATGATCCATGGCCCGGAGCCTATAGTGATGATCCATGGCACAAAGCCTCCAGTGATGATCCATGGCCCGGAGCCTCCAGGTATGATCCATGGCCCGGAGCCTGCTGTGAAAATCCAGGGCATGGAGCCTCCAGTGACGGTCCCCAGTCCGGAGCCTCCAGCGACGGTCCTGAGTCTCCAGTAAAGGTCCCCAGTCCGGAGCCTCCAGCGACGGTCCCCAGTCAAGAGCTTGCAGCGACGATCTACGATCCGGAGGTCCCGGCGACGATCCCTGACCAGAGCCCCCACCGAGAGTAGATGCCCACCCGGACCCTCCCCTATAGGTTCAGGTTTGCGGCCAGAGTCCACACCTTTGTGGGGGTTACTGTCACACCCTGACCTTAGAGATCCTTATTTATTCTCTATGTTTGGTTAGGTCAGGGTGTGACTCGGGTGGGAAAATCTATGTTTTCCATTTCTTTGTTGTTTTTGCCGCGTGTGGTTCCCAATCAGAGGCAGCTGTCTATCGTTGTTTCTGATTGGGGATCATATATAAGTTGTGATTTTCCGTTTGGGTTTTGTGGGGTGTTGTTTTCTGTTTAGTGTCTGTGCCTGACGGAACTGTTCGCTTTGGCTTTCGTTTTTGAATTTATTATTTTTGTTTGAGTGTTTCTTGAAAATAAACATCATGAACACTTTCCACGCTGCACTTTGGTTCACTCTTCCTTCCACCGATGACAAGCTTTACACAACCACTGTCTTTGTCAAGTGTTATGCCACTGTACGTGGCAGCTTTTGAACAGTGGGTCTTCTCCTATATTTTCCCATCTGATAACTCCTGCACCTAGAAAGTCTGTGGAACGTATGTTCAGTACAATACCTTGAACTATTGATTTTGGGCGTAGCCAAGAAGTTCAATGGTAAACTGCTCTTTCAACACAGTGTGTCTGTTCTCAATATAACTACTGTTAGATACATCTTAACGTGAAACAAGATGGCAACTACTGTATGTTGTCTCATTTTATTCAATTTCTGTTGGTCTGAACCATATAAAGGCAGGTTGGCCAGTAGCAGTACGTTTGTGCTTCTACATGTTGTTCTATGCAGTAGAACAGTTCTATTAACCAAGATGCCCTGTGGCATTCCAGGGTTTCTTAGTCATCACTAATTGTAAATTCTATGATTTCAAAACATCTCAGGAGTGTAGGAATCAAACAATACCTTTGATGGTTTGCAAGGGGTCTTTTTTTGTTATTTGTAAAAGTTCTGGGAGTTGAAAATGGTTTGTTGAGCAAATGGTTGGATGATGGATCACTTGTTTTTTCCAGTGCTGTTTGCTAAGCTACATCTCACATTTTAGGGCCAAAGCTGTATAGAAGTTATTGTTTGTTTTAAACAGACATCGACTGATTGTCAACATCAGAATGAGCGAGATACAAACACACTCTGGACATGAGACATTTTGATGACAATCTGTTAGTACAGCAACAACGCCACTATACCCAGAGTTCCCAGTGTTGACAGTCATTTTGTTTTCATAATAAATTGATGTATTCAACACCTGTCAGTTTTGATGTTTCAGACCCGTAGTGTTTTGATTCCAGTGTGTGAAGCCACCCAATCCTGTGCCTGACAGTGTTCAGGTCATTTTCTATTGGATCGGGAGTGTTGCGTTTTATAAACTGTTTTGGTATGTTGATCACTGTACCTTAAAATAAAGAGGGCAGCTAAAAAAGAAACGACGTGACTGTCTGTTACGTCTTATAGTAATATAGTAACGAGTTACTACAAACACAAACTCTCACTTTGAAGTTGAAGACAATGAATGCATGGTAATACTGTCGTTACAACTGCAGAACAAGGGCATCAATTTGACTCTCTTTCAACATGCCGGTCAAACTATAGTCAAACATATATCTCATTCAGCAGCTTCTGCAGGGTCAAACAGTTACTAAGGCCTGACATGCTGAAAGCCACTGGACCACTCAGCTCTGTACACTGTATCACATCTAGCTGTTCAATAATGTTTAAGATAAACTGATACAGCCACCAACTGGGAAAGCAGCCTGTGTTCCCGTAAGCACAGGATAGGAGTTACTATGGTAAAGACTGAGCATACAAAACATAAGGAACACCTTCCTAATATTGAGTTGTACCCTTTTTTTGCCCTCAGAATAGCCTCAAGTCGACGGGGCTGGACTCTACAAGGTGTTGAAAGCGTTCCACAGGGATGCTGGCCCATGTTGATTCCAATGCTTCCCACAGTTGTGTCAAGTTGGCTGGATACCCTTTAGGTGGTTGACCATTCTTGATACACACGGGAAACTGTTGAGTGTGTAAAACCCAGCAGTGCTGCAGTTCTTGACACACTTAAACCTGTGCGCCTGGCACCTACTACCATACCCCGTTCAAAGGTACTTCAATCTTTGGTCTTTCCCATTCACCATTTGAATGGCACACATACACAATCCATTGTCTCAAGGCTTAAACATCCTTCTTTAACCTGTCTCCTCCCCTTCATCTACACTGATTGGAGTTGATTTAACAAGTGACATCAATAAGGTATCATAGCTTTCACATGGATTCACCCGGTCAGTCTGGAAAGAGCAGATATTCCTAATGTTTTATACACTCAATGTATTTGTACACTGGATCTCACTTATCATCGGTCTGTAGATACTATACTGTACTGTACTGTGCTGGTAGAGTACAGTTGTTAGCACACACTTAGCTCACAACTCAGAGCCTACTGTTTGGTGGGTAGTGTTGTTCCTTCCTCACCCAGCACTGGTATAGGTCTGAGAAGATGCACAAGTACACGTGATCTGCCCTTACTTATTCCACCCCAATCGGGAAGGTTGCCTCAGCCATGGACTGTTGTTGCCCTTTTGGTTATGTACGTAATGCTAGCATATTCATTTGTGTGTGTGTGTGTAAATGTTTTTGTTAACGCAACGCTTTTCATATTTAAAACTACCATCAGATATCTCTGTAATACTAAGGTGACATCATGTCCAAAAACTGTTGGAATGTTGTGTCAACTTCAGGAAGTCTGATTGGTCGGTTCATCTCTCACTTCATGGTGGAAGCTATGATGGTGCTCAAAGTAGATGTTGCCTGTAACCACAGATCTAGGATCAGTTACTCTCCCCCTAATACTAACCTGAAGCATTAGGGGGGTGAAAACACTGTCCCTGTATCAGTGGTTAAAAAGGGCAACCTCTCTGCTAGGATGTGCTTGCCTGTCAGCTGGTCGGGCTGAAATGTTGACATGTTAGGATACCGTTTGGCCAATCTAAATCTGTGATTGAATGGAAATGTGAAGGGGGGATGGCACTTGTAAATGTGACTAAATAAACACCTTGGGGTTGTATTTAAAACGTTCCTGTTCCACTGTGTTTTTTATTCCCTTATCACTGTTGAATTTGCATGGATGATGTAGCATGATCAAAGATTGCTTTATAATGTCAGTTGTGACATATCAGGATGAATAGCCCCTAAATACTTGCCATTTTACCTAGTGTGCGTCATTTCATCTATTAGGGAGGTGGGACCTGGGTTGATTGTCTCAAGGGTTGGTTGTCACAGTCCTTATTATTACCAATCTAGAGATTGCTGTGTAATATTCAAATATGTCAATTATTTGAAAGATCTCATCCATCTGGTCAATTCATGTCAGCATGACATGTTTCACGTTTTTATTAGTCGTATGTACAGAATATACACATGGTATACACCATCCATACACTGTGAAATACACACACGTACACATGTGTATGCAAAGACATGCATACACAAACAAATTTACTCAAAATGTCATATGTTGCTCTCACGGCATAAAATGCAGAATTTTGTTGGGAATATTTTTCGATCAAAGAAAGGCTTGGCTATTTCTAAGACTGTAGTTCCTGTTACAAAAGGAATAAGCAACTAGCAAAAACTGTGACAACCAACCCCAGAATGGAGCATGTGTTGGATGGCTTTTAGCTCAACGTTGGAATACGATATGAGGATAGAAAGGGTCCCTACTGTATGTCAACCCAAGGCCTTGGTATTTCTATTAAGGCTTAAAAGAGTCTTGTAAGATATACTAGCGCTGAGAAATACACAAGAGTAAAAAGTGTGACAGCCAACTCCGGTCTCCCCTAATCAGTCAATCTCCCACTACCCAGAATAGCCGGGAAACTTATCACTTGCACTTTGATACCAATTATTATTAAGGAAAGTGAAAAGTATAAATAAGCAAGAACAAAGCACAGCTAGAAACTCGCCCTCTGTCACTGGTGGAGAAAGGTAATACGATCACATCCATATTCATGTGTTGTATGTAATATGTAATGTTATATTAATGTATGTAACATAGCTTGTAATTTCATATGTAATATCACCGCTATGTTGCAACTTACTTATCATGCATGACATGGTGATAACAGTGTGTTTATTAATTAACGTGTGAATAGCATTTGAAAAGATTTAGTTTTGTTAACAATGGATATAAGTGTGTGTATGCTTAGATCAGACTTGGTTCAAATACATGATTGAATACACTGCAGGGTGGGTGGAGTTGACCCTTTTGGTTATGGTGGCCAGGGCGTAAATAAAGGTTACATTTCAAACGTTTCAAAATGTTTTTCAAAACTACATTTTTGGGGACTTTTTAATTGGTTCCATTATACCAGTCAAGTTACAGTATGTGAAGTGCACTTCAAGTATTTGAAAGTGTTTATACGTTTCACCTAGGTCTGGGTATACATGAATGTGATTTTGTTTAATATCCAGCTAATCAAGAACAATAGTTACATGGGTTACTAAATGTTAGAGATTGTGAAATACAAACACTATCCAATACTTTGTGATATCTAATATTTACAAACTTGGTTGACCTGAATGAACAACATAACAACAGAATTGCACTCTGCTTTTAAAAAGTATTTCATGTATAAAATGTTATAATTGCATGATTATACGATTTCGTTATATATTTATATTTAAGAATGTATTTATTAAGACATTTGTTTGTTTATTTGTATGTATTCATTTATTTTAATAATCTATCCTTTCTTTCAGGTACATTGTTTCTAAGGAAAACATACTTTAGTTTTACAACACAATGGCCAGACTTACTGTGCTTGCAGGTACATGCCTATGCCGTCTTCAGTCATTACCATCACTATCATCATCCCCATCGTCCTTGTCGTTATCATCATCCTCCTTATCATTATCATCATCCTCATCTTATTCTTCAACATGACCCACTGGCAAACGAGTCCCTAGTGTCTACTCTGTTAACTCAGTAATCTTTCCTCAGGTCTGGGCCTTCTGCTGATGTTGCAGATTGGTAAGTGTTTCCCTCATCAACTTTTTTACATTTCTCAATTGACATTTTTAAACCATAGAGATTAAGATTGTGTTCAATCTAATTCTGTGGTTTAAATCTCCTTATCTGAGCCCCAATTACACCTCTGAGGCTCGGTAATCCTACTCAAATTCATGCATCCTACATAAGCATTTAAAATTAGGAATCCCATAAAGTAAAATAATCCAACCCATTATTTTAGAGCACCCCAAAGGGTCAATGTGAAATTCAGTCTCTGGATAGATTTCCTCTTCTACCTTCAGCTGCCTCCACCAAACTGGTGTGTCACATGACCAACTGGTCCCAGTATCGCCCAACCACTGGAAAGTTCACCCCCGAGAACATCGACCCATTTCTCTGCACCCACGTGATCTACGCCCTGGCCACCATCAACAGCTTCAACCAGGTCGCCCCTATCGAGTGGAATGACGAGACCCTCTACACGAGCCTCAACCACCTGAAGAATGTGTGAGTGACTCTGGGTTGACATCAGTGAGAGTTGGGCCTTAGTTAATAATTCCATGGTGAACACTAGGTTTGACTCCTCATCTTACCTCTCTGATCTGCAGTAACCCAATGATGAAGACTCTGCTGTCTGTCGGAGGCACAGTCAATGGACTTAGCCCGTAAGTCTCTTATTGGTTCTTCACAGTATTTTATTGCGATTTCACAGCTCTCCAAAAGCATGGTTTTTGATAAGATAAAATTTAACTTTCACTTCTTTCCACTACACCACATTAAACAGATTTGTGTTTTTGTACCCAGCATCTAAAAAAGTCCATTTCAATGGTGCAGGTTTTTATTGTTTCCCATTCCACTCCTTTTTTTTATCAGGTTTAATCATTGTGTTTTATCATAGTGTTTAATCATAGTGTTTTATCATAGTGTTTTATCATAGTGTTTTCAATTTCCCTACTTCTGCACATCAATAGACTCAGGACCAGAGAAACGGTTTACATTGTCTCCCTCCACCCCTCTAGATTCATCGGCATGGTGTCCAAGCCTGAGGGCCGCCAGGCCTTCATCAAGTCTGCAATCAGCTACCTGCGTTCCCATGGCTTTGACGGTCTCAACCTGGCCTGGGAGTTCCCCACTCAAAACGGCAGCCCCGATGGAGACAGGGAGAGATTCACCAAGCTCGTCAGAGTAAGCTTGCACATAAACTTTTTTACTGACGGTTATTTGCAGCTTTATTTTTCAATGTGTTTCTGTCATTTTCTGTGGCTTGTTATCGTTGTAGCTCTGTCTATCCAGCTCAGCCTGAAGGGCCATATAGTTTTGACTATTTTCTGTACCTAATGTCTATGTATGGCTTAACAGGAGCTGCAGAAGGCCTTTGAGAATGACGCTAAAGACACCAGGCTGACCCAGTTGCTCCTGTCTGCCAACGTGGCTGCTCTTCAGCCCACTATCAACTCCAGCTACGAGGTGGCCCAGATCGCCAGGTACTGTAGACAGCATGGGTCTGGGAGAAACCCACTCAGCTGATATAAGTCTTTGATATAAATTGAAGTCTCTGTTTTCTCTCTTTCTCTTTTTTATCTCTCTCCCTCGCTCTCCTTTTCAAACAAACACACTTTATATACTTCATTCCCCTGTCTATTCATGTCTCTGCAGCTCTCTGGACTTCATCAACGTGATGACCTATGACTTCCACGGACACTGGGAGAGAGCCACAGGACACAATAGCCCACTGTTCCGCAGCAGCCATGACTCGGGGACACACTACCACTTCAATGTCGTAAGACACACTTTCTTTTTTAACATCTACACCAAGTTTTTCACCAGGAAACTTGTGAAGAAATTATGTAAATATAGGAAATATTGGTATAGATGTCCTCCATTGTAGCTCCCTTGTCTTAACCACCTGTCCCTATGTGTTAGGACTCTGCCATCACCTACTGGCTGGACAACGGTGCTCCCGCTGAGAAGCTGCTGATGGGTTTCCCCACCTACGGCCGTACCTACCGTCTCACCACCTCCAACACTGGCCTGGGAGCCCCCACAAACGGCCCGGCTGACGCTGGCCCTTACACCCGGGACGCAGGATACTGGTCCTACTACGAGGTGCGCTAAAACTTTAATAACTATGTTCATGATCATACATCTGATCTATATAATATATATATATATATATTCTTTTTTTTACTCAAAGCACACAGGCCACGAATCTCAAAACACTATACGCCATTTTGTGTAGTTTGTTTGTTTATCTGTTTGTTTGTCATTATCTAACTGAATGTTTCACTCCTCCCAGGTCTGCTCCTTCACCTCCGGTGCCACTATCGAATGGATTGATGAGCAGAAGGTCCCCTACGCCGTTAAAGGCAGTTCCTGGGTGGGCTACGACAGCAAGGAGAGCTACGCTGCCAAGGTACATGCCAGGAACATCTGAGTCAATATCAATCAATCATGCAATCAACTGATTTATCTCTAAAGCCATGT
Source organism: Oncorhynchus nerka (assembly GCF_034236695.1). Classification (NCBI taxonomy): domain Eukaryota; kingdom Metazoa; phylum Chordata; class Actinopteri; order Salmoniformes; family Salmonidae; genus Oncorhynchus; species Oncorhynchus nerka. Next base: position 75,480,712 of record NC_088397.1, on the reverse strand, counting down.
CCATGTTAGCACATCTGTCTGTGTCTTCTTTGCTTCATCAGGTCCAGTGGCTGAAGACCAAGAACCTGGGAGGAGCCTCTGTGTGGACCCTGGACATGGATGACTTCAGTGGTGCTTTCTGTGCTGATGGCCCCTTCCCTCTCGTCAACCACCTCCGCAACTCTCTGGGTAAATGAACTTACATTCAGTTCAATTGAATTCAGTTGACTTTACAAACCTCTATGTCAAGTACAGTAAAGCTATACAGTATGTAGGTCTATATATCATCTCAAACTCTCCTCCCTTTCTCCATACCTCCTTCCCTTTCTCCCACCCTCTCCCAGGCTTCGCCCCCAAGCCCACCACCACTCAGGCACCCACCACCACCCCAGACCCCATCCTCAGCTTCTGCTCTGGACGCCCAGACGGCCTGTACGTCAACATCTTCGACAACACCACCTACTTCCAGTGTTTCCGTGGCAACACCTACCTGCACAAATGCCAGCCCGGCCTGGTCTATGTTGATGCCTGCAAGTGCTGCAACTGGCCCTGAATTACTGCTAGCTATGTACTGTAGGACTAATTAGTTAGAATGCCATAACAACCTTCAATGACAACATGCTGTTACGGCAATAACCTACCTTAGCAACTTAGTCATGAAAATAAATATATTATTAATTAATTTTGTCCTTTCTTGTTTGCCTGGCTACAATCTTCCTCAATAAAAAAATAAACATATAATGTGAATGTATAATTTTTTTGACATAGAATCACAGGATTTTCTGAGTTTTTTTCCAATCCTGTATATTGATTATGAAATTATGAAAAATATTAACAACGTTCCACCCATGAGGCCACTAGAAGGCAATCTGGTCATTTTAAATGTTTTAACATTTGTTTAAATGTAACCTTTATTTAACTAGGCAAGTCGCTTATGAACAAATTCTTATTTACAATGACCGCCTACACAAGCCAAACCCGGACGATGCTGGTCCAATTTTGCGCCGCACTATGGGACTCCCAATCACGGCCGGTTGTGATATAGCCTGGATTCGTTTGACTGCAGGAAAGAGCTACAATGCATATATCAAGCATTTAGTCAATGGTCTCTCTCCTCTCTGCAAATATAACCACAAACATATAAGAATGCGTCATAATCAATAACATTACTATAGTTTAGCAATTTTCTCTTGGTCTCAAAGAACTTCCCAAAGTTAGGGGGTTACCTTGTGTCATCTCACACAATATTATACATAACAGCCAATGTTATATTATTACCAGTTTACCAAGTCATTTCTAAGTTAATATCGGGGACTGAAAAATAAAGCAACATTTTATATTTTCCTTCCTACAAACCTGGATGTTTACCAGAAAACATGATAAACCACTCCCATGGTGGTTTATCATGTTTTCTGGTAAACATCCAGGTAGAGCAGTCTATAACCATGGGAGTGGTTTATCATGTTTTCTGGTAAACATCCAGGTAGAGCAGTCTATAACCATGGGAGTGGTTTATCATGTTTTCTGGTAAACATCCAGGTAGAGCAGTCTATAACCATGGGAGTGGTTTATCATGTCTTCTGGTAAACATCCAGGTAGAGCAGTCTACAACCATGGGAGTGGTTTATCATGTTTTCTGGTAAACATCCAGGTAGAGCAGTCTATAACCATGGGAGTGGTTTATCATGTTTTCTGGTAAACATCCAGGTAGAGCAGTCTATAACCATGGAAGTGGTTTATCATGTCTTCTGGTAAACATCCAGGTAGAGCAGTCTACAACCATGGGAGTGGTTTATCATGTCTTCTAGTAAACATCCAGGTAGAGCAGTCTACAACCATGGGAGTGGTTTATCATGTCTTCTGGTAAACATCCAGGTAGAGCAGTCTATAACCATGGGAGTGGTTTATCATGTTTTCTGGTAAACATCCAGGTAGAGCAGTCTATAACCATGGGAGTGCTTTATCATGTTTTCTGGTAAACATCCAGGTAGAGCAGTCTATAACCATGGGAGTTGTCACGTTCTGACCATAGTTTTGTTATTTTATTCTTTGTTTTAGTATGGTGAGGGCGTGAGTTGGGGTTGGCAGTCTGTTTGTTTTTCTATGTTGGGTTTTTGTTCTCTATTTTTGTTTTGTTCCCTGTTCTCAATCAGAGGCAGGTGTCGTTAGTTGTCTCTGATTGAGAATCATACTTAGGTAGCCTGGGTTTCACTTTTGGATTGTGGGTGTTTGTTTCCATTTGAGTGTTTGGGCCACACGGTACTGTTTCGGTTTTCGTTTTGTTCACATCGTTTATTGTTTTGTTATTCAGTGTTCAGTTCGTTTGGAATAAATCATCATGAACACTTACCACGCTGCGATTTGGTCCGATCCTTCTTCCACCCAAGACAACCATTACAGGAGTAGTTTATCATGTTTTCTGGTAAACATCCAGGTCTAGCAGTCCCACCATAGTGTATGGGTTAGACTGGCAACACTTAACCTCAGATAATGGCTATCAGGAGAGTAATAAACTCCATGCTGTTGTCCAAAGTGTTGCATTATTATTAGACTTAGCTCTGGGCTGAGAATTCTCTGTTGTCTCCACACATATAGCACCATTCCTGTTTACAGGATTCAAGTGGTCCTAGAAACAATTTATGGTAGCTAACTAATGGTTAGTGTTTTACAGACCTGTTTCAACTGGAATATAGAAGGCTGAAGCATTTTTTGTGGGGGCAAGTCAGTTAAGAACACATTCTTATTTATAATGACTGCCTACCCAATGAACAGTGGGTTAACTGCCTTGGTCAGGGACAGAACAACAGATTTTTACTATGTCAGCTCGGGGATTCAATCCAGCAACCTTTCGGTTACTGGCCCAACGCTCTAACCACTAGGCAGTTTACAGTGCAAAAAAAAACATTTTGTCACTTGGCGTTATTTAAAGTGACTAGTGATATCTTTATTAAGTCCATTTATTAAAGTGACTAGTGATATCTTTATTATGTCCATTTATTAAAGTGACTAGTGATATCTTTATTATGTCCATTTATTAAAGTGACTAGTGATATCTTTATTATGTCCATTTATTAAAGTGACTAGTGATATCTTTATTATGTCCATTTATTAAAGTGACTAGTGATATCTTTATTAAGTCCATTTATTAAAGTGACTAGTGATATCTTTATTAAGTCCATTTATTAAAGTGGCCAGAGATTTGAGTCTGTATGTTGGCAGCAGCCTCTCTATATTAGTGATGGCTGTTTAACAGTCTGGGGCCTTGACATAGAAGCTGTTTTCAGTCTCTCGGTCCCAGCTTTGTTGCACCTGTACCCAGCTTTGTTGCAACCTCGCCTTCTGGATGATAGCGGGGTAAACAGGCATTTGCTCGGGTGGTTGTTGTCCTTAATAATATTTTTGGAAGCGTGCATGGCCACGCAGTCAATCAATTGAATTTACCACGGGTGGACTCCAATCAAGTTGTAGAAACATCTCAACGATGAGCAATGGAAACAGGATGCACTTGAGCTCAATTTTGAGTCTCAAAGCAAAGGGTGTGAATACTCATGTAAGGTATTTCTGTTTTAATTTTTCATAAATTTGCTAAAAATTCTAAAACCTATTTTTGCTGTGTCATTATGGGTTAATGTGTGTAGATCAATGAGTAAAACATTTTATTTAATCAATTTTAAAATAAGGCTGTAACATAACAAAATGTGGAAAAAGTCAAGTGTTTGGAATGCACTGTATTGGGCTTATTGCCGTCAATTTTCAGTCTGCAAATCTTGCCGTTAATTTTCAGTCTAAAACTTATACTGAACTAAAATAGATATACAACATGTAAAGTGTTGGTTTAATGAGCTGAAGTAAAATATCCCAAACATTTTCCATACACACTTAAAGCCTATTTATTTTGGCCACAAATTTGTTTACATCCCTGTTAGTAAGCATTACTCCTTTGCCAAGATAATCCGCCTACCTGACAGGTGTGGCATATTAAACAGTATGATCATTACACAGGTGCACCTTTGTTCTGGGCACAATAGAAGGCCACTAAAATATGCAGTTTTGTCACACAGCACAATGCCACAACTGTCTCAAGTTTTAAGGGAGCGTGCAATTGGCATGCTGACTGCAGGAATGTCCAGCCCAGGACCTCCTCATCTGGCTTCTTAACCTGTGGGATTGTCTGAGACCAGCCACCCAGACAGCTGATGAAACTGTGAGTTTGCAGAAGTGAAGAATTTCTGCACAAACTGTCAGACACCGTCTCAAGGAAGCTCATGTGTGTGCTCGAAATCCTCACCAGAGCCTTGACCTCATTGCAGTTTGGCGTCGTAACCGACGCCACTGGCATCCTGGAGAAGTGTGCTTTTCACGGATAAATCCTGGTTTAAACTGTACCAGGCAGATGGCAGACATCATGGCGTTGAGCGGTTTGATGATGTCAACATTGTGAACAGAGTGCCCCATGTAGTCAGTAGGGTTATGTTATGGGCAGACATAATCTACGGACAATGAACACAATTGCATTTTATCGATGGCAATTTGATTGCAAAGAGATACCATGATGAGATCCTGAGGCCCATTATCATGCCTTTCATCCACCGTCATGACCTCATGTTTCAGCATGATAATGTACTGCCCCATGTTACCAGGATCTGTACCCAATTACTGGAAGCTGAAAATGTCCCAGTTCCGCCATGGTCTACATACTCACCAGACATGTTACCCATTGAGCATGTTTGGGATACTCTTGATCGATGTGCACGACAGTGTGAGAGAGAATAAAGTAGACGGCGCGCGTCAAATGTCTGATTTATGACCCTTTGTCCGGATGACGCGTACATGCCCAAATATGGGCATCAAGTCAGGACATCCTGGCAGGAAGGTGTCACGTGGTTATGCCAATATAAGTGCATCCTGTTCCTGTTGTCATGTGTTAGAGTGTGTGCTATTTTATGGCTATATTGCATCTATTCCTTTGAAGTTGTCATGATGATTGATGTGTAGGGACCTGGTTGAACTGGGGGGGATGTGTTTGAACATTTCAAAGAGGATGGCCCCACACCCACCCTATTTTATTGCCCTTAGGGTTGTTGTCTATGAAGCAGGAATGTCCGGGGGGGTGGGGGGGAATTGTGTTGGCGGCAGACACATTATAAATAAGGCCCAGAACAACACATGCGGCCCCAGAACACTAAACAAGATTTTAAAAATAAAACCCAGAACATTAAACAGAAAATTATGTCACCTAAATTCACGGGGTGCTATGCGTCTCTTGTCACAAACCCAATGATAAAAGCATCGAGGACATTTTATATGAGGCCCCTGAATGTTTTAAAGGAGTTTTGGATTCGAGTGATGGACATATGGCTTACATATTCCAACCTGAGGATTCAACTGTGAAGTTTTCACAGGATATCAATCCTTTACCCAGTTGCTCCGGGGAATAAATGATTTGGAACAGCGTTCATTAGAAGTGGATTCAGCGGAGCAAAACGAGTGCAGCCAGTCCCCATCACACTATTTTCGACGTAAGTCCAATAATAAAATCCATAAGAATATTTATACATTTAAAAACAAAAAGTATGCACCCTATATTAAAAGCTATTTTTGTGTTAACAGCTGACAGACCGCAAAGAAGGATCACGGCTGCATTATGGACTGAACGACTACGGCGGAGACGATGACATATATGCTATTCCTCCTGTAGGAATGTTTATTCAAACACACCAAGAACCGAGGCTTTAACTGTCACATCAACTCCCCCAGGAACCTCCAACCGCTCGCTCCATATTCCAGACCCAAACAAGCAACGCATAACTCAGGCGCAAGTGCATTGCGCAGAATTACCCCAGCCCGAAAAGTGTTACTGGGACGGCAACTTACTGCTTGAAAAAACAGCGCTACAAGGAAGCCATTATATATATATTTTATTAGTTATACATATTTTATTATTATTTATACATTTTTATGATTGAATATGTTAAAACAATGACAAATAATGAGACATGCCCGGCAGAATCTGGAATGCTTGGTGAAAAAAGTCTAGAGCCCCCGGTTTCCGCGATTTGTCAGAACAGCCCTCTCAAAAAAGCTGAGGTAATTTAATTACGTATTGTTAATATATAGTACTATATCTATATATAATCTATATTATATTGTATGTATTATTTTCTTTCAGACTCCTCCCCGGCGTATAACGGCATAGAAGACCATACACAACGAGAGCACGCGGAGGATTTCGGCGCACAGGACATCCCGAATAAAACACAGAAACCGGATGATTTCAAAGTTTTAAATTACATTTCAGAGGTAGACGACGTGATGTTATGTGAAGCGGCCAACCTTCTTGATTCCTCCAATTATTTTGTAGAAACACCCGAACCTGAAATAGAACAAGCTAGGTTTCTCACAGCCTTTTCCAGGGCTCTAAAATACAGAAAGGTTTTGCTACACAAACGAATGGTGGCTTTACTCGAGCGGCAATACAGTCAGGATCTATCCTTCTGGCATTGAACAATGCCACGTTTGTTAACTTCTTTGGGACTGGGGGGCAGTATTGACTAGCTTGGATGAATAAGGTGCCCCGAAATAAACTGCTTGCTACTCAGGCCCAGTTGCTAATATATGTATATTATTAGTATATTTGGACATGAAACACTCTGAAGTTTCTAAAACTGTTTGAATGATGTCTGTGAGTATAACAGAACTCATATGGCAGGCGAAAACCTGAGAAAAAAATCCACCAGGAAGTGGGAATTGTAGTTTTTCAACTCATTGCCTATCGAATATACAGTGTCTATGGGTTCATATTGCACTTCCTAAGGCTTCCAATAGATGTCACCAGTCTTTAGAACCTTGTTTGAGGATTCTACTGTGAAGTGGGGGCGAATGAGAGGGGATTAAGTCAGGGCTCTGGCAGAATGCCCTGAGCTGACCACGCGCGTACACGTGAGAGTTAGCTTGAGTTCCATTGCAATTCTACAGACAAAGGAATTCTCTGGTTGGAACATTATTGAAGATTTATGATAAAATATCCTAAAGATTGATTCTATACTTCGTTTGACATGTTTCTACGAACTGTAATATAACTTTTCGTCTGACCTTTCACATGGACTTGCCTGTGCGTCGTGAGTTTGGATTGTGTACTAAACGCACAAATAAAAAGGAGGTATTTGGACATAAATTATGGACTTTATCGAACAAATAAAACATTTATTGTGGAACTGGGATTCCTGGGAATGCATTCAGATGATGATCATCAAAGGTAAGTTAATATTTATAATGCTATTTCTGACTTCTGTTGACTACACAACATGGCAGATATCTGTTTGGCTATTTTGTTGCCTGGGCGCTGTACTCAGATTATTGCATGGTGTGCTTTTTCGGTAAAGCTTTTTTTGAAATCTGACACAGTGGTTGCATTAACCTCTCTAGGGTATGTGGGACGCTAGCGTCCCACCTGGCCAACATCCAGTGAGATTGCAGTGCGCCAAATTAAAATACAGAAATACTCATTATAAAAACTCACTATACTCACTAACTATTTTGCATTAGTTTAAAGATGAACTTCTTGTGAATCCAACCACGGTGTCAGATTTCAAAAATGCTTTACGGCGAAAGCATAACTTTCGCCGTAACGATTATTGAGAACATAGCCCAGCAGACAAATCATTACAAACAGTAACCAGCTGTTACGATAAACCATGAGTGGTGGGTAGAATCAGGCGCAGAGAGCAGGGTTCCGTCGTTTATCACAAATTTATTCACCGGTGCAACCAAAAATGAATGACGCCAACACACAAGGCGTAAATAGTTGCCAGTCCAAAAACAACAGGACAAAAATAGACCGGATAAATAAAGAACACGAAAAGCAATACACCATCAAACACAGAGTAACAATAAACAAGCCCGCACAAAAACCCAGCAGGCCTAGTGCCCTTAAATACCCTACAAACAAACCCTAATACAAAACAGGTGTACCCAATTAACCAATAACAAACACAAACGGAAAAAGAATCGATGGCACGAACAGGAAGAGGCACCCTCTTCAGCGAGGTTCGTGACAGTACCCCCCCCCCTGACGCGCGGCACCCGCAGCGCGCCGACCCCGGCCTCGAGGACGACCCGGAGGACGAGGCGCGGGGCGATCCGGGTGAAGGCGGTGGAAATCCCTCAAGAGGGAAGGATCTAAAATGTCCCTCCCCGGTACCCAGCACCTCTCCTCCGGACCGTACCCCTCCCAGTCCACGAGGTACTGCAGGCCCCCCACCCGGCGTCTCGAGCCCAGAATAGCTCGTACTGTGTACGCCGGGGACCCCTCGATGTCCAGAGGGAGTGGAGGGACCTCCGGCACCTCATTGTCTTGTAGGGGACCAGCTACCACCGGCCTGAGGAGAGACACATGAAACGAGGGGTTAATGCGATAATAAGAGGGAAGTTGCAATCTATAACAAACCTCGTTTATCCTCCTCAGGACTTTAAATGGCCCCACACACTGCGGCCCCAGCTTCCGGCAGGGCAGGCGGAGGGGCAGGTTTCGGGTCGAGAGCCAGACCCTGTCCCCTGGTGCGAACACCGGTGCCTCACTGCGGTGGCGGTCAGCGACACTCTTCTGCCGTTCACTGGCCTGCCTGAGAGAAGCCTGGACTGCCTGCCAGGTCTCTCTAGAGCGCTGTACCCACTCCTCCACCGCAGGAGCCTCGGTCTGACTCTGATGCCACGGAGCCAGGACCGGCTGGTAGCCCAGTACGCATTCAAATGGCGACATATTTGTGGACGAATGCCGAAGAGAGTTCTGGGCCAATTCTGCCCACGGGACGTACCTCGCCCATTCTCCTGGCCGATCCTGGCAATACGACCTCAGAAACCTACCCACTTCCTGGTTTAATCTCTCCACCTGCCCATTACTTTCGGGGTGATAACCAGAGGTAAGGCTGACCGAGATCCCCAGACGCTCCATAAACGCCTTCCAAACCCGGGACGTGAACTGGGGACCCCGATCGGAGACTATATCCTCTGGAACCCCATAGTGCCGGAAGACGTGGGTAAATAGAGCCTCTGCAGTCTGTAGGGCCGTGGGAAGACCAGGCAATGGGAGGAGACGGCAGGACTTAGAGAACCGATCCACAACGACCAGAACGGTAGTGTTTCCCTGAGATGGAGGAAGATCAGTAAGAAAATCCACCGAGAGATGGGACCATGGCCGTTGTGGAACCGGGAGGGGCTGTAACTTCCCTCTAGGAAGGTGCCTAGGAGCCTTACTCTGGGCGCATACCGAACAGGAGGAGACATAGATCCTCACATCCCTAGCTAAAGTAGGCCACCAGTATTTCCCCCTAAGACCTCGCACCGTCCTATCAATCCCCGGATGACCCGCAGACGGTAGTGTGTGAGCCCACCGAATCAATTTATCACGGACACCAAGCGGTACGTAACTTTTACCAGTCGGACACTGTATAGGCGCAGGTTCAACCCTCAACGCCCGCTCGATGTCCGCGTCCACCTCCCATACCACTGGGGCCACCAGCCGAGAGGCTGGAAGGATGGGAGTGGGTTCGATGGACCGGTCCTCGGTGTCATAGAGACGGGACAGTGCGTCGGCCTTAGTGTTGAGGGAACCTGGTCTGTAAGAGATTGTAAATCTAAAACGTGTAAAAAACATGGCCCACCTAGCCTGACGCGGATTCAGTCTCCTCGCTTCTCGAATATACTCCAGATTACGGTGGTCAGTCCAGATGAGAAAAGGGTGTTTAGCCCCCTCTAGCCAGTGTCTCCACACCTTCAGGGCTTTTACCATAGCTAGTAACTCCCGATCCCCCACATCATAGTGCCGCTCCGCCGGATCCAGCTTCTTAGAAAAGAAAGCGCAGGGACGGAGCTTCGGTGGCTTGCCCGAACGCTGAGACAGCACGGCCCCAACCCCAGCCTCGGACGCATCCACCTCCACTATGAATGCTAACGAAGGGTCCGGATGCGCCAACACGGGAGCTCCAGTGAACAGTACCTTCAACTGGTTGAAGGCTCCATCAGCCTCAGCTGACCACCGCAGACGCACCGGTCCCCCCTTCAGCAGTGAGGTAATGGGCGCCGCTACTTGGCCAAAACCCCGGATAAACCTCCGGTAGTAATTGGCAAACCCTAAAAACCGCTGCACCTCCTTTACCGTGGTCGGAGTCGGCCAATTACGCACGGCATTAACGCGATCACACTCCATCATCATCCCTGAGCTGGAAATGCGATAACCCAGGAAGGAAACGGCTGGTTTGGAGAACACACATTTCTCAGCCTTGACGTATAGGTCATGCTCCAGCAGTCGCCCAAGAACCTTGCGCACCAAGGAAACATGCGCGGCGCGTGTGGCAGAATAAATCAAGATGTCATCAATATAGACTACCACACCCTGCCCGTGCAAGTCCCTGAGAATCTCATCTACAAAGGATTGGAAGACGGCTGGAGCATTCTTCAACCCATACGGCATGACGCGGTACTCATAGTGGCCTGATGTGGTACTAAACGCTGTTTTCCACTCGTCTCTCTTCCGAATACGCACCAGATTATACGCGCTCCTGAGGTCCAGTTTTGTGAAGAAACGCGCTCCGTGGAATGATTCCACCGCCGTAGCGATGAGAGGTAGCGGATAACTAAAACCCACTGTGATCGAATTGAGACCTCGATAATCAATGCACGGACGCAGACCTCCCTCCTTTTTCCTCACAAAAAAGAAACTCGAGGAGACGGGTGACATGGAGGACCGAATGTACCCCTGTCTCAGAGCTTCCGTGACATATGTTTCCATAGCCAACGTCTCCTCCTGTGACAGTGGGTACACATGACTCCGGGGAAGTGCAGCGTTCTCCAGGAGGTTTATCACGCAATCCCACCGTCGATGAGGTGGTAATTTGGTCGCTCTCTTCTTACTAAAAGCGATAGCCAAATCGGCATATTCTGGGGGAATGCGCACGGTGGAAACCTGGTCTGGACTCTCCACCGTCGTGGCACCGATGGAAACTCCTATACACCTCTCCGAACACTCGTCTGACCACCCCTTAAGAGCCCCCTGTTTCCAGGAAATAACGGGATTGTGAATAGCCAGCCAGGGAACCCCCAATACCACCGGGAACCCAGGTGAATCAATAAGGTAGAAACTGATCCTCTCCCTATGATTCCCCTGCGTTACCATGTCCAGCGTAATCGTGGCCTCCCTGACCAGCCCTGACCCTAACGGTCGGCTATCTAAGGAGTGCACGGGGACAGGTGGGTCTATCGGCACTAATGGAATACCCAATTTACGGGCGAGTCCATGATCCATAAAACTCCCAGCTGCGCCTGAATCGACTAGCGCCTTATGCTGAAGAGAGGGGAAAAACGCGGGGGAAAAAATGAACAAAAACATGTGACCAACAAGGAGCTCTGAGTGAGTTTGGTGCTTACTCACCTGGGGTGGCCGAGGAGTGTTCCGCCGACCATCTCGACTCCCAGAGGGACTCCTCCAACACCGGTCCGAAGTGTGTCCTCTACGTCCACAATAGGAGCAGGAGGAGCCCCCTCTGGTTCCCCTAGATGCAGCTCCTCCCAACTCCATCAGAGTGGGAGTGGGAGAGCTGGAGGGTGGAATTAACAGGACCCCTTCCGAACGCCCGCGGGCAGCCAGCAGGTTGTCCAATCGAATAGACATGTCTATAAGTTCATCCAGGGAGAGAGTTGTGTCTCTGCAAGCTAGCTCCCGGCGGACGTCCTCCCGAAGACTACACCGGTAATGATCCATCAGGGCCCTGTCATTCCACCCAGCACCAGCAGCTAGGGTCCTAAACTCCAACGCGAAGTCCTGCGCACTCCTCATCTCCTGTCTGAGGTGGAACAGTTGCTCACCCGCCACTTTCCCCTCTGGTGGATGATCGAACACAGCTCTGAAACGGCGGGTGAACTCCAGGTAGTTGTCCCGAGCCGAGTCTGGACTGTTCCAGACCGCGTTAGCCCAGTCCAGGGCCCTGCCCGTTAAACAGGAGACGAGGAGGCTCACACTCTCCTCACCCGAGGGAGCCGGACGCACGGTAGCCAGGTAGAGCTCTAGCTGGAGCAAAAATCCCTGGCACCCAGCCGCTGCTCCCTCGTACTCCCTCGGGGAGGACGATGTAGGTGGTGTAGATGGTGTCGGTAGTGGGATAAACCACTCCTTTCCCATCGTTCCATCCTCTCCATCATCTGATCCATCGCCGTACCAATCCGATGGAGGACAGCTGTGTGGTGAAGGACGCGCTCCTCAATAGTGGGGAGAGGGGTGGTCGCTGCTCCTGCTGATTCCATTTCTTCGGTGCGGGCTTCTGTTACGATAAACCATGAGTGGTGGGTAGAATCAGGCGCAGAGAGCAGGGTTCCGTCGTTTATCACAAATTTATTCACCGGTGCAACCAAAAATGAATGACGCCAACACACAAGGCGTAAATAGTTGCCAGTCCAAAAACAACAGGACAAAAATAGACCGGATAAATAAAGAACACGAAAAGCAATACACCATCAAACACAGAGTAACAATAAACAAGCCCGCACAAAAACCCAGCAGGCCTAGTGCCCTTAACCTGTTGCTTCTACTCGGGACGCTTGCGTCCCAGCTAGAGCTCTGGAAATGCAAATGCGCTACGCTAAATGCTAATAGTATTAGTTAAAACTCAAAAATTCATTAAAATACACATGCAGGGTATCGAATTAAAGCTACACTCGTTGTGAATCATGGCAACAAGTCAGATTTTTAAAATGCTTTTCGGCGAAAGCATGAGAAGCTATTATCTGATAGCATGCAACACCCCAAAAGACCCACAGGGGACGTAAACAAAATAATTAGCATTTCGGCGTTACACAAACCGCACAATAAAATAGAAAACATTCATTACCTTTCACCATCTTCTTTGTTGGCACTCCTAGATGTCCCATAAACACTATTTGGGTCTTTATTTCGATTAAATCGGTCCATATAAAGCCTAGATATCGTTATATGTAGACTGTGTGATAAACGAAAAAAACATTGTTTCAAAACGTAACGTCATTTTTTAAAATTCAAAAAGTCGACGATAAACTTTCACAAAACACTTCGAAATACGTTTGTAATGCAACTTTAGGTATTAGTAAACGTTAATAAGCGATAAAATTCACCAGGAGGCGATGTAAAGATCATTAGCTGTCCGTCTGGAAAAATGTCCGGCTAGAAACTCAACGAAAATATCCGGTCCTAGACCGGAGGAGATACGGTGTCCTGCATGTGTTTGACCAAGAAAAAACTCGAAGGGAAATGACAAGACTCTAGACACCGTGTGGAAGCTGTAGGTACTGCAACCTCAGTCAATTAATTGTGGTTCACGTTTATCAATGGGTTCAAGTAGCGCATGGATATATTTTCAAATTTTCAGTGATCAGTTTTTCCTGTGCTTTTCGATGTAAATGCCGTTCTGGTAAAGCCACAGCAGTGATTTAACCAGTTTTTTAAACATCTGAGTGTTTTCTATCCACACAGACTAAGCAAATGCATATACTATATTCCTGGCATGAGTAGCAGGGCGCTGAAATGTTGCGCGATTTTTAACAGAATGTTCAAAAAAGTAGAGGGTCGACTTAAGAGGTTAAATACCCTACAAACAAACCCTAATACAAAACAGGTGTACCCAATTAACCAATAACAAACACAAACGGAAAAAGAATCGATGGCAGCTAATAGGCCGGTGACGACGACCGCCGAGCCCCGCCCGAACAGGAAGAGGCACCCTCTTCAGCGAGGTTCGTGACACCAGCCAAGTAGAAGAATTACACAAGTCAGAAATAGAGATAAAATTAATCCCTTACCTTTGATGATCTTCATATGGTTGCACTCAGAAGACATTCATTTATTCAATAAAAGTCTCTCTTTATATCCGAAAACCTCCGTTTTGTTCGTGTGTTTTCTTCAGTAATCCACAGGCACAAACGCAGTCACAACAGGCAGACAAAAAAATCTAAATTGTATCCGTAAAGTTCATAGAAACATGTCAAACGATGTTTATATTCAATCCTCAGGTTGTTTTTAGCCTAAAAAAATCTATAATATTTCAACCGGACAATAACGTCGTCAATATAAAAGGTAAACAACAAAGGCACTCTCTCTGGTCATACGCATGAAAAAGCTCTGTGACACGGCAGGGTACACTCATTCAGACTGCTCTTACTCACTCATTTTTCAGAATACAAGCCTGAAACCATTTCTAAAGACTGTTGACATCTAGTGGAAGGTATAGGAATTGCAATTTGTGTCCTAAGTCAATGGATAGTGTAATGGCCTTGAATTAGAAACTACAACAACAACTAAAAAATCCTACTTCCTGAATGGATTTTTCTCAGGTTTTTGCCTGTCAACTCAGTTCTGTTGAAAACTTTCTGAACATCAAGATTGTGGTTTTGTACCACAGTAGAGCTAATGCAGCTCTCTTGAAATTCCAAAACAACCCACAACCTCATCCTCAGATTCTGTACTTTTATGTGCAAAACGACCATTATTATGCTATTACCAACATCACAGCTTTTTTATGAGCACTGTCATACCGGCTACACCCGAAAGGGGGGGGCACTGGTGCCGTTATAACTGTTCAGTATGTCTTGATGAAAATTGTCCAATGCATCCCTTAAACCTGACACAATATGCAGACTGTCACCGCACATGTCGTTCGGCCTACTGTTACGAAAAACACAAAATTGAAACATGGCACCCCAAGGCCTGTACATCTGTAAGCAGTTGTGACATTAACAAGAAATGTCCAAAATGCCATTGCAATTACAACCTTAAAATAGACAGCCCTAAACCTCATGTGTGTGGAATCATACATTGCCCAATCTGTAAAGGGCCTTTGAAAAGCAGAGACGCTGAATTGGTTCAGGAAGTGCCACACGAGTGTTATATTCAGCCCTTGGCTGAAGATGAACATTCAGAGAAATATGTGTTCTATGATTTTGAGACTAACCAGCAAGCAGAGGTTCATTTGTTTATTTTTGTATCTACCATGACTTTCAAGGGTGATATGTGGTCGGCAGAGGGGCCCAATTGTGCTCTCCTCTTTCTAAAACACTTTAGAAAACCCCAGTACAGAAACTTCACGTTTATAGTGCACAATTCTAGAGCCTATGACTCCTACCTGCTTTTGAACCCCTTGATACAGCAAGGCTTTGCACCCAGTGTCATAGCTCAAGGTAGTAAAATCTTGTGTTTTGCAGACCCTGCCTTCAACCAGAGATACATTAACAGTTTAAGCTTCTTACCCATGGGATTGGCTCAAATGCCAGAGGCCTTGGGTTTTGAGAACTCTGTGAAAGGCTGGTTCGCCCACTTCTTCACATCTGAGGAGAATCTACATTATATTGGAGCTTATCCCAGCCCCGAAATGTACGGGTGTGATCAGATGTCTTCCATCGAGCGAGAGAGATTCATGATGTGGTACGAGACAGTATGTCACAGCACTTTTGATTTCCATAAAGAGATGGAATCATACTGTGACAATGATGTGGTTATACTTCGTGAAGGATGCCTCAGATTCAGAGAAGAGGTAATCAAAGATGCAGGCATTGACCCCTGGAGTTGTACAACTATTGCATCAGCATGCATGAAAACCTATAGTACACACTTTCTACCTACAGCATCTATAGGTATCCCATTACATTACATTTACATTTAAGTCATTTAGCAGACGCTCTTATCCAGAGCGACTTACAAATTGGTGCATTCACCTTATGACATCCAGTGGAACAGTAGTGCATCTAAATCTTTTAAGGGGGGTGAGAGGGATTACTTTATCCTATCCTAGGTATTTCTTAAAAAGGTGGGGTTTCAGGTGTCTCCGGAAGGTGGTGATTGACTCCGCTGTCGTCGTGAGGGAGTTTGTTCCACCATTGGGGGGCCAGAGCAGCGAACAGTTTTGACTGGGCTGAGCGGGAACTGTACTTCCTCAGTGGTAGGGAGGCGAGCAGGCCAGAGGTGGATGAACGCAGTGCCCTTGTTTGGGTGTAGGGCCTGATCAGAGCCTGGAGGTACTGAGGTGCCGTTCCCCTCACAGCTCCGTAGGCAAGCACCATGGTTTGTAGCGGATGCGAGCTTCAACTGGAAGCCAGTGGAGAGAGCGGAGGAGCGGGGTGACGTGAGAGAACTTGGGAAGGTTGAACACCAGACGGGCTGCGGCGTTCTGGATGAGTTGTAGGGGTTTAATGGCACAGACAGGGAGCCCAGCCAACAGCGAGTTGCAGTAATCCAGACGGGAGATGACAAGTGCCTGGATTAGGACCTGCGCCGCTTCCTGTGTGAGGCAGGGTCGTACTCTGCGGATGTTGTAGAGCATGAACCTACAGGAACGGGCCACCGCCTTGATGTTAGTTGAGAACGACAGGGTGTTGTCCAGGATCACGCCAAGGTTCTTAGCGCTCTGGGAGGAGGACACAATGGAGTTGTCAACCGTGATGGCGAGATCATGGAACGGGCAGTCCTTCCCGGGAGGAAGAGCAGCTCCGTCTTGCCGAGGTTCAGCTTGAGGTGGTGATCCGTCATCCACACGGATATGTCTGCCAGACATGCAGAGATGCGATTCGCCACCTGGTCATCAGAGGGGGAAAGGAGAAGATTAATTGTGTGTCGTCTGCATAGCAATGATAGGAGAGACCATGAGAGGTTATGACAGAGCCAAGTGACTTGGTGTATAGCGAGAATAGGAGAGGGCCTAGAACAGAGCCCTGGGGGACACCAGTGGTGAGAGCACGTGGTGTGGAGACGGATTCTCGCCACGCCACCTGGTAGGAGCGACCTGTCAGGTAGGACGCAATCCAAGCGTGGGCCGCGCCGGAGATGCCCAACTCGGAGAGGGTGGAGAGGAGGATCTGATGGTTCACAGTATCGAAGGCAGCCGATAGGTCTAGAAGGATGAGAGCAGAGGAGAGAGAGTTAGCTTTAGCAGTGCGGAGCGCCTCCGTGATACAGAGAAGAGCAGTCTCAGTTGAATGACTAGTCTTGAAACCTGACTGATTTGGATCAAGAAGGTCATTCTGAGAGAGATAGCGGGAGAGCTGGCCAAGGACGGCACGTTCAAGAGTTTTGGAGAGAAAAGAAAGAAGGGATACTGGTCTGTAGTTGTTGACATCGGAGGGATCGAGTGTAGGTTTTTTCAGAAGGGGTGCAACTCTCGCTCTCTTGAAGACGGAAGGGACGTAGCCAGCGGTCAGGGATGAGTTGATGAGCGAGGTGAGGTAAGGGAGGAGGTCTCCGGAAATGGTCTGGAGAAGAGAGGAGGGGATAGGGTCAAGCGGGCAGGTTGTAGGGCGGCCGGCCGTCACAAGACGCGAGATTTCATCTGGAGAGAGAGGGGAGAAAGAGGTCAGAGCACAGGGTAGGGCAGTGTGAGCAGAACCAGCGGTGTCGTTTGACTTAGCAAACGAGGATCGGATGTCGTCGACCTTCTTTTCAAAATGGTTGACGAAGTCATCTGCAGAGAGGGAGGAGGGGGGGGGGAGGAGGGGAGGGAGAGATTCAGGAGGAGATGCTTGGAGAAGGTGGCTTTAGCAAAGAGAAAATTCCTGGGTTAGAGGTTTTCCTCCAGATGCCCGGAATTTAGAGTGGTAGAAAGTGGCTTTAGAGAGTCAGCAGAAAGGAGAGAGAGGGTTGAGAGCAGAAAATGTGAGCAGAGGAGAGATGATAGGATGGAAGAAAGGATGTCAGGTCCGCAGTAGGGGCAGTGTGGGACGTGTTTCCTCCATTTCGGAGACTTGGCTGCCCAATGAGGTTAGTGGAAGAACAGCATCTGTATTTCCTGCCTGTGAGCTGGAAAGAAGGAGGCAAGGAATGAGTCAAAGGTAAACGTTAAAGCCACGGAGCGGGAGGAGAGGGACCGATGCCGGCCTGGAGGATAGGGGACATAGAGAGTCAAAGGATGCAGAAAGGGAGCAGAAGCTCTCGGGGTGTGCGAGAACACGTGGGCAGACGAAGAGAGAGCAGTAGGAGTAGCAGTGTTGTCTGTGGTGATCCATGTTTCCGTCAGTGCCAAGAAGTCGAGGGACTGGAGGGAGGCATAGGCTGAGATGAACTCTGCCTTGTTGGCCGCAGATTGGCAGTTCCAGAGGCTACCGGAGACCTGGAACTCCACGTGGGTCGTGCGCGCTGGGACCACCAGATTAGGGTGGTGTGGAGCGTTTGTATGGTCTGTGCAGAGAGGAGAGAACAGGGATAGACAGACACATAGTTGACAGGCTACACAAGAGGCTACGCTAATGCAAAGGAGATTGGAATGACATGTGGACTACACGTCTCGAGTGTTCAGAAAGTTAAGCTTACGTAGCAAGAATCTTATTTACTAAAATGATTAAAATGATACAGTACTGCTGAAGTAGGCTAGCTGGCAGAGGCTGCGTTGTTGACTATGTAGGCTAGCTGGCAGTGTCTGCGTTGTTGACACTACACTAATCAAGTCGTTCTGTTGAGTGTAATAGTTTCTACTGTGCTACTGTGCTGCTATTCGGGGCTAGCTGGCTAGCTAGCAGTGTTGATTACGTTACGTTGCGTTAAAAGAATGACAATAGCTGGCTAGCTAACCTAGGAAATCGCTCAAGACTACACAATTATCTTTGATACAAAGACGGCTATGTAGCTAGCTATGTAGCTAGCTACGATCAAACAAATCAAGCCGTTGTACTGTAATGAAATGAAATGAAAAATGTGATACTACCTGTGGAGCGAAGCGAAATGCGACCGGATTGTTGAGTGCGGAAGTTCTGTTCGGTAGACGTTGGCTAGCTGTTGGCTAGCTAGCAGTGTCTCCTACGTTAAGGACGACAAATAGCTGGCTAGCTAACCTCGGTAAATTAAGATAATCACTCTAAAACTACACACTCTAAACTACACAATTATCTTGGATACGAAGACAGCAAAGACAACTATGTAGCTAGCTAACACTACACTAATCAAGTCGTTCAGTTGAGTGTAATAGTTGTGCTGCTAATCGGTAGACGGTGGACTAGCTAACGGTGGACGTTAGCTAGCTGGCTAGCTGCAGGGCAGTGTAGACTGCGTTAGGACGACGAAATACGATAATTACGCAATTATCTATGATACAAAGACGGCTATGTAGCTAGCTAAGAAGAAATTGCTAAGATTAGACAAATCAAACCATTGCTAATCGGTAGACGGTGGACTAGCTAACGGTGGACATTAGCTAGCTGGCTAGCTGCAGGGCAGTGTAGACTGCGTTAGGACGACGAAATACGATAATTACGCAATTATCTATGATACAAAGACGGCTATGTAGCTAGCTAAGAAGAAATTGCTAAGATTAGACAATTCAAACCGTTGTACTATAATGAAATGTAATGAAATGTAATACTACCTGCGGACCGAGTGCAGATGCGACCGCTCGCTCCAACCCGGAAGTTGCCTGACAACTACCGACGCCAATTCAAGTCATACTCTAGTGGTTCCATTCAATGGTTGGAGTACTTGGCCCACGATAAATACATTTTTATTCAACATGCTTTGAATAGGGGTGAGAAGACGTTTGGGCCTTATCATATAGATGGATACACACAGATTGACGGTGTTGAGACCGTGTTTGAGTACAACGGTTGTTTCTTCCACTGTTGTAAATCTTGCTTTGTGCCCCAGGCCATGTGTGTCCTAACCCAAAATACTTTTGGGGAAATGTACAAAGAGTTTCAAGACAAATTGAAATCTTTACAGGCTACTTACGGGTTAAAAGTGAATGTGATGTGGGAGCATGAGTGGACCGCACTCAAAAAGACTGATCCTCATGTTCGAGGCTTCCTTTCCAGCTTTGACACACCAGAACCCTTGAACCACGACAGGCCTTGTATGGAGGCCGTACCAATGCTTTGACATTGAGGTATGTAGCGCAGCCCGACGAGACAATAGGATATGTAGATTTTAAATCCCTTTATCCTCATGTAATGAGTTCCTCATGCTATCCTATGGGGCATCCTGAAATTATTCACCGCGACTTTGACTTACCCCAAAACTATTTTGGTCTGATCAAAGCAACTGTCTACCCTCCTAGGGGTTTGTTTATTACCAGTGTTGCCTTACAAGGGACCTTTGTCACACCTGCAGTGAAAACAAACAACAAACCCCATGTGATCACTCAGATCAAGAAAGAGCCCTGACAGGTGTATGGGTCACAGTTGAATTCTCTAAGGCTCTAGAGATGGGGTATCGTATGGCCAAAATCTTTGAAGTGTGGAACTTTTCCAGGAAATCAGACACTCTTTTTAAAGAGTACATCAAGACCTTCTTGAGATGCAAGCAACTGGCTTCAGGCTATCCTGCATCGGTCACAGATCAAGAGAGCAAAGACAAGTACATTCAAGACTATCACAACAGAGAAGGCATACTTCTTGACCCTGACAGAATAGAGGTCAACAAAACCAAAATAAATGTGTCGAAATTGTACTTAAACTCTCTTTGGGGGAAGCTTTCGCAGAGATGCAATATGCTAACAAGGTCGATCATTAAAGACCCTGAACAATTTTTGGAATTTGTTTTTGACCCCCGGTTGCAACGACCATTTTCGGCCTTAATCGCAGGCCCCTCCAATAGTGGTAAAACTTGTTATGTAAAACGTATTTTAGAGAATACGGAACATGTGTTATCTCAAAAGCCTGACAATATTGTGTGGTGTTATTCGTGTTATCAACCTGTGTATGTATGATGAACTGTTGAAGAAAATAAAAATCAAGTTTGTTGAAGGAATACCTGAATCCCTATCTGATGATGAACTTCTCCCTCATAAAAACAATCTGCTGGTTTTGGTCGATATGCTATTTGCAGGTAGCGAACATCCTGAAATTGCACGGGCTTCATAGAAACCTACCCGTGCTTTACTTGGTGCAGAATGTGTTTCACCAAGGTAAAAATAGCCGTACCATTAGTTTGAACACCAATTACATGGTTTTGTTCAAAAACCCTAGAGACAAACTACAAATTAACACTCTAGCTAAGCAGATGGAAGGAAATCCTACTTTATGGAGAGCTATGAGGACGCTACCAAAGCACCATTTTCTTATTTAATTGTGGATTTAAAAGCAAATACTCCAGAACACCTGAGGCTCCGAACCAGCCTGCTCATCATGGGAGTGGCCGGCTGCGTACATTCCTAAAAAGTAACCGCTATGTCTCTGCATTTAGAAAGAAACCTGCCCCTCTTGAGAAGCCTAGTTGGGCTACAGCTAAAGAACAGAAGGCCATCTTGGGTCACTGTTCTTCAGATCTCATATTATCCCTACGTGAGATTGCTTTGAATCTTCTCAGAGGACGCATTCCACTCACCCTCACCCAATTGAAAAAAATAAAGAGACAAGAGACCTCGATCAAACTCTTTGCCAATAAAAGGGACAATCTTCAAAAGAAAAGACATAGCATACAACAGTCTGGGGTTTTCTTCTACCTTAGCTAACTATAGCTGTGCCGTTCATCACCAGCCTTATTGCTGCCAGACGTTGGGGTTGAACACAGAGTGTGATGGCAAATAAAATGTACTTGGTGCCTAGAGAAGAGTTGGATAGACTTAAAAAACAAATGCAGGGTCCTGAAAATATCAGACAAACAGCGGAAAATGATTTGAATACGGCCATGAAGGATATTTTTGAACCGAAAAGGATTGAAAAGACTCAAAGGGGACCCCTACTTGGAATGACAAAGGCAATCCTCAACATTCCCCACTCGGGTATACCCAACTATAAGCTTCGTCAACAGATTCAAGTTTTAAAACAAAAACCTTCAACGAGCTACAGCACCCCTAAAGATGTCCCCCAACAACCCCTCCCCCCTTTGAAAGGGATGATGATAACTCATTTACCCCCCTGAACGCCTCCGGACCTTTTCCTAATCCTGATCTCTCAGGGTGGTTAGACTTTTGAATGACTTTTGAATGACTATTATTAAATTCAATACATTTTATTTGAAAAATTAAGCAATTTAACATTTGTGGCATTCTTGAAACATTTGATGTGAGCATACGCCTTGATTACACAGTCTTAAAGGTCCCATATTTGAACACTTTTGATATTTTCTAACAAAACAAGCTACAACGTTATCATTACTTCTTAAATCATCCTTATAAAGAGACATAACATCTTCAAAAGAAACTCCCCGGGCTCTTTGGCATAGGTAGAATACACAGTGTTGACCACATGTAGTGGAAATGTTATCTTGCTCTTGTTTGATGCTGTGGTATATCTTTGATCCGTTTTTGGTCAAAATTCTTTAATAGATGTGGGGAAATGTGAAAAACCGGGGGGAAAGCCGTAGGGATCAAAAAAAGTTTAGATTTGTCTTCCTCCTTCGTCTTCTAATGTCACAGCTAGCCAATGTTCACCCGGCATGTTTTTAGGATGGGTACTGACAATAAACATGGCCGTCCGCTCCGGCCATTTCTCAATAGGTCATTCATCACAAGCCCACACTTCACAAAATTGTTTTCCAATCAAGCGGGTCATGAGCCCTTCCAACTCTTGGGTATTCATGTCTTTGCTCAACGATCCTTAATAATAGTCCACTAAGACCTGTCTTCGGGTATTCACTTCCAAGATTGAATCAGAGTATGCATAAACAATCATGCTAACGGTACAGGCTAAACGTGTACGGAAACGCATTTCCAGACTGAGGTTACCTTGGGACACCACTGACAGATTTCCTGAGGTGTCATCATCAGGTGATAAATTGAAAGCATACAATGTGTAACCCTCTGCAAAATAATTATTTCTGACAATAGGTAAAGAGAGATCTTTTAGATGCCTCCCGGTAGCCAGGAATAGATTGTAAAATTCTCACACAGATATGTGGTTATTAAATTGCGGTTGGAAAGCCTTAGCAGGGACCTGACGTCCGTCCTGACAGAGAGCTACATACTCTGCATTGAAGTGTTGAAAATTAAATGGGTTTTTATGTAAGCTGCCCATATTAAAGGCATGATCAACCAAACCTATAACCATGTATCGTGGTAAAGGGCCTAGAAATAGGTTTTCTTTACTGCAGATTCTACTGCCCACAGGTATGCTAAAGGTTTTCATGGTAATTCTTTGGAGAGGGTAAAGGGCATTTCCTTTCATCAAAGCCTGTGAATGACCCAGACTAACTGCCGGAGATACAGACACTTTTTAAATAAAAAGCTTTGCCCCCAACACTTTTAAACTAAAGTCCCCGTTCTGGGCAGACATTAGGCAAAACTCATCCTTGGCCCTGGTTAATTTTAGTCTTAAATCAACAAAATTTAAAAGTAAACGTTCTTGAAAGAAAATGTCAAAGTCTATAGGCCCTAGCAGATGAAACTCTCGAGATTTGGCACAGTAGCGAGCGCGTGCCTCCAGTCCTTTGTTTGCACCGGTGGGAGGGTCTGTCGATTCCATAGAGACTCCTGCAGTATACTTGCTAAACAACCCGGCGCTGAATTGTGTCTTGAGAGTGTCTTTGGAGTAGTTGAGTAAAACACTCCATGATGGCCCTATAAGGGTATGTGGCACTGCTTTGACTGATTAGACGTTCACCCAAAGTCACATCCACTTGGGAGAAGATGGTGGCCAAGGGGTAATTAATGAGACTCACGTTGGCATCGTCTGCAATATTAGTACCATCTCTTTTGGTCACTTTTAGACATAAATGCACCAAGGTGTTGTTGAGGTCCAAATAGTTGTCACCGTTACCTGGTATAAAAAATTATATAGGACCGTTGTCTGTAATGGCCGAGAGTGGGGCTATCTCCACATAACTGGACCTCTCTATTGAATGTTGGGTTAAGGGGGCCGTGAAAAGATCGAGCTCTGTCTTTATAGCTTCAGAGGACATGTGGTGTAAAAGAGCCATGGTGCTTGTTCTTTTAGAAAATACTTCCGAGTATTCTTTTTGTCGTTTTTGGTCCAGACCTCCTCACTTTACCACGTCTTTGACTTACTGAGTTCCTTTTAACGGTTAACCTCCGCTTATTAGGGGCAGGCTTGCGCCTTATACCCGGAGGTCTCTTTTTTGGTCTTCGAGACAACATCATAAGCCCCGAGCCTCCTTGATGCTCGGCATCTGGTGACGCCCTTCTGGTCATAACATTGGCTACAACCTCACTTACTATATTTTTAGCCGCTGATTTTAAATGTGGTGTGTTCTGAAAAGTATTATTAAAAAAGTATTTTCCGCCATCAGTCTGCACTTTCTTGGAGGCTCCTCCTTCCTTCAAGATAGAGTCAAAGGCCCGGGTCACCTCTGCCCCGCTCTTATTTTTTAAGACCCTTACAAATGCTATTTTAGAGAAAATATCTATAACTGTTAGCATGTAGCGATTTCCATAATTTTTATCTGTAAGGGCCTGCATGTCATATAGATCCGCCTGAAACTGGGATGAGGATGGGGTAGAAAAAACTATATTTCTTGGAAATTGTTTTCGTACAGGTTTATGTATGAGCATCCTGCTCTGATAACCACTCATTCACTTGAGCAGCGCTTAACCGGCGATCTGTTTCTTCGGCTATAGCTCTCTGTAACCGCTCCTTACCCCCATAAGACCCAGGGTTACAGCCATCCCTCCTCAGCCATCGGTACAATACCGTTAATGAGCCACTTTCAAATAACGACAACATTTCATTTTCATTTTTGAATTTTTATTTTTGCAAACATCAAGTATTACATATGCAGACAATTCAGGATTCGTTGCAGGATACTTGTCCCCGTTTTCTCAACTATCATGCCCTGACCTTAGAGAGACTTTTTATTTCTCTATTTGGTTAGGTCAGGGTGTGATTAGGGTGGGCATTCTAGTTTTTTGTTTTCTATGTTGGCCTGGTATGGTTCCCAATCAGAGGCAGCTGTCTATCGTTGTCTCTGATTGGGGATCATATTTAGGCAGCCTTTTCCCACCAGTTGTTTTTGGGATCTTGTTTTTGTGTAGCTGCCTGTGAGCAGCCCAGAACATCACGTTTCGTATTCCTCTGTTTTTGGTGAGTTGCATATTTATTAAACATATGGAACTCTAAGTACGCTGTGCCTTGGTCCAATCATTCTAACGATCGTGACATCAACGATCCAAGCATGCAATACCCTGTATATTTGGTTGAGATTTACAGGCTTGTGTCGCTGAATTTTTAAAACATACACATCCGCTATATAAGTATATAAACAACAAATATGATACATGTTACAATTATACAGTGTTTCAAACAAATAAAGTAAAATCTTAAGACAAAGTTGTTTCTAGTTCTTCAGAATCATCCACAAGATGGGATACCAGTTGTGTCCATTGTAGACTCTCGCCTGTATGTCGTACATGATTCATGATTTGTTCCATTTTTAGCACACGCTCTGCATTAGCCCAGGTATTGTGGGTTGTGTAGAACGATACATTGTTCACTTTATTTTCAATAATTTGATGCATCACATTTGTAAGTTCTCTCAAAAGAAAACATGTATTTATTCTCTCTAACATCATATGCATATAGTTACCCATTGCTTTACATCTAAATAACAAATATGTATTGTCACTCTGTCTCTTGGGGTTTATTGAGTAAGAAAGTCATCACATCAGCCACCACAGCTTCCCTGTATTTGTTGTCGTCCACCAGAGTGTGGTCGGATTTCTTTGAGTTTCTCGTGGATGTAGATCGCCTCCTTCAGTTCATGTAGGAAAGCCTCGGTTACCCCGTAAACTCTGGGAATAGACGGCACAAGACTCCAGGGCTCTAACCAGTGAAGGTATAAACCTGCAGGACCACAGTCTTTTCACCAGCTCCTCAAAATGGTTGAAGTAGTATCTTGGGGGCTCGTATAAACACGGATGACGGCGCTGGCTGGGGTTATTGACTCTCACTGTCACGATCGTTGAATGAGGAGGACCAAAGCGCAGCGTTGTGAGCTTACATATTCCTTTCTTTCGGATGACGCTGACAAAACAATAACATACAAAAACGACCGTGAAGCCTAAGGGCTATAATGCTACAAACAAAGTCAACTTCCCACAAACACAGGTGGGGAAAGGGTACCTAAGTATGGTTCCCAATCAGAGACAACGATAGACAGCTGTCCCTGATTGAGAACCATACCCGGCCAAACACAAAGAAATTTAAAACATAAAACACAAAACATAGAATGCCCACCCCAACTCACACCCTGAACAAACCAAAATAGAGACATAAAAAGGTTCTCTAAGGTCAGGGCGTGACACTCACAACCGATGCATTTTTCACTTATATACTCTCCAATCACAACGTCTAAAAGTGTGGCTACAGAGGCCTTGATGGTGTCCACAAAAATAGTACTGACCACCCCATCAAACACATCCTCAGGCTGTGTACATGTAGGAGGTGTCGGGGGTCTTGCCTGGGGGGAGTAGAATGGTGGGCTGCGAGGCATAGAGTCCTTAGGGTCTGGCCCCCATGACATATCTGAGTCCTGGTATGTTGTATGAATACCCATGGTATATGCTGAAATGAAGAACAGGAGACTTTATGGACACTCCTTTCATTGTTGAACCAGTCCTTTGGCTGACCCTTCTGAGGATGTACCTTCTTGGGGTTCCTTTGAATCATAATCCTCAGGATTCGTATATATTATGCACTTCCTTAGCCAAACAATGCTCTGCCGCTTTTGGCTCTGTACAAAAAGAGCGTCCAACAATTCGAACATTTTCAATTCCAGTAGATCCCAACTTTTAAAAGGAATAAGCATGCACAACCCTAAAATACCTCCATCACAAATGTTTTGGTTGCGGGTTTCCTCGTTGCTGATATAGAAGTCCATTCTTTCTTTGTATTTTCACCTGGTGAAATACTCTTCCTGAGGAGTCAGGGGTACCTTCCCAACGGGTCTCGTAGCCTGTGAACACGCTATACACCTTTGTGATAACTCTCAGTTCGGGACACACAACCTTGCGACAAACCGGTCTTCAAGCCCGTAGTCCACTCCTAAAGTCTGGTCTGTATATACTTCTCCTTCGGCTACGGTATAGAGTTTCACTCTACAGGACTGGTAATCAAACTGATACCCCCATTGCTGTCCATTAGACCTCATCACTTGATCTTTCAGGTATTTGGGTTCTATACACACTTAGAAACCGTTTTTTTGGCGCATCGTATATTGTGGTATTATACTTGGCCCTGTCTCCATGTTTCAGCCGCGGTCCTGCTTCCGTTGTTGCAGTCATCACAGATTTGCCACTGATCACAAAATCCATGTTTATTTTTAAAATCTTGTTTAGTGTTCTGGGGCCGCATGTGTTGTTCTGGGCCTTATTTATAATGTGTCTGCCGCCAACACAATTCCCCCCCACCCCCCCGGACATTCCTGCTTCATAGACAACAACCCTAAGGGCAATAAAAATAGGGTGGGTGTGGGGCCATCCTCTTTGAAATGTTCAAACACATCCCCCCCAGTTCAACCAGGTCCCTACACATCAATCATCATGACAACTTCAAAGGAATAGATGCAATATAGCCATAAAATAGCACACACTCTAACACATGACAACAGGAACAGGATGCACTTATATTGGCATAACCACGTGACACCTTCCCGCCAGGATGTCCTGACCGGATGCCCATATTTGGGCATGTACGCGTCATCCGGACATAGGGTCATAAATCAAACGTTTGATGCTCGCCGTCTACTTTATTCTCTCTAGTGTGTTCCAGTTCCTGTCATTATCCAGCAATTTTGAATAGCCATTGATGAGGATTGGGACAACAGTCCAAAGACCACAATCAACAGCCTCATGAACTCTATGTGAATGAGATGTATCACGCTGCATGAGGCAAATGGTGGTCACACCAGATATTGACTGGTTTTCTGATCCACTTCCCTACCATTTTTTAAGGTATCTGTTACCAACAGATGCATATCTGTATTCCTAGTCATGTGAAATTTATAGATTAGGGCCTGATCACTTTATTTCAATTGACTGATTTCCTTATATTAACTGTAACTCAGTAAAATATTTTAAACTGTTGCATGTTGCATTTATATACAGTATTTTTGTTCAGTAATGATTTTAAGAAAAATGTGACTTACATGATTGATTTGAACTGCCATTGCTGTCACTGACTGAACCCTAAAAGTCAAGGTTTGAAAAAAAGAAACAAATGCATAGCTGTACCATATTTCATGAGGACAGTTTAGATAATGCTTTATTACTTACAGATAGACAGTTTATTAAATGTTGTTGAAGACATTGCACCACTAGTATCTATTACTGTAATCAGTAGACTCAGAAGTACCCAGATAGCAACAAGCAGGCAGCAGGAAGGCGGCCCTCCAAAGTGATTGCGCCATGGCGAGATAGCCAAGATGCTCGGTGGCCTCACCGGTGAGGTGCTTGCGATTGGCCGCTTTAGTCACATGACAGACGTGCTCCTGCTGTTGACATGCCGTTTTCCTCACACACAGCAACTGCCCTTTTCCTGACCTGCGACACTACAGCTGCCAGTCAAAGGGCAAGCTGCTTTTTTTCAGTGTCAAATCAGCAGCATGCCTGCTCCCTGGTCACATTTATTTTTTATATACACGTAACTGACAAAATAATGGAAACATGAGTAAAGGAGAGATACAAAGTATACTGAAAGCAGGTTCTTCCACACAGGTCTGGTTCCTGAGTTAATTAATCAATTACCATCCCATCATGCTTAGGGTCATGTATAAAAATGCTGGGCAATCCATTATTTTGGCTACCATGGCAATGCCCCCAACGGATGACAATATCCCCATTCACAGGGCGTGAGTGGTCACTGAAAGATTTGATGAGCATGAAAACAATGTTAACCACATGCCATGGCCGTCCGAGTCATCAGATCTCATCCAAATTGAACATTTATGGGAGATTATGGAGCGGCAACTGAAACAGCGCTTTGCACCACCATCAACAAAACAACAATTGCTGGAATTTCTTGTAGAAGAATGATGTTGCGAACAATTCACAATTCATTTTTCAAGCACTCATTTTTGTGACTGAAGAGTCATGATCGTTTTTCCGAGTGACTTGTTCACTTTAGTCGTTAGCTTGACCAGCTGGGCGCAATGATTTCTACAGCAGGGTTAATACACGCTCCTCTGGCTCAGCTGCTTCGGACAAGTCTATCATGTTTGTGCAGAAACAATAGACCATGCATAGAGAAGAAAAATACATGTACATTGTTTGAAGCACATTTTAATAAGTCTCAGTCACAGATAACATCTCCAATAAGCCCCCTGTGGTGAATGAGGGGCTTGCAGAATCATGATTTATTCTAGATTTTAGTTCATTGTTTGCAGGTGGGTCCTGTGTGCTCTGGGAATTACTGAATCAAGTTAGCCGAAAGATTCATTCCTCTTACTGAACGAGTTGAAAAGTCAGTAAAAGAGTCCAACTTCCCATCACTACTATATTGGTGTTTCCTTTATTTTGGCAGTTACCTGTATGTATTATATATTTATTGATTTTTAGTGTCAGTCATTTGCTATTACCACGTCACACCTTGCGATGTTTATATAATTATAGTTGATACAATTATTGAAGAACTGGAAGCTAGCACAGCATGAATATGTGAAAGTTGGTTTGGTGTCTTTAGCTTGAACGGGTCAAGAGTTACTGTTGGTGAGTTAATTTATGCAAATGTGTAAAGTTATAATTGATAAAGATCTTTAAGAATTTGAAGTTAGCATAGCATGATTGTTTTTTCACGTTGGTTTTATAGCTTATTTGGCCAAGGATTAGGACCATTGTATTACTGTGGTTCTATTTCAAACCCATGTTAATGTGTGCAAATTTTAAAATGGTTATAATTAAAAAATGTTAAATATTATAAAACATCTGAATGCAGGCTATTTAAGTTGGGTAAGACTGAGCATCTCAACATTAGCCTTGCGTTGATAGCTTAATAAACTGTATAAGAGCAGTGGAGAATCAAAAATACTTCCCATTCAAGCTTGTGGACCTTTTATTAACATTTAAAATGCTTACTGTTCAAAATGTAATACAAATTATAAACACAAGCAATCTAAGTTGGGTCAGTCTGAACATCTCAACGTTGGTTTGGAGTTGATAGCTTAAATGGTGTAGGAGGAGATACATACCCCAAATTTCCAAAATTTCCCTATGTAAGTCTAAGGTACTTTTATTGTAATTCAAATGCATTGGGAGCTCATTTAGGGAGCAAATTTAAATATTGTTGTAGTACAAAAAGTATAAATAATATTAAAACAATTTTCTCAAGCAATCTAAGTTGGGTCAGTCGGCACATTTGGACATTGTTTAAGCACTAGAGCGAGCAATTAATAATAATAATAATATGAGTAAGAAAGTAAGAAATCTAGAATTGTATATGCACACCTAATAAAGACTGAAATAACTTGGTTGGATGAGTGTCCACCCCCCTTATAATAGCAATCCTAAATTAGCTCAGGTGTAATCACCTTCAAAATCACACACCAAGTAAATTGGCCTCCACCTGTGTTAAATTGTAGTGATTCGCATAATCTCAGGATACAATTAATTTTGTATTTTTTTATTTCACCTTTATTTAAAACCTGTTTGGGATAGGGGGTAGCATTTTCACTTTTGGATTAAATGCGTGCCCAGAGTAAACTGCCGCCTACTCAGTCCCAGATGCTAATATATGCATATTATTAGTAGTCTTCATCATTGAGCTAACAGTACCCTGAGAGGACTCAGTAGATAAGGCTTATGAGCGAAAACATCTGTGCTATGCCAATCTAGCAGCTGAAGCACGGAATCATGGCTGGAACACAGAAGTCCTATCAGTGGAAATGGATTACTGGGCTGAACACGCTAACAAGTGGCTATTTGGACATAAATGATGGACTTTATGGAACAAATCAGTCATTTATTGTCGAAATTGGATTCCTGGGAATGCATTCTGATGAAGATCATCAAAGGTAAGTGAATATTTATAATGTTATTTCTAACTTCGGTTGACTCCAACATGGCAGATATTTCTTTGGCTGGATTGGGCTCTGAGGGCCGTACTCAGGTTGTTTTTTCCGTTTAAAAAAATTGAAATCTGACACAGCGGTTGCATTAAGGGGATTTGGGATTTGATGTGGCTATCCGCAAAATCACAGGATGTTTTGGAATCAAAACATTACTGTATGTAACGTGCCAATGTAAACAGACATTTTGGATATAAATATGGACATTATCGAACAAAACATACATGTATTGTGTCACATGAAGTCCTATGAGTGTCATCTGATGAAGATCATCAAAAGTTAGTGATTCATTTTATCTCTATTTCTCCTTTTTGGGACTCATGTCTTTGGCTGGAAAAATGGCTGTGTGTTTTTGTGACTTGGCTCTGACCTAACATAATCATATGTTGTGCTTTCGCTCTAAAGCCTTTTTGAAATCGGACATGATTGGTAGATTAACAAGAATTTTATCTTTAATTTGCTGTATTGGACTTGTTAATGTGTGAAAGTTACATGTTTCAAAAACATATATTTGAATTTCGAGCACTGCCTTTCAGCGGAATGTTGTCGAGGGGTTCCGCTAGTGGAACGCCTGCGCTAGAAAGGTTAACCAGGTAGGCTAGTTCAGAACAAGTTCTCATTTACAACTGCGACCTAGAAACAGTTCCTAATGGTTCCCTTTGCTGGGTAGTGAATTGAAAAGCAAACACTCGACCATGAGCACCAAGTAGCTTGTAAAATATTTCAGGGACAAAGTTGTGGAAAGGTACAGCACAGTAGCCTGAGTACCAATCTCTTTAGCTAACATTCCACTCCTTGTCATTGTCAAAGAGTCTAGCCTTTCGGCAAGCTCAACGTTCAATATGCAGCTGGATTTACGGGTCAGTAGCTAATTGGTAGTTGGAAACAACATTCATATTTTCCATGTCAACGTTATGGAACATGGCGTGCGCATCACAAATTTGGCGCAATATAGAATTTTAAGAACAACTATACAATACCGTCATGACCTGCTGCAGTAATTCCCTTGTGAGAAGGCAGTGTCAATGCAAGATCATGTTGTTCAAAGTGACTAGAGAGGACTCCGTAATGAGAGAGAAATAATGATATGGCAAATATTCGCCTACAAGATTCAATCGAGCTGCGTTTTCTTCAGTTGCATCACATTAATGAGAGGAAAGAAATGCAAAACTGGCACCTGTCATCATTCCTCACATCATGACTTGCTTACACATTTTTACAAGACAGGCCACTTTAGGAAACTTTCTGAATGGACATAGAGAGAATTAGTGAACACGCACGCACGCACACACACACACACACACACACACACACACTAAAAGGGCCCATGAATCAAAGCCACCAACGCACCTCAAACACACACAAAACACATTTCTTCTTTCCTATTCGGACTCACCTTCAATTCTTGGCTGAGGTCCATCAGAAAGTAAGCCTAGGATGTGGTAGAGCGTAATGTTAAAATCATTTTGCCTATCAAATTAATTGAAAAGGAACGTTTAACGGGTGAGAGAGAGACAGCTGTAGTATTGCTAGAGACGTTGATTATTATGCAATTATTATCCCAGCTTCTGCCTTATTCCAGAAGGAAGATTTCCATGGGATTTGTTCATTAAATTGAGTCTTTGCCGGAAGCCTGGTGGTTTTATTCGGTAGGCGTGAAGGTATTTCAACATCATGTCTACATGATAAAAGGCTACAATGATCACTTGCACCTGGCTGCCAATATATGTGTCCCCATAGGTCTAATATTTAAATTGAGGAAATGTGATCAAAATCATTCATTTTGAGATCCACGTTAGACATCCCTCCTAACGAAAAGCCCCCCCCCCATCCTGCTGATGTGAGCTGCTGGAAAGTGCACTTGATATTTGTTTATGGATGACAAAGTGAACTTCCCATTTCCAAACAGGAGCTCAGTTGGGAATTGGATATTCTGTTTTGCAATATGTTGTCCATGTCAACAGCCGTGGTTTCATAAAATAGGCCTAGGCACTATATATTTTTGAATTGCACAATTATTTAAATGAACGCATTTGGCGATGTTCAAGTTCAACTTCAAATGGCACAAAACTTCCGTCAGACAAAAAATATTTTTTGGGTTTGCATAGCACAGCTGGTCACCAAAATTCACTGTAGTAGTCTAGGCCTAATATACAGGTGAAGTCGGATGTCTACATACACTTAGGTTGGAGTCAATTAAAACTAGTTTTCAACCACTCAACAAATGTCTTGTTAACGAACTAGAGTTTTGGCAAGTTGCTTAGGACATCTACTTTGTGCCTGACACAAGTCATTTTCTAACAATTGTTTAGAGACGGATTAATTCACATATAATTCACTGTTTCACAATTCCAGTGGGTCAGAAGTTTACATACACTAAGTTGACTGTGCCTTTATTAAACAGCTTGGAAAAATCCAGAAAATTATGTCATGGCTTTAGAAACTTCTGATAGGCTAATTGACATCATTTGAGTAAATTGGAGGCGTACCTGTGGATGTATTTCAAGGCCTAGAAACTCAGTGCCTCTTTGCTTGACATCATGGGAAAATCGAAAAAAATCAGCCAAGACCTCAAAGAAAATTGTAGACCTCCACAGGTCTGGTTCATCCTTGGGAGCAATTTCCAAATGCCTGAAGGTACAACGTTCATCTGTACAAACAATAGTACGCAAGCATAAACACCATGGAACAACGCAGCCGTCATACCGCTCAGGAAGGAGACGCGTTCTGTCTCCTAGAGATGAACATACTTTGGTGAGAACAGTGCAAATCAATCCCAGAACAACAGTAGAGGACCTTGTGAAGATGCTGGCGGAAACATGTACAAAAGTATCTATATCCACAGTAAAACGGGTCCTATATTGACATAACCTGAAAGGCCGCTCAGCAAGGAAGTAGCCACTGCTCCAAAACCGCCATAAAAAGCCAGACTACGGTTTGCAAATGCACTTGGGGGCAGATATCGTACTTTTTGGAGAAATGTCCTCTGACCTGATGACATAATAATAGAGCTGTTTGGCCATAATGACCATCATTATGTTTGGAGGAAAAAGGGGGAGGTTTGCAAGCCAAAGAACACCAACCCAACTGTGAAGCACGGGGTTGGCAGCATCATGTTGAAGAATATGGCCCACCTTGCCTGACGTGGGTTAAGTCTCCTAGCTGCCCGAATATACTCCAGGTTCTGGTGGTCGGTCCAGATGAGAAAAGGGTGCTTAGCCCCCTCAAGCCAGTGTCTCCACACCTTCAGAGCTCTAACCATCGCTAGCAACTCCCGGTCCCCCACATCATAGTTACGCTCCGCTGGGCTGAGCTTCCTTGAGAAGAAAGCGCAGGGGCGGAGTTTTGGTGGCGTACCCGAGCGCTGCGATAGCACGGCACCCACCCCAGCCTCGGACGCGTCCACCTCCACTATGAATGCTAGAGAGGGGTCCGGATGCGCCAACACGGGCGCATCAGTGAACAGCGCCTTCAACTTGTTGAACGCTCCGTTCGCCTCTGCTGACCACTGCAACCGCACCGGGCCCCCC
This sequence comes from Oncorhynchus nerka, assembly GCF_034236695.1. Taxonomy (NCBI): domain Eukaryota; kingdom Metazoa; phylum Chordata; class Actinopteri; order Salmoniformes; family Salmonidae; genus Oncorhynchus; species Oncorhynchus nerka. The sequence goes on along the minus strand of NC_088397.1, from coordinate 75,446,263 downwards.
TTCAGCAGTGAGGTAATGGGAGCCGCTATCTGGCCAAAACCCCGGATAAACCTCCGGTAGTAGTTGGCAAAACCCAAAACCGCTGCACCTCCTTTACCGTGGTTGGAGTCGGCCAATTACGCACGGCCCTAATGGGGTCGCCCTCCATCACTACCCCCGAGGTGGAAATGCGATATCCCAGAAAAGAGACGGCTCGTTTAGAGAACACGCATTTCTCAGCCTTGACGTATAGGTCATGCTCCAGCAGTCTACCAAGCACCTTGCGCACCAGAGACACATGCGCGGTGTAAGTGGCCGAGTAGATCAGAATGTCATCGATATAAACAACCACTCCCTGCCCGCACAGGTCCCTGAGAATCTCGTCTACAAAGGATTGAAAAACGGCTGGAGCATTTTTTAACCCATACGGCATGACGAGGTACTCATAGTGGCCTGATGTTGTACTAAATGCGGTTTTCCACTCGTCTCCCTTCCGAATACGCACCAGACTATACGCGCTCCTGAGATCCAGTTTTGTGAAGAACTGCGCTCCGTGGAATGATTCCACCGCCGTAGCGATGAGAGGTAGAGGGTAACTATACCCCACTGTGATGGCGTTTAGACCTCTATAATCAATACACGGACGCAAACCTCCCTCCTTTTTCCTCACAAAAAGAAACTCGAGGAGACGGGTGAAATGGAGGGCCGAATGTACCCCTGTCCCAGCGACTCCGTGACATATGTCTCCATTGCCAACGTCTCCTCCTGGGACAGCGGGTACACGTGACTCTTGGGAAGCGCAGCGTCTACCTGGAGATCTATCGTACAATCCCTTCCCGGTCGATAAGGTGGTAATTTAGTCGCTTTCACTTTACTGAAAGCGATTGCCAAATCGGCATACTCGGGGGGAATGCACACCGTGGAACCCTGGTCTGGACTCTCCACCGACGTAGCACCGATGGAAACTCCCAAACACCTTCCAGAACACTCCTCTGACCACCCCTGGAGAACCCCCTGTTTCCACAAAATTTTAGGATTGTGCCGGGCCAGCCAGGGAGTCCCCAGCACCACTGGAAACGCAGGCGAATCAATAATAAAAAAAACTGATACGCTCCCTATGATTCCCCTGCGTCACCATGTCCAGTGGGACCGTGGTCTCCCTGACCATCCCTGACCCTAATGGCCGGCTATCTAGGGAGTGCACGGGGAAAGGAGAATCTATCGGCACCAGCGGAACCCCTAATTTAAGGGCGAGTCCGCGATCCATAAAGTTCCCAGCTGCGCCTGAATCGACTAGCGCCCTATGCTGGGAAGAGGGAAAAAAGTGAAGGAAAAAGGTTAAGACAAACATGTGGCCAACAGAGGGTTCTGGGTGAGTTTGATGCAGACTCACCTGGGATGATCGAGAAGCGTTCCGCCTGCCATCTCTACTCCCAGACGGACCCCCCCAGCACCGATCAGACGTGTGTCCTCTCCGACCACAGTTGGTGCAGGGAAGGCCTCCTCCTCCGGTACCCCTCGGCGCAGCCCCTCCCAACTCCATCGGAATGGGAGCGGAGGGGCTGGGTGGTGGAACGCACAGGACCCTCTCTGAACGCCCGCGGGCAGCCAGCAGATTGTCCAGTCGAATGGACATGTCAATCAGCTGATCCAGTGACAGAGTGGTGTCCCGACACGCTAACTCCCGGCGGACGTCCTCTCGGAGACTACACCTGTAGTGGTCCATAAGGGCCCTGTCGTTCCACCCAGATCCGGCTGCCAAGGTCCGGAACTCCAGCGCGTAATCCTGGGCGCTCCTCCTCTCCTGCCTGAGATGAAAAAGTCGTTCTCCCACCGCTCGGCCGTCTAGAGGGTGATCAAACACGGCACGGAAGCGGAGGGAAAACTCTGGGTAGTGCTCCCGCGCTGAGTCTGGGCCATTCCAGACTGCGTTCGCCCACTCCAGAGCACGACCCGTGAGGCAGGAGATGAGGACACTCACCCTCTCCGCTCCTGAGGGAGTGGGTCTAACGGTGGCCAGGTATAGCTCCAGCTGAAGCAGAAACCCCTGGCAACCCGACGCCGCTCCATCATAAGCCCTCGGTAGCGTCAGACGGAGGGTGCTGGAGTCGAGTGATGGGGAGTCCGGAGCCGTGGGTGCCGAAGGTGGAGAGAGGAGACCACTCCTCTCCCATCGGTCCATTCTCTCCATTACTTGATCCATCGCAGATCCGATCCGATGGAGAACGGTGGTGTGGTGGAGAACCCGTTCCTCCATCGATGGGAGAGGGTTGGCTCTGCTCCTGCTGACTCCATTCAATTTGATTTAGGTGCGGGATTCTGTAATGCTGCGGGTGTCGTGGGTGTGGAGTCAGACGCAGGAGACAGAGAGTGCAATGCTGTGCGTCTTTAATTGCACCAACGCACCACAGGGTACTCACAATAGTAACGACCCCAAACACAGGGAATGAAAATGTACAACGGAAAAGTCACGACCAGGCACTAACACGTACCTCTACAACAGAGCCGAAGGTTACACTGAAATAATCCCGCACAACAACCAGGCGGGCCGGCTGTCTAATAAAGACAAACTAATCATACCTAAACAGGTGCTACCAATAAACATACAAGGAGGGGGAGGAAAGACAATCAGTGGCAGCTAATAGGCCGGTGATGACGACCGCCGAGCGCCACTCGTGACAATGAGCTACTATCCGTGTAAACGTGGCCAGTGACACAGCAACATTTGAAAAAAAGTTCAAGGCGGCGTACTTTCTATAGGCACTGTGTCTTATCTGTCTTGTTTTGCATTTCTCAGCTGAGTACTGTGCATTACCTGGCACGACCCTGTCATAAATACATCTCCACCCGGTCCAGACCATTCTGTAGTTATCTTATCTGATTGTATTGCAATCATTTTATCAACCCCCCTCCCATTTGGTCACATAAACTATATAAAAGGACAGACTAAACTTCTCATCACTGGTTCTTTCATCGTTGAAATTCCCTAGGTAAGCTTGGAAGGAAACTCTGAGAGCTGACAGTTTATTCCGTCATATTTGGACCAATGATTCATTGTGTAATTGGATGAAAAAACCTTTGATGTTAGCTGCTATTTTGTTTTAGTTGCTAGACACTGTTGCTTTTAATTCTATTGCTAAATTAGTTTCCTAAAGATTCTAAGTATCTGAATGTATTAAGGAGAGTCTGTGAATGAACACATTTAATGCTATAATTTCAATAGTGTAGGACATGTTGTTTAGGACAGTACCATGCACAGTACAGTTGGTCAGGTTTATTTATCTAATGGGGAGATAAATATTAGTCGTGGGTAGTTTATTGTTGTGATGTAGTGAGCAGGTACATGTTTGACACCTTGCATCAGTTCCATCCTGGCATAACCCACTGTAAATACCAACTGTATTATATCAGATTCAAGATGAATTGATTAATCTCTCTCTCTCTCTCTCTCTCTCTCTCTCTCTCTCTCTCTCGTATCAAACAGAAGTTAAGATGTCTAAGCTGACAATTTTAGCAGGTGATAACATACAACTCATCCACTACGACTCCATAGTTTACATCAGGCACAATCACTGCCCTTTGTCGTCTAATAAAAGGATATGCTTTGACAAATGTTTTTTGGCAATATACAAAGTGCAGTTTGAAAGGCAAAGCAAATACCTATCACATCAGTGCAGATAAAAGTTATTCTCATGAGTTACTCATGTATTGACCTCAGATTTTTCTCTCTCTCTTTCTCTAGGCTTGTGCCTGGTGCTGTGCCAGTTGGGTGCTTCCACCTCAGTGTCCACCACAGCTGCAGCTTCTCCCAAGATGGTGTGCTACTTCACCAATTGGTCTCAATACAGACCAGACAAAGGGAAGTACAGGCCCGAGAATGTGGACCCCCACCTGTGCACTCACCTGATCTACGCTTTCTCCATCATCAACAGCCGCAACGAGCTGGTCACCTACGAGTGGAACGATGACGTCCTCTACAAGTCTTTCAACGCCTTGAAGGCCAAGTAAGTGGCTCGCTTCACAACTTATTAGTGTTGGTGTTGAATGAGAAACTTAGTTTCCCAATTGTCCAGGATATTTCATTGTTGTTGTTATTCATTTCTCTGAACTGGAGCTAGTTTTTAGCAGCCACTTAGATTTTTCAATCTACTTATATCCAAAATCGCTGAATAATCTCAAACTCGCCTTTCTTTGCCGTCTCTCTGCAGGAACCCTCATCTTAAGACTCTGCTGGCTGTCGGAGGATGGAACTTCGGTTCTTCCCAGTAAGTACCTTCCTTAGTCATGCCACAGGGCTATGAAACACACCATACATTTGGCTTAAACAACTAGACTTAGGTTTAGAGTACATCTTCAACTGTACCTACAGTATCGTAGTGTTTGGCGGGAAAGGGCAGCAAGCCGAAGGGTTGCTAGTTCGAATCCCTGAGCCAACAAGATTCAATATCTCTCGATGTGCCCTCGGGCAAGGCACTTATCCCTAATTGCACCAGGGTTACTGTTAATAATGGCAGACCCTGGCTGTGACCCCACTCCCTGAGGTTGTTTCAAGAAGAGTTGGGATATGCAAAAAAACACATTTCCAATTCACACATACATATTAATAGACACGTGTACATGTGTGAAATAGCTGAATTTAGGTTGTCTGGGTGTATGTTACCTATACTAGGGGACCTGAAATCACACAACGTTCATGTTTTACAAGCAAAGTGAAGATAAGATGCTGTTCAAAGTGCTTTTGACGTTTGTGTTGTCAAGATTACTTTCATCATGACTATCAGTACTATATGACTACTGATATCTGTACTAATTTACCTGTAGCACACATTAGCATCCATAGTGTATTATATTAAGGCATTGTGATAAAACCTTGATCTTCTCTCAGGTGTTCCATCATGGTGTTCTAGTAGAAAACTGAGTTAACCCAGAACGAAAATCTCACCTAGTTCTGTCAGATGCTCGATTTATGTTTACGTACTTGGTCCATGAGAAATTAGCTAGTAGTATATCTGTGGAAGTAGAACAGTAGTAGGTTGTATTTAGAAAACATATGGTGTATTGTAATACACAGCCTTATGATAAAACTTTTTTCTTCACCTCAGGTTCTCCATCATGGTGAGCAATGCTGCCAACCGTAATACATTCATCCAGTCATCCATCAGCTTCCTGAGGACTCATGGCTTTGACGGGCTGGACCTGGACTGGGAGTACCCTGGAGCCCGAGGGAGCCCCCCAGAGGACAAGAAGAGGTTCACTCTGTTGTGCCAGGTGGGTGTGGCACCTCCACTACAGTTATTAGTCAATGGAAACAATGTAGATAATGGTTTGGATTTATTAGTGCTTTACCAAGCATCCAAAGAGCTTTACAAAAACTGAGTGCATCATATTCATATATTTTCCCAAGCTCGTATGGTTTCCCATAATACATCTTTACCGTGTATCTCCAACCCTTTCTGACACATGATGCTTTCTGTATGTACGTTTTACAGGAGCTCGTGGCTGCCTACGCAGCTGAGGCCAAGTCCACCGGCAATGCCCAGCTCATGCTGACTGCTGCCGTGTCCGCTGGGAAGGGAACCATCGATGCTGGATATGAGATTGCTGAGATCGCCAAGTGAGTCTAGAGGCCATTTTTAATATGAATGTTTCCAGCATTGTTCCATCAGTTTTTATAGTGAGCTCTGGATCTTTAGAAACAGCTTCCAGGTGCCATTTCTGATCTAAATAGTTATAGTTTATGTGTCTGCTTGTGTGTGTATCTCCAGGTCTCTAGACTTCATCAACGTGATGACCTATGACTTCCACGGAACTTGGGAGCAATTCACTGGACACAACAGCCCACTCTACCGTGGTGCTCATGACACGGGAGACCTTATCTTCTTCAACACTGTAAGGAAAGTTTCCACACGAACTGACAGAATGTTTAGCAGTGTGTATAATGATACTTTTGTAGTGACTAAACAACCATCTTCATGAAGACAAATTGGTTTCATACATCATACAGCTTTACCGATGATATTGACTTATTATGGTATAATTATGACATTTGCTACGATGATAAAGAAACACCATAGTGCCACTTCACCTTTGAGTGTTATTCTACAACAGGGATGGGACATCGTGGCCCCCATTATTTTATGTTTTCTTTGGGACGGGGGGGGGGGGGGGGGGACTCAGTCAGGGTCTTAGAATACACAAGGTGCAATTTTGAAGTTTGGTTGTGCATCAGCAATCATTTAATTAGCCCATGTCAGCTACATTTGTTATAGATTGGTAAATTAGTCTAGTGGCCAGCTACCTAAACTTGTAGTAATCATGGTTGAATTACCGACCGGGGTGGGGCCCAGTGATCATCAGTTATCACATTAAACACTGCAAACATTTGCCTCCACCTTTTTTGGAAAATGTGTAGAATTGCAGGAAATTAGCTGTAAAACTTCACTTTCTCATCTCCACCCCATGGCAAGATGAGCAGAATTGCAGGATTTTTTTTCTTCTCTTTGCTGTCACGGGGGGCTAAAATGTTCGCAAGGTGGCGGGGTATGGATGTGAGTATGCAGACCCACGAGCCACTGCGGCCCCTAATGATGAGTTCCGTTTTTTTGTGGCCCCCACCTGCATCAAATTTACCCATCCCTGTTCAACAACAATAAATGCCCTAGCACTGCTGAGGTACTTGCTATATTTCTCACCTCTCTCCCCATCCCCCCCATCCCTCCACCCCTCTCTTTCTCTCTCAGGACTATGCCATGAAGTACTGGAGAGACAATGGCACCCCAGTGGAGAAGCTGAACATGGGCTTTGCCTCCTATGGTCGTACCTTCCGCCTTACATCATCTGACACCAGTGTTGGAGCACCAGCTAGTGGCCCCGCCTCCGCCGGGCCCTATACACGCGAGGCCGGCTTCTGGGCATACTATGAGGTGAGAGCTGGGGGCCAAAACATTCATACACTCCAAAGCAAAGTTATATATTTGTTTTTCATTGTTATTTCAAGAATGCAGTACAAGAGGGTGATTTCATTTGCATGATGATTTCACAAAACAACCTCCCGTTTCATGTGTTTTGTTCAGATCTGCACCTTTGTGAAGGGCACAACAGTTGAGATGATTGCAGACCAGATGGTTCCTTATGCCTACAAGGGCAATGAGTGGGTTGGATTTGACAACAGGCAGAGCTACGAGACCAAGGTCATTTTCAATTCAACATTTACCATGATACTAATTTAGAAAAGAGGACATTCTTGCTCAGTCATTAAAGTGGTAAACAAAGTATCTGGCATGATACTTAAGCTTTGTGAAAACTTGGGTGACATAGCCTCTAAATATATACCCTTTCTCTCTCTGTCTTTGTCTCTCTACCTTTCTCTGTCCTCCTTCAATCCCACAGGTCCGCTACATGAAGGCCAACAAGTTTGGCGGGGCTTTCGTGTGGGCCCTGGATCTTGATGACTTCGCCAACCAGTTCTGCGCCGAGGGTAATCACCCTCTGCTGGGACATCTGCGCAACCTTCTTGACATTGGTAAGTCTGACGTTTCAGTGAAGGAACAAACTTGACAATCCAAAACTTAACTAAAGTGTAATCGGAAGTGAACCAAATACTGGAACAGATTATCCCACTGTGGAGGGGGCCACTATGGTAAATGCAGTCAGATTAAATAATGTCCAGACATTTCATCACCTCAGCTCTGTCCCTCGTGGTAAAACCCTCTCTCCTCTTTTCTCTTTCCTCCCATCCAGAGCTGCCCCCTCTGCCCCCTACCACCACCCCCAAACCTGGCTCAGTCACCACCACACGCCCCACCACCACGCGCCCCCACCACCCACGCCCCTGGGACCGGCTTCTGCAATGGCAAGCCTGATGGCATCTACGCAAACCCAGAGGACAACAACTCCTTCTACATGTGCGCTGGTGGCATCACTAACCTCAGCAAATGCGGCAGTGGCACCGTCTTCAACGATAGCTGCAAGTGCTGTGTATGGCCTTGAGCGTGTTGTGAGGGAGTGAATTTATGACTTGTGATTTTAATTTCAGATCCCCATTAGCTGTTGAAGAAAAAGCAGCTTTCGTTCCTGGCGTCCATTAGCATCGTTAATGCTAAAGCTAACACCAACTTTGTATTTACCAACTTCAAGTGTTACCGTCGTGAAAAAGGTTTTATGGAAGAATACTTTCTGTAGACACCTGAAACCCCACCTCTTTAAGGAATACCTAGGATAGGATAAAGTAATCCCTCTCACCCCCCCTCCCCCTGAAAAGATTTAGATGCACTACTGTTCCACTGGAGGTCATAAGGTGAATGCACCAATTTGTAAGTCGCTCTGGATAAGAGCGTCTGCTAAATGACTTAAATGTTAAATGTTAACAATAGTTGAGATGCATTCAGTTGAGTCTTGCATTGAGTTTAGTAGTAGTGGAAATTGGTTGATTTGAATGTGCATTTTACTTTAGATTAGAAGCATATGAATAAAACATTTTTTTCCTGCTTTATCTTGTTGTAATTTCCCTGTGTTTGACATGGTTTTTAAGACTTTTCATTCTTAGCCCTACAACATATATTACCTTGAGGCTACCATTTTTAACATTGCACTTTTGTATTGCAATACTTCTACAAACCCAAAGCCATTTAACTATATTTTTTCTATTCTATTTGACTATCCGTATCTTTTCCCCTTTTCTTACTGACTCCTCATCAAATGGTAGGTGAAAATATACCAGTAATACTGTAACGGTTGCCTTGGTGGAAGGAGAGGAGGACCAAAGCGCAGCGTGGTAAGTGTTCATATCTTTAATAAAATAACTGAACAAAACAATAAACGACAAATGAACAGTCCTCTTAATTAAGGTGAATGAAAAAACACTAAACAGGAAAATAATCACCCACAAAACACAGGTGGGGAAAGGCTACCTAAGTTTGATTCTCAATCAGAGACAACGAACGACACCTGCCTTTGATTGAGAACCATACCAGGCCAAACATAAAACCACAACATAGAAAAAGTAACATAGACTACCCAACCCAACTCACGCCCTGACCAAACTAAAACAAAGACATAATAAAGGAACTAAGGTCAGAATGTGACAGTACCCCCCCCCCCAAAAGGTGCGGACTTCGGCCGCAAAACCTGAACCTATAGGGGAGGGTCTGGGTGGGCGTCTGTCCGCGGTGGCGGCTCTGGCGCGGGACGTGGACCCCACTCCATCATAGTCTTTGCCCGCTTCTTTACCCGCCTCCGGGGCGCTTTTAGAGCGGCGACCCTCGCCGCCGACCTCGGACTGGGGACCCTAGCAGCGGGCCCCAAATGGACGGGAGACTCCGGCAGCACCGGACAGGCGGGAGACTCCGGCAACGCTGGATTGAGGAGCGATTCCGGCAGCGCCTAACTGACAGGCGGCTCTGGCAGCTCCTGACTGACGGGCGGCTCTGGCAGCTCCTGACTGACGGGCGGCTCTGGCAGCTCCTGACTGACGGGCGGCTCTGGCAGCTCCTGACTGACGGGCGGCTCTGGCAGCTCCTGACTGACGGGCGGCTCTGACAGCTCAGGACAGACGGGCAGCTCTGGGAGCTCAGGACAGACGGGCGGACCTGGAGGGAGGAGACGGAGAGAGAGCCTGGTGCGTGGGGCTGCCACAGGTCCCACCAGGCTGGGGAGACCTACAGGAGGCCTGGTGCTTGGAGGAGGCACCGGATGGACCGGGCTGTGGAGGAGCACTGGAGCTCTGGTGCGCAGCCTTGGCACCCCTCCTCCAGGCTGGATGACCACTTTAGCCCGGACCCTCCAGAGTGCAGGCACAGGTTGAACCGGGCTGTGGGTGAGCACTGGAGATCTGGTGCATACCACTCGCACCTCTCCCTTAGGCTCAAGACCCACATTCACCCGGCACGGGCGGAGCGCAGGCATAGAACGCACTGCACCGTTCCAGCGCCCCAGAGACACAGCACGCAGCGCCGGCGCAGTATATCCTGGGCCGAAACGGCGTACTGGAGACCAAACACTCTGGGCTGGCACAACATGCCCTGGCTGAATGCCCACTCTCGCTTGGCACTTGCGGGGGGCTGGCCTTTAGCCCATCGGGCTATGAGTGCGTACTGGCTACACTGTGCGCTTGACCGCATAACACGGTCCCTGACCAGTACTGTGCTTCTTTCGGTAAGCCCGAGGAGTGGGCTCAGGTCTCCAACCTGACTATGACACACTCCCTGTGGCCTCTCATGCCTGTCGCGCTGCTGTGCTGCCTCCTCATATCGCCGCCGCTCAGATTTTGCTGAGAGCCTCCAGCTCTGCCTTGGAGCGGCAATATTCCCCAGCCTGTGCCCAGGGTCCTTTTCCGTCCAAAATCTCCTCCCATGTCCATGAGTCCGGAGATCGCTGCTGCCCGATACCACACTGCTTGGTCCTTGGTTGGTGGGTGATTCTGTAATGGTTGTCTTCGGTGGAAGGAGAGGATAACCAAAGCGGAGCGTGGTAAGTGTTCATATTTTTTATAAAATAACTGAACAAAACATTAAACGAGAAACGAACAGTCCCGTAAGGTGAATGAAAAAACACTAAACAGGAAAATAATCACCCACAAAACACAGGTGGGAAAAGGCTACCTAAGTATGATTTTCAATCAGAGACAACGAACGACACCTGCCTCTGATTGAGAACCATACCAGGCCAAACATAAAACCACAACATAGAAAAAGGAACATAGACTACCCACCCCAACACACGCCCTGACCAAACTAAAACAAAGACATAATAAAGGAACTAAGGTCAGAACGTGACAAATACAGTATTATTATTTCTGGGGTTTAGTAATACAAAAAACATAGAATTCACAACACAGGAGCCAATATTGCGACTGGCACAAGACAATGTGAAAGAGGAGTGAAAACATGTGGAAAACACATTTAAGTTAAATAGAAGGGTGTTTAAATACACATCCCCTATCTTGGGAATGGGGCTGCAAATGAGATATAGTACAAAACAAATGTTGAAATTCTTCATATAACCAAAACATGAATGAAAAACAACCCAGCAGTCGGGCTGACAGCATAGTCCAGTAGCCATAGGCTTGATCTAAGGAAGTGACATGGGGATTACAAGGATCCTGCCACCCAACACGATGCAGGGTTTGCAGTGGCGTATATTCATAGATGTTGAGGGAGGTAAAGGCTTCATCCCCCAAAATCAAAACCAAGATAATAAGAAAAAAAATATACACAACAATATATCTTTCATCTCTCTGTGTTTCATAATTTTCCTTCAATTCACAAGAGGCTGAATGTATCTCACTGGAAAAAGCATCCGAGTGAGTGTCTCTGTATGTGTACGCCATCTATCTGATGATGTCTGGTCAAAAAGAGTATGACAATATTATCAGTCGTAGCATTGAATGCCAGGTAAGCCAGTAACCATTTGGTCTCCCTTGATAAAAAAAAGTATAAAATAATAGCCAATCAGCGTTGAGCTAAACTGAGTGAGCTCAACTGTGAATGGGAAGACAGTTTGGATTTGGCTTCACCTCAGTCCCATCACATCGAGAGCAAAACGTTGTTGACAGAAAATAACTTTAATTGTTACGTCTCGTTGTGTTGTTGTCCTCCGATGGCTAACTAGCTAGCTAAAATTGGTTTTACTTAATTCTCCACAATGGCCAATGATTTCAAATGCGATCTGATCCAACTATAAATTCACACATTGACCTGAGAGGATGGAAGTTCAGTATGGAGCTAGATGTAGTAGGCTAATCTTAATGAAAGGCAGTTAGGGTAGCGAGCAAGCATTTTAGCCAGGTAGCCTAGGACACCACAATTTAAAAGCATGTACGGTATGACAGGTGCCTCTAGCTTGAACGGTTCGGGAGTTACTGTGGGTGAGTTATTTATGCAAATGTATATACATTTGTATTGTTTTAGTTGATAGAAGTTTTAAAGAATTTTGGATTGCCTGAACACGTGAAAGTTTGGTGTCTCTAGCTTAAACAGTTCAATAGTTACTGTTGTTTGGTTATTTTATGCTAATCTATGCTAATGTATATAATTATAGTTGATGACATTTTTGAAGATTTTGAAGTTATGAAATACTGCACATGAGAAAGTTGGTTCGGTGTCTCTAGCCTGAACGGGTCAACAGTTACTTCTGAGTGAGTTATTTCTGCAAATGTATGTACATTTGTATAGTTGTTAAAAGTTGCCTGAACATGTGAAAGTTGATTTGTTGTCTCTAGTTTGAATGATTCAAGAGTTGCTGTTGTTTGGTTATGTTATGCAAATTCATGCACATTTATGTAATTATAGTTGATAAAGGTTAAGAATTTAAAGTTAAGATAGACTGAACATAACAAAGTTGCTTTGGTGTCTCTAGATTGAACAGTTCAAGAGTTACTGTTGGTGATTCATTTTTATGCAAATGTATATAGGAGAACCGGCCAGACAGCAAGGCCTGCATCTTGTGACCGTAGTGTACGTGTAGGTATGTACGGCAGGACCTAATCAGAGAGATGGGTAGGAGCAAGCCCATGTAATGCTTTGTAGGTTAGCAGTAAATCCTTGAAATCAGCCCTTGCCTTAACAGGAAGCCAGAGTAGGGAGGCTAGCACTGGAGTAATATGATCAAATTTTTTGGTTCTAGTCAGGATTCTAGCAACTGTATTTAGCACTAACTGAAGTTTATTTAGTGCTTTATCCGGGTAGCCGGAAAGTACAGCATTGCAGTAGTCTAACCTAGAAGTAAGAAAAGCATGGATTAATTTTTATGCATCATTTTTGGACAGAAAGTTTCAGATTTTTGCAATGTTACGTAGATGGAAAAAAGCTGTCCTTGAAACAGTCTTGACATGTTCGTCAAAAGAGAGATCAGGGTCCAGAGTAACGCAGAGGTCCTTCACAGTTTTATTTGAGACGACTGTACAACCATTAAGATTAATTGTCAGATTCAACAGAAGATATCTTTGTTTCTTGGGACCTAGAACAAGCATCTCTGTTTTGTCCGAGTTTAAAAGTAGAACGTTTGCAGCCATCCACTTCCTTATGTCTGAAACACAGGCTTCTAGCGAGGGCAATTTTGGGGCTTCACCATGTTTAATTGAAATGTACAGCTGTGTGTCATCCGCATAGCAGTGAAAGTTAACATTATATTTTCGAGTGACATTCCCAAGAGGTAAAATATATAGTGAAAACAATAGTGGTCCTAAAACGGAACCTTGAGGAACACCGACATTTACAGTTGATTTCTCAGAGGACAAACCATTCACAGAGAGAAACTGATATCTTTCCGACAGATAAGATCAAAACCAGGCCAGAACTTGTCCGTGTAGACCAATTTGGGTTTCCAATCTCCAAAAGTATGTGGTGATCGATGGTATCAAAAGCAGCACTAAGGACTAGGAGCACGAGGACAGATGCAGAGCCTCGGTCTGATGCCATTAAAAGGTTATTTACCACCTTCACAAGTGCAGTCTCAGTGCTATGATGGGGTCTAAAACCAGACTGAAGCATTTCGTATACATTGTTTGGCTTCAGGAAGGCAGTGAGTTGCTGCGCAGCAGCTTTTTCTAAATTTTTTGAGAGGAATGGAAGATTCGATATAGGCCGATAGTTTTTTATATTTTCTGGGTCAAGGTTTGGCTTTTTCAAGAGAGACTTTATTACTGCCACTTTTAGTTTGTTTGGTACACATCCGGTGGATAGAGAGCCGTTTATTATGTCCAACATAGGAGGGCCAAGCACAAGAAGCAGCTCTTACAGTAGTTTAGCTGGAATAGGGTCCAGTATGCAGCTTGAAGGTATAGAGGCCATGATTATTTTCATCATTGTGTCAAGAGATATAGTACTAAAACACAAGTGTCTCTCTTGATCCTATGTCTTGGCAGAGTTGTGCAGACTCAGGACAACTGAGCATTGAAGGAATACACAAATTTAAAGAGGAGTCCATAATTTGCTTTCTAATAATCATGATCTTTTCCTCAAAGAAGTTCATGAATTTATTACTGCTGAAGTGAAAGCCATCCTCACTTGGGGAATGCTGCTTTTTAGTTAGCTTCGCGACAGTATCAAAAATAAATTTCAGATTGTTCTTATTTTCCTCAATTAAGTTGGAAAAATAGGATGATCGAGCAGCAGTGAGGGCTCTTCGATACTGCACGGTACTGTCTTTCCAAGCTAGTCGGAAGACCAGTTTGGTGTGGCATGAACAGTTTGGTGTTAAATGAACTCTGCTCCTTTTGCTCTCCTCACCAGTCCTTTGATGAAGACGCCCACCCAGCCCAAGGCTCGGCAGCCCACCGTTAGCTCCTCCACCTTGGACGAATTTGACGAACTGATGATCGAGTTCACAGATGACCGTCTGGGAGACGACTTGGAGCTGGACCCCGGCAAGGGAGAGGACGACTACCTGCTGGAGCTGTCTGAGATGATTGACAGCTAAACTTGTCTACCAGCTAACCCAATCACTACCCCTGACTTACCCTTGACCTTGAGTAATGCAAATGTTCATGTAACCCCTGATACCCCATTCATGACCCTTGACCTAGAGTAACTCCTTCATTCATCACCACCAATAGAATTTCACCACCGGAACTAATCAAAAACCCTCCGTCAACCACCTGAACTAACACCAGTTGAACTTTAACCTACTACCAGACAAACTTGCAGGGCATCAATGCTACTGAAGATCCCCAAACACCTTCACCATCTCTCAGCCCATGTCATGGTAGTAGACTGGTTGCTCGCTCCAACATGTCAGAGGGGACTTATGTTAATTAAAGAAAACATTTTTAGATGGTATTGTTTTTACTCTACTATTTCATTCATGGTTATTACCTTTTGTCCTGGGAAAACGATCCTTTATGTATTTTAATTTCTGTACCTTTTTGATTATTTGACACTAGTAGTGATATACTTGTCTAAGGGTTTTATTTTTTATTTCCTTTTTTTGTCCCGAAAGCAAACAATTTGTTGAATGTCATACAAATATATTTTTCAAACGTCCTCAGGAATTACCATCTTGCATTTTAAAGACAAGCTTGTGGTCTTACCTGCCAGGCCTGTCACCCATGGTTGTTCAATCATGTACCATTGTTTGTTGCAGAAAGACTGAATCTGTGTATGCTTAGAAGACTGCTTTAAATGGAAGAGCTACAATAACTAACTGGTCTAACAGGGAGACACAGACTGCTGCTGCAATTACAATCGTTAGCCTGCTCCTGCGTTTGCCTTGAGCTCATGTCTACTGTCAGACTGACGCTCCAAATATCATGTACAAAGTTTTGTTCACCTCAAGATCTGAACTGATTCAACGGTAAATGTAAAGTGGTTTTGGGAACTTTGAGTTAGCTATATTTGAGATGAACTAAATGGAAATATGGGTTGAAGTATGAAGTGAATGTTTAATGTTTTAACGTTTAAAAGTAAGATTTGTTTTTCAGTTTTGTATTACAGAAGTTAACTCTGAAATAAGTCCCTTTTTTAAATACAACTACCATGTTCCTCTAGTTTCACCTACCTATTTTCCCTATTGTACGTTGGTCAACATGTGTTTGGATTAAATACCATTTTGGACAATGTTTTAAACCTACCCAATTATTTGACACAGTTGAATATGAAACATTACACACCGTTTAACATCTAACCTGCTCTTTGTTCAACCTTTTGTTACAAATAGTGTTTTCTAGTCATAAAATGTGAAAATGCAGCTTCCCAGGGACTATGAATCTGCTGTCTGACTTTGAACCTATTTGTAATGTTCATACACCATGTCTGAATTCAGCTGACACTTTCCACTGCTAGCATGTGACAACTGGCCTTAGTGGTCGGAGTACCAATCGGTCCTGTCCCATGTCAACTGTGATCAGATATCTGCTGATCAGAGTTGTATGATCTTGGATGATGAGCCTGTTGGTTGTGTATCTGTACCTGCTTGAGCCTGTTCTTATGTAGATGTCTAAAGGGTGTTGTACATAATAAAAAGGCTTTCCTGACAAGTTGCGATTCCCCAGTCTCGTGGACTTTTTTTATTTCACCTTTATTTAACCAGGTAGGCTAGTTGAGAACAAGTTCTCATTTACAACTGCGACCTGGTCAAGATAAAGCAAAGCAGTGCAACACAAACCACAAAACAGTTACACATGGAATAAACAAGCGTACAGTGAATAACACAATAGGGAAAAAAAATAAAGTCTATATTCAGTGTGTGCAAATGGCATGAGGATGACTGAAGACATGTCAATCTAAGAAAGTGGTTGTTACAGCTACAGTATAAAAATCTGAGTGCCAGGGTCATTTCAGTTCATGTGCCCTAAACTTACCTGGAGCAATCAACCAAGTACTGTTGATTTTATAATTCTTGAAATGTGTGTTTGTCAATATAAATTGGTTTCCCCTCCGATACAGCAGACGGCGCTCTTTGGTCAGTGCTATCTGAGCAGAAATAGACGCATCGTAGCCGAAGATTTTTTATAAATCAAGATAGACCATGGCCTGTGTTTCCAATGGGAGCAAATTAATCAAAGTAGGCAGAACAAGCAAGGATATAGGCAGAGCTAGCATGTACTTGCATATTTCCGTAAGAGAACGCCTACTCTGAAGTACGCGTTTGCAATAACTCAATACGCCCTTGCGCTCCTAAAAAACGCAATTTTAAAAAACTATTCCAAAGGCTAAAGTCTACAAAGATAAGTCCACTCTGTTCGTAACAGATTCTAGTTTTGGAAAAATAAAACTATGTAGATCAATTGTTTCATCGATGAGAACATTTGCAGAATGTCGTCCAAAATCCATCTCCCTCCATCTTCTCCCACTGACGGTCACTGGGCTTCCTCTTATTATCAGATTTGGTAGTTAGTGGAAACGCCAACTGGATGCTTCACAGTTATACATCCGGTGAAATATCTGGCTCATTGTTTTATCTGTGTCGTCACATTCGTGAAACTAGATAGCTATAAACAAAGATGGTGGATTGTTAAAAATAATAACACTACCTGAAAGATAAGTAACATCTTTCATTTGTGGTACTACTCGCACAGCAAACAAAATGTCAAAATTGGAATTGTTGAATATATTTCTTACGAAGAGATTAACCGCGGCTGCCGAGGAGATATTTGGAGCTGTGAAGGGTACGATAGTTGAGTACCAGACAGAAATCGTTCGCTCTAAGGAGGAGAACAATCGTCTCCGAAAGCTGCTGGATATCGCTGTTCAGCGCGTTCTACTTCAAACAGGTAACTAGCTAAGTAACGCTAGGATATGAACCTAGTTCTATTTCTCAAAACGAGGGAATTGTTTTGTTTGTTGCCAGACTCCACAAAAGAATCTACAAAATACCGAATTGTTCTATTGGACTAACGTTAGACTAGACTGAGAATATGAAAAGCCGACCACAGGGCTGCTAACTTTGAAGAAAGCTTGGAGTGAGATTTTGCCTAGACGGGGCCTGTGAAATGTTACTGTTTTAAAGCGAATTTCCTGTAATTCTATGTATTTCGACATGGTTTAGGCCTATGACCAGGGTATATATAAAATACAATAAAAACAGGTCAACTGTATTCAGAATTTTGTAAACAATAAATGAACACTCAAAATTCTACGACGTTGTTACTTTTAGGTTTTTGGGTGATGGAATTAAAAGTATACAATTTTATTTTTTAGGTTGGTTTGACACTTTATTTTTTTTAAATTTCAGTAATGAAATTAGATGAGGAAACAGGCCAATGGGAGAAAGTGGAAAGGTCAGTGAGAATGCTCTGCACAGGAAATACTAATATTAATGGTTGATGGCAGTGGGTAACCAAATCATAGATTGCAGTTTTGTCGTAGACTGCTTTCAAGGTAAGGACACAAACATTTAGTATTTGGTCATTTTGGTGAACTCTTTAAAATAGTGCTTTCAAGGTAAGGACACAAACATTTAGTATTTGGTCATTTTGGTGAACTCTTTAAAATAGTGCTTTCAAGGTAAGGACACAAACATTTAGTATTTGGTCATTTTGGTGAACTCTTTAAAATAGTGCTGGATGAAAATCCTGCTTGCTCTCCTTGATCTATGTTTCCCAAGTGCTGCATGTCCTTAATTTGTCAATCATCCAACCTTTAAAAAAAGTCTAATGAATATCAATATTCAGGTGGTTTATGTCTACTAGTTGAAGATCATTGTCATTCTCTTACTCTACATAGACAAAATATTTGTTAATGAATTGTCAGTCTCCCTCTATCGCTGCCTTGCATGTGCACAATACTAAAATGTGAAATTATATTTGAGGCCCAGAGCATTTTAATATCCAATACTTATTTGTAGGACTTATTCAAAACTGTCAATGAATGGCTGCAAAAATATATAGTCTTATATTCATTTTCAAAGACACAAGTAGGCATATCAGATTTCAAATCTGCCATTACACTGGCAAAAATGGGAAGAAGTGAAGCAATAAAATACTGTAAATGTGGGTATCTTTCTGACATGCACACTAATTCCACTTTTATTTCAGCCCATTGTTAAGAATGAGAATTGTTCAACTGATCAGACTAAATAAAGTTAATTAATAATCAAATCTGCTCTAGGCAAGACATAAATCTGCCCCTACACCTTAACCAAAATGTTTTTATATCTATTGTCTCCCCTCTAGAATCAAACTTACGCTTTTGAATTCACAATCTGTTTGACCATATGATTTTCATAGTGACAAATCAGGTCCCCTTACCTAAACATACTGTAGGTCTGTCTGCTACCTTTTCATTGTCAGATGCCTAAATGCCAATCACCAAAACAATGGTACTAATGCAAGTGTGGATTAATTCGACATTAGTACATGCTGTCAAATTGCTGCATTCTGCAATAGGGATGGGAGTAAAAGCAACCTAAATTTGTTGACAACATTGTATCTACAAATGCACTACCGTGCTGCTCATTTTACAATTTTATAAACTCAGCAGAGAACGTTCTCTCTCTCCATTCAATTCCACTCTAATCTTGAGGGGCGTTTGGTAAAAAAATACACATTTTCAAGAATCACATCTGATCTATCCATATACGATTTTAAAAAAAGTTTACCCCCTTTTCTCCCAAATTTCAATCTTGTCTCATCACTGCTACTCTACAACGTGGAGCCCTCCCGGCCAAACCCTCCCCTAATCCGGACGACGCTGGGCCAATTGTAAGCCGCCCTATGTGATTCCTGATCACAGCCAGTTGTGATACAGCCTGGGATCGTGCCTTAGATGCTCTCCCCCGCCCTCCATTTGGCAAATCTGATCATAATTCTATCCTTCTGATTCCTTCTTACAAGCAAAAGCTAAAGGAAGAAGTACCTGTGACTCGATCCATATGGAAGTGGTCAGATGACGGCGGACTGTTTTGCAGCACAGACTGGAATATGTTCCGGGATTCCTCCAATGGAATTGAGGAGTATACCACCTCAGTCATCGGCTTCATCAATAAGTGCATCAGTGACCATAAGTAAATATCCCAACCAGAAGCCATGGATTACAGGCAACCTCCACATCGAGCAAAAGGCTAGAGCTGCCGTGTTCAAGGAGCGGGACACTAATCTGAAATCCCGCTATGCCCTCAGACGAACCATCAAACAAACAAAGCGTCAATAAAGGATTACGATTGAATCGTTCTACACCGGCTCTGACACTGTTCGGATGTGGCCGGGCTTGAAAACTATTACCGGCAACAAAGGGAAGCCCAGACGCGAGCTGCTCAGTGATGCAAGCCTACCGGATGAGCTAAATGCCTTTTATGCTCGCTTCGAGGCAAGCAACACTGAAGCATGCACGAGAGCCTGAATGACTGTGTGATAACGCTCTCGGTAGCCGATGTGAGCAAGACCTTTTTTAAACAGATCAACATTCATAAAGCCTTGGGGCCAGATGGATTACCAGGATGTGTACTCCAAGCATGCACGGACTCCAAGCATGCACAGACCAACTGGCAAGTGTATTCACTGACGTTTTCAACCTCTCCCTGACTGATTCTGTAATACCTACATGTTTCAAGCAGACCACCATAGTCCCTGTGCCCAAGGAAGCGAAGTTAACCTGCCTAAATAATTACCGCCCTTTAGCACTTACGTTGGTAGCCATGACGTGCTTTGAAAGGCTGGTCATGGCTCACATCAACAGCATCATCCCAGATACCCTAGTCCCACTCCAATTCACATTATGCCCCAACAGATCCACAGATGACACAATCGCATTCCTCACTGCCTTTTCCCACCTGGACAAAAGGAACACCTATATGAGAATGCTGTTCATTGACTACAGCTCAGCGTTCAACACCATAGTGCCCATGAAGCTCATCACTAAGCTAAGGACCCTGGGACTAAACACCTCACTCTGCAACTGGATCCTGGACTTCCTGACAGGCTGCTCCCAGGTGGTAAGGGTAGGCAACAACACATCTGCCACGCTGATCCTCAACACTGGGGTACCTCAGGGGTGTGTACTTAGACACCACAGGGTTAGGCCTGATCACCAACACCGCACACTGACTTGATACCGGTACCTGCTGTATATAGCCTCATTATGTTATTTTATTTGGTAAATATTTTCTTAACTCTTCTTCACCTGCACTGTTGGTTAAGGGCTTGTAAGTAAACATTTCACAGTATGTCTAGACTTGTTGTATTTGGCGCATATGACAAATAGTTTGATAAAACATTTTTAGACTGCTGAGCCACTCGGGAGGCCATATATCTTTTTCAGAGCCAATCTGATTGGTCAAAAGATCAATTAGTGAAAAAAGACCAGTATTGGGCTGACTGTCTAAATGCAGCATAATAGGCTGACCACACCACTCGCTCGTGTCGCAAAATAAATGTAGAAATCCATGTTATTCAATTGTTGCACCCACACTGCTCGCGCGTGCCAACAAGTGTCTGTGTTGCCAAGGGCTGAAATAGAAGTCATTCCTATTTCTGACGCAATCGCGCTGCAAGTCCTGCCTCTCCCATCTCCTCATTGGTTTATAGAAGCAGGTACCCACGTGCCATCTCATTGCTTATACCCACGTGGGTGATTGAAAGACTAAATATTTTGTCGGTTGTCGTGGTAATACTATGAATGTGTAGATGCCAATCACCAAAAAAGTTCAAAGATGAAAGAGCCAGGGAGGAGAGATGACTAGAGACTATTCGGTTGGCCGTTTTATGTGTAGAGTAGAGGACCTCGTGCATTTCAGGTAAAATAACAACTCAAAAGTTTATATCCCAGGACAAATTAGCTAGCAACAGCAAGCTAGCTAAATAGGACAAATTGGCTAGCAAGTGCAGGCTAACTAGCTGAATTGCCATACATGTTTAATGCTTTTTGACCTGTCCCCAAATGAATGTCATTGGTTCAGAGTTTGTTTTGGTATTTTAACCTTTGTCGTGATCATGTTTGGTGTAGGGGGACAAAATAAATGAGTGCACGATGGCGCACGCGCCCAGCCGGTTTGGGTTCCGTGTAAGTGCATTGTTTTTGGCCAAATCATCCACTGTTCTACACCTCCAATAAAATCACTCAATACTGCCACACGCAGGTCGGCTGATCCAGCAGCAGGAAAGGTAATTGATTTTTATCACCTACAACAGTTTGAACGTCATATCAATTTGTTGTTTCACCCATATATTACACGGAATGCAATTATATTTTATGTAAGTAGACAACAGGGTATGTTTTTACAGGGATTCTATATTTCTAGATAGACTGAGTGATTTTACTGGCGGTGCAGAAGAGGTAGATTTGGCACATGGTCAAAAACAATTCTTAGATTCTTTCCAGACAGGCCATTTTTTTCAGTTGCATTTAACTTTTTATTTAGAACTTTTTTGGAAGTACATACTGGACGTAAAGGCAGTAATGACAATGGTTGCTCTGCCACACTTGTTTTCGGTAAGTACCGAACGTATTTTGACATTTTAGGCTTGCAAAGCTGGTGAATGGCAAGTTGAATGGCTGCTTCCTGGGCTTAAAGGAGAATCTCCATATTCAACGTCTCCTGTAAACCCAGATTCTGGTTCACATGCAGGCTACACATGTCATACATGTACTGTGGTACTAAGATAGAATTGCCTTCAGCTGACTTTCTTCCTTTCCTTTCCCTCTAGACCACCATGCTATCCATCTCACTGAAGATGCATCTTCCCCTGAGCAGCAGCACTGTGAGCAGGAGTGGAGCCCCGGTCTGGGCCAGGAGGACCCAGAGCCCACACTGATTAAAGAGGAACAGGAGCTCAGGACCAGCCAGGAGGAAGACCAGCGTCACGGTCTGGAGTCTGATACCAAAGGAGAGTCTACATTAACTCCTCCCTTTGTTAGAAGTAACTGTGATCAGGACCCAGCTCAGCCTTCACATCTTCCACATACCCAAACTGTGGACATCAGAGAAGGAGACTCTTTAGCCAGAACCATATCTTCTAAGCAGATCAAAATAGAAAATGAAGAAGGCTACAACACATCAGAACCAACCAGTGACTTACAGACCATCTTCAATGTAAATTCAGACTGTCTTGCAGCTTCGAGTGAAAACGGTGCCCAACCCAATATCAACAATAGAATTCAGAGAGAAGGACTCTCAGGATATAAGGCCCCACAGGGAACAAGCAGTGCATATGAAAGAGAAAGTATAGGTCTACACATAGATGTTAGAGGCCAGAACACCTCAAAGCTGCCTCCACAGAGATCTCCCTATCAACCCCAGGGCATACAGAGAGTGTATCGTTGCAGAGAGTGTGGGAAATGCTTCAGTTTCTCCTGTCAGTTAGAGGTCCACATGCGATGGCACACCAAGGAAAGACCATTCAGCTGCTCTGTGTGCAGAAAAGGCTTCACAACCATCAGCATGTTGAGGAGGCACCACCGCATTCACACTGGAGAGAAGCCCTTCCGCTGTCACATCTGTGGGAAATGTTTCAACCAGTCGGCTCACCTCAACACTCACTTTAAAATTCACCCAGGGGAGAGACCACATGGCTGGAAAATGGCTCGGTCAAAACGTTAACAGCAGAGACATTTACGCTCTCTCTTGAAATTAAGTTCTGAGCACAGGAGAGTGACATGTAAATCTGGGCAGTTTAATTATTGTCCAGGATTTAAAACACTAGAAGAATCAGTGATTGATGTTTGAACAATGCATTACAATACAGTGGGGAATGGGAATAACTTTGAGTAATGAAAATGTTACTGTTTTTCACTGATCCATGTGATTGTGTTGCTGCATGCGTCATCATCTGAAGCCATGTTCAGTGCCAGCATGAGGATATGAATACTGCTAGTAGCTACATATATGTCGACTGATGTTGTTCTTTTGTAATTACACTACACATTTTACAGGAAGCAGAGGATGTCACCTGTTTTAGTAGATGCAGATCAATCAATTAATTTGATCCTCATCTATTTCCCCTTAGGACTTGGACATGACTGCTGGGCTGTATGACTATCCTATTAGGGCCTTGACAGTTATCCCTGATGAAATTACTGTGTCAAAATGTAGTGTTCTGTACTGAATGTTAACTGTTTTGTAATAAATAATTGGTCAAATGTTTTTTTTAAGGTCAGGATTACTTTATCTTCTACCATTCAGGCTGCAGTGTGTGTGAGTGAGGGGGGGGGTACCGTGTGTGTGTGTGTGTGGGGGGGGGTGGGGGTTGGTAAGACCGTGTGTGTGTGTGGGGTGGGTAGCGCTGTGTGTGTGTGTGACTACCAATTTCAACCTAAAGCAGTGCCTCTGAGATACAGTATGTATGTTTAGATATCAGCATCTTTCAATCTAGTTTAAACTGACACATTTCCCCCACGCAAATCATGATTCCTCCAGTTTGTAAAACAAGCTCATATATACCTTCTAAGTGATCCCATCTGATTGAAGTCTGCTGCCTTCATGGCACGGATGTGGTTTCTCCTCTATGTGAATCTTCATATGCACGGTCAGGGCTTCACTCAGCGGAGACCTTGTGATATTCTTCACAGTGATGCAGTTTCAACCCTCTGACTCATACGTGTGGTCAGGGAAGCTCTTTCCACAAATATGGCAACGATGCAGCGTCTCCTTCGTGTGTGTCCTCATGCATCTGCAAGCTTCCTTTTCGACTGAAATGTTTACCACAATCTTGACACTGAAATGGTTTCTTCCCAGTATGAATGACTTGGTGTTTTTACATTAATGATGTTTAAATTGTTTTCCACACAGGACACCGGCATGAGCCCTCACAATTTGCACTTTCAGGTTAGCCTTATGACGGGTACAAGTGTTAGTCACACATTCAGTTATATAAAATGGGCACAAACTGCCTGCCTGTACAGCATGGAGAGCTCACCCATTCATTGAAGGCTGCATGTTCTGTGAGGTTAAACAAGACCTCTTCTCTGAACTTTGACATTGCACTATCGGCAACTTTTTTTCTCCAAATAGTTTTTTCCTCTATTGTATGCTTGCTTTCTTTCTGGTTTTGTTTGACCTCTATAAATATTTAGGGAATTTCTCCCCTTTTGCTTTGTTGCAATTTCGTTCAACCCTCCGTAGCTGTTTTAACTGGAGTTTTCTTTTGCATCGTTTCTGCAATCTGCACTTTTCTTTGCTTTGTCATGTGTTGACTGAGGACTACTCT
Source organism: Oncorhynchus nerka (assembly GCF_034236695.1). Taxonomy (NCBI): domain Eukaryota; kingdom Metazoa; phylum Chordata; class Actinopteri; order Salmoniformes; family Salmonidae; genus Oncorhynchus; species Oncorhynchus nerka. The sequence goes on along the minus strand of NC_088397.1, from coordinate 75,421,710 downwards.
GGTTGAAGGTCCCGCTTTGGTCCAGAAGAGCATTTGTTTCCCTCCACTGTTCCCGTTTTGTGCCCTGGCTGTTTCAGACATCAATTCCATTGGAGGTCGATCCTTCTTCCCTTGAGCCCTTCTTTGATAACTAAAAGCAAAACAATAACTGATACCAGATGTAAATCACTCTACACTGACCATACAATTAATAACTAAATAAGTTGAAATGTACAATGAAATTCAGAAAATGCTACCATACTCTTCTCTTGGCAAGGTATTCCGCCTTTGCTAGAGGATCAGAATTGACCTGTGACCTGTGTCGTGCAACCCTCTCCTTGATGGATGAAGGCATCTTTTCTTTTTTTTAAAGGCTGAAAACATTTTTTCTTATTAACTGTATGGACAAGTGTCAATACTTGCAGTTTTCTTATGAAACACACCAATATCCCATTATAGTTGTTAAAATTCAATCGTGGGCAGTTGCCCAATATATTTTCACCCTTTGATATGCAAAAACTGTACAAATGTATCATTCTTTGTGATACAGTTATACAGTGCCAAACAGAAGAGAACATGTAGAAATGTGTTGTAATAAGATTGTATTTATTGTTTTTTTTCATATAAATATTATCCTTGGACACAAAAATAGGAGATCATGTCAATTACCCTCATTCATCAATCAATACATTAGATTAAGTCAACTAACAGTAGTGACATGAGGGGAATGTCCTGCATTGTTAAACTGTTCCTTCAGATATTCAGACTGACTCCTGTTTCCCTCACAGAGCACGTCCACCCTTGAGTCTGGTCTTCATATGCTCTGTTTGATGGAAGCCTTCATGCCAAACACAGCAACAAAGTTTGTTTTACCATGTGTGTATCATATGTATGTAAATATCCCTTCCTAGGGAAAGATTTGCTGCACACATTGCAGCTAAAAAACTTCTCCCCTGTGTGAACTAGCTGGTGGATGTTTAGTCTACTCTGAGATATGAAGCTGCGGTCACACAGTGAGCATGTACACTTCCCTCCATGTATTTGGAGAATGAAACTAACACTTTAATATCAGCTCCATACGCCAACATTTTGTATTTGGGATCAAATGTTCCGTATGAGGCGACAGTACAGAATGTCACCTTTTATATTTGAGGGAATTGTCATGTTTTGTGATTTTAAAAATGAAAGCACTTAAATGTATCAAGTTCCCCAATTTGAATAATTATTTCACTTCTATTAGTCAAAAGTTATTTTGTCCCATATTCCTTGCACTCAATGACTACATCAAACATGACTACAAACTTGTTGGATGCATTTGCAATTAGTTTTGGTTGTGTTTCAGATGATATTTTGCCCAATAGGAACTAAATGGTGAATAATGTATTGTCATTTTGGAATCCCTTTTATTGTAGGAAGAGAAGATGGTAATGGTGAGAGGTTAGCATGTTTTGTTGTAGCCTCTTCATCATTCATTCAGGATTATTTTAGAAGTGTGCAGAAACATTTGATCTACTTAGAAAATTACTCCAGTTATAATGAACCATTCACTTCCTATTTGGCAAAACAACCCAAGAAATGCATCCGACAAACATGTTTGTGTGCTCGGAATATGCACCAGAACTTTTTACTACTTCAAACACGAAGTGAATTTGTCCAAATACTTATGACTTCTTCAAATGGGGGCACTAGATGCATAATGCTTTTAATTCTAAACGGTAAAACCAATCTGTATGAAAATACCCTCAAATAAAAGGTGACATTACGTACCGTAGCCTCATATAAAACCTTTGATTCCCAATCCAAAATGTGGGAGCCAATTTTAAAATGTTAGCTTTACTGTCCAAATACATATGGAGGGAGTGTATATGTATCCCCTGTGTGTAATTTCATATGATCCTTCAAAAGATGAGGACATTTGATACAAACTTGGGAGTGGAATGGCTTCTCTTCTGGGTGTAACTATCTTAAATGCTCTGCCAAGTGTCCCTTCCTGGTAAAGCACGTGCCACAACCATGGTAATGAAAATATTTATCTCCTGTATGTATTTGTATGTCTTTGACAGTATTCCTCTGTAGGGAAACATTTACTGCACACATGGCAGTTAAACAGTTTCTCCCCAGCGATCTTTTGTCAGACTGCTTTCTCAGAGTTGATGTACTACTATCGACACGTTCACTGTTTTCATTCTGAGCTGGAGAACAGTCTGCATTTACTGAAGAGAGGGGCTGTAATTCACCGTTTGGTTCTGAAACTCCACAGCCCTCTCCATGTTCTGTTTGGATCTCTTCTGTTGTTTTAGTGGGTAGAAAGTCATTATCCGTCGTTTGGGTTTGGTGAATACGTGAAGGCTGGGGTGGGTCCTGATCCCAATCACTTTTCACAAAGGGAGAAGTTAATATGAATCTTTGGTATCAGACTCCAGCCTCTGAATCTGCTCTTCCTCATGACCAATCCCAAACTACTGTTCCTCTTTAATCTGTGTGGGCTCTGGGTCATCCTGCCACAGACCTGGGATCCACTCCTGGTCACAGTGCTGCTGCTCAGGGGGAACTCCTGCTTCTGGGACAGTGAGTTACTAGCTGCTGGGGATCTGTAGAGATGAAAAAATAAATATCTGGAAATATATTATGATATAGCTATAGTTAATCAAAATCTGAAACGTCTTTATGATACGTGGAGGTAAAAAGTTATGGAAACATCACTATACGCTACAGACCTGCTTTATATCACTATCAGGCTGTGTGATGACATTTAACGTTAGTAACGTTAGCCTTTGTAGACGTTCGATCTTTCTTTGATCGGGAGATGTCTTACTCGTACTCCGATATCGTTCTAACCACGGCCCTAAATATTTCAAAGGCTGCTGCTGTTAATTGCTCGGTAAGAGACACATTCAACAGATGTAGTTTAGACATTATGATAGTGTACAAAAACATTTACAGAGAAATGCTGTCCTACGGTACATGGAAGTAAACAGTGTATGCTTCCTTACCCCTCTTTGTTCATTGTTCGCTATTGGTATACCGCCACCTGTTGGGCTGGAGTGAGATAAAGCCATAAACAAACCAACCACAGATTTTGGATGGATGCAGCGCTGAGTAATTCTAAATGTAATATGACTAAACCTTATTCTTTAATATTTACATATTTTTAACAGCCCTTACGTTTGTAGACATCCATTCATTGACAGCAAAATTATCGTAATTAACCCACACAAAAGGGGGCGGTATTGCAATCTCTGCTACTCTTGTGACGTTCATACGTTTTCTTTTCACAGTCTATGGTTCACACACACAACATACTACTAATCCACGTGAGTTAAACAATAGGAACTGATACACGTTCATTCTACAAAATGTCCAAACTACATCTGCTGAATGTGTTTCTTACCGAGCGATTAACAGCGGCGGCTGTTGAGATATTTGTGGTCGTGGAAAAAACGGTATCAGAGTACCAGGAAGAAATCTCCCGTTCAAAGGAGGAGATCGATCGTCTACGGATGCTGCTGGATGTCGTTACTCAACCAAAGATACATTTGCATAAAGCAGGTTGGTAGCGACTATCACAACAATCAATCAAGCAGATTATGTAAGCAGGCAAACCACATTGCCCATAAACAACCAATACACAATTGTGTCTTTAAAATAATGTCAGGATCGATTGTAATATAATGATTGATTGATTGACTTTCCTTTTAGATCCCCAGCATCTAATACTCCCTGTCCCTGAAGAGGGGGAGCAGCAGCACTTTGAGCAGGAGTGGTGGTGCACCAGTCTGGGGCAGGAGGACCCAGAGCCCAAACAGATTAAAGAGGAACAGGAGGAGTTTGGGACAGGTCAGGAGGAAGAGCAGCTTCAGGGTCTGGAGTCTGATATCAAAGAGTTCATAAACAATCCTTCCTTTGTGAAAAGTGACTGTGATCAGGACCCACCTCAGCCCTCACATCTTTACCAAACCCCAACGGTGGAGAACAGAGAGAGGGATCGTATGAGGACACACACTGGAGAGAAACCATATCAGTGTAGTGAATGTGGCAAATGCTTCAGCCAGAAGATATACCTGGAAGAACATATGGTGACTCACAAAAGAGAGAAACCACATCAATGTGAAGACTGTGGTAAATTGTTTAGCCTCAAGCATAACTTAACAGTCCATATGAGGATACACACGGGAGAGAAACCATATCAATGCAAAGAATGTGGCAAATGCTTTGGTTACACCAAATCCCTGGCAAAGCATATGAGGAGTCATACAGGAGAGAGACCATATCAGTGTTGTTATTGTGGCAAATGCTTCACTCAGAAGTTTAGCCTGAAAGAACATATTAGTATTCACACAGGTGAGAAACCATATAAGTGTCCCATGTGTGTAAAATGCTTCAGGGCAGCACGATTTCTAAAACAGCACCAACAGATTCACAGAGAACAACCATATTGCTGACTTTTTTGGGTTTAATGTTTCGCTTGTAAGAAATGAGGATGAACACAGAGTGAGAAACATGACATTGCTGCTTAGGGCAAAATCTTTCTCTCACTTGTGCAGTAAGACCTTTCGATTCTGAGCATGGCACAAAAGTGGATAGTATGTTTTGTAGAACTAGTATTTTTAGTTGACACAGTAAGCTTTTTAAGTTTGTCCCAACATATGAGTCCCCCATTTGGATTACACCTTAAAGTCATAGCAAACTAGTACATTGGTGTTCTCTAAATACATAAAGGATGTCTACATTTTAATGGGAAAGTGCTTCACATTTGTGGACGTGCTACCTTATACCTGTAGTGGCAGGACAAACAAACCCATCAGGTCAATGATCTTGGTTTAATATACAGTGCCTTTGGAAAGTATTCAGACCCCTTGACTTTTTGCACATTTTGTTACGTCACAGCCTTATTCTAAAATTGATGAAGTAAATAAAAATCCGTAGCAATCTACACACAATACCCCATAATGATAAAGCGAGAACACGTTTAAAAAAAATAAATTAGCAAATGAAAAAAAGAAGGAAAAAATACATATTTTACGTAAGTATTCAGAGCCTTTGCTATGAGACTCAAAATTGAGATCAGTTACATCCTGTTTACATTGATCATCCTTTAGATGTTTCTACAACTTGATTGGAGTCCACCTGTGTTAAATTCAATTGATTGGACATGATTTGGAAAAGCACACACCTGTCTATATAAGGTCCCACAGTTGACAATTCATGTCAGAGCAAATACCAAGCCATGAGGTCAAAGGAATTGTCCATAGAGCTCCCAAACAGGATTGTGTCGAAGGAACTGATCTGGGGAAGGGTACCAAAAAATTCTGTACCATTTAAGGTCCCCAAGAACACAGTGGCCTCCATAATTCTTAAATGGAAGAAGTTTGGAACCACCAAGACTCATCCTAGAGCTGTCCGCCCGGCCAAACTGAGCACTCAGGGGACAAGGGTCTTGTTCAGGGAGGTGACCAAGAACCCGATGGTCACTCTGACAGAGATCCAGAGTTCCTCTGTGGAGATAGGAGAACCTTCCAGAAGGACAACCATCTCTGCAGAATTCTATCAATCAAGCCTTTATGGTGGAGTGACCAGACGGAAGCCACTCTTCAGTAAAAGGCACATGACAGCCTGCTTGGAGTTTGACAAAAGTCACCTAAATATTCTCAGACCAAGCTTGTTTTTGCTTTGTCATTATGGGGTATTTTGTGTAGATTGATGAGGATAAAAAATTGTAAACACATTTTTAGAATAAGGCTTTAGCCTAACAAAACGTGGAAAGAGTTAATAGGTCTGAATACTTTCCAAAGGCATTTTATATTGTGAATGTATTGAGGAACAAACATGCACAACATTGTAGAAGCCCAAAATAGTGTGCATAACAGAAACATACATTTTTAAGCATATGCAGTTGCCATCTCATTTTGTTTTGAATTATACACAACGCGTATTAGTGACTATCTTCTAGCTGTACTGAAAGCAGCACATATTTGGTTCCTTGTTCAAATGTTGGAGTGTCACCTCACCAGCTCTAGTTTCATGACCTCTTATATCTGTGTAGTGGGTTTGACACCACTGCATGGTGTTCTTTCTCATAAACCTGACATGGCCCCAGTCCATGTAATGCCATTATATGTTGTTGTGAGCATCTTAGAGTGGATTGGTATATCATGCTTCTTGTAAATAAAGCTTTTTATTATTAATCATGTTATTTAATTTCAAGCTGTTATAGAAGGCTATTTTATTTCTCAAATAAATACAGGTTCTCAACCTTTATTTATTATTATAAATACTATCAGGTATGGTATTTCACATTACTGCATAACTTTTACTGTGTGTTGGATTGGCATATCCCAAAAGCATTCCTTATCCCAGATACTTCAACTGGTGACTATCGCGGAGAATAAATATGTTTCTGCATAAATCGGATTTATTGACAGTACAAACAATCGGGTTAGAGTGCTCCTTGTTCTTTATTCAGTTGAAGTATCCTGAGGTATGGAATGTTTTGGGGATTTTCAAGTCCCTCAGTCGAGCACCGGATCCTCCCTTTTTCGTTTCAATTGGGCTGAAGCGTGTTTGGGTATTTACCTTTTTTATTTAGAGCGGCATCTGTTTGGGACCAACACTATCCAGGAGATGGCGGTGTTTTGCGTGTACTTCTCGCATTAAGTCATGTCACAATATTATATCATATCAGTTAGAAAACAATGTAAACAAAATCATTGATTGAGTTAATAAAGCAGCATACTCGACACCTCTGGTATTATTGTTGTTTTGAGTAAGGCAGCTTCAGAATGCATCTTTTTCAGCCTCGCTCTCTACGTTTACTGCGTTCTGTGGCGAAGGGACAGCCAGAGTTTGTAAATTCACTCTTAATAACTGATTCAGTTACGAAGGTTCAACACCCGTTGAATATGGCCGGTGTCAGTAAGTGTTGGCAAAAAAAGCTGAATTAAATTGTTGCCAGCAGCACAGTTAGTCACCAACGCTCTGGATAACATGAAAACAGCCTAACCAGCTCTGCTAGGGCGAGGCAAATGGTCAGAGTGAGCTGTTCTCTCATTTGTCTGGAAGTAGCTCGCTAGTTAGTCAACATTTAGCCAGTAAGCTTGGGTGCTTGACTGCCATTGTAAGGTCCGAACGCTCAGAACAACCCTACTCCTTTGCCAGTGTGCGCTCCGAGAGCTTAATGAGGGCAAGGTGCCTGTCAAATTATAATCAACTACGTTTAAGGATGACAGCCCAGGTACCAGCAATTGCACACTGACAGTGCCTATGGAAAGTATTCAGACCCCTGGACTTTTTCCACATTTTGTTACGTTATAGCTGTATTATAAAATTGATCAAATATTTTTTTTATTCTCAGCAGTCGGACATGAGGTGACCGAGAACCCGATGGTCACTCTGACAGAGCTCTAGAGTACCTCTGGACAACCGTCTCCGCATCACTCCACCAATCAGGCCTTTATGGTAGAGTGGCCAGACGGAAGCCACTCCTCAGTAAAAGGTACATGACAGCCCGCTTGGAATTTGCCAAAAGGCACCTAAAGACTCAGACCATGAGAAACAAGATTCTCTGGTCTGATAAAATCAAGATTGAACTCTTTGGCCTGAATGCCAAGCGTCACATCTGGAGGAAACCTGGCACCATCCCTACGGTGAAGCATGGTGGGGGCAGCATCATGCTGTGGGGATGTTTTTCAGTGGCAGGGACTGTGAGACTAGTCAAGAACAAGGGAAAGGTGAACGGAGCAAAGTACAGAGATCCTTGATGAAAACCTGTTCCAGAGCACTCAGGACCAACAGAGCTATGACCATAAGCACACAGCCAAGACAACGCAGGAATGGCTTCGGGACAAGTCTCTAAATGTCCTTGAGTGTCCCAGCCAGAGCCCGGACTTGAACTCGATCAAACATGTCTGGAGAGACCTGAAAATAGCTGTGCAGCGACACTCCCCATCCAACCTGACAGAGCCATCCAGGCCCAGAGCTTCTGCAGAGAAGAATGGGAGAAACTCCACAAATACAGGTGTGCCAAGCTTGTAGCGTCATACCCAAGAAGACCCGAGGCTGTAATCGCTGCCAACGGTGCTTCAACAAAGTACTGAGTAAAGGGTATGAATGAATACTTATGTAAATGTGATATTTCAGTTTTTTTATTTTTTTTATAAATTAGCAAAAATGTTTAAAAAACTGTTTTTGCTTCATCATTATGCGGTATTGTGTGGGGATTGATGAAAAAACAAACAATTTAATACATTTTAGAATAAGGTTGAACCTAACAAAATGTGGAAAAAGTCAAGGGGTCTGAATACTTTCCGAAGGCACTGTATATGTAATTTGTAGTGAAATTCGACAGTTTGGTCAAATTCACACTGGTTAATAACACTATCACAGAAACATTATCTATGGAACTTAGACAACCATCTGAGACTGACATATGTCTCTTTTAATACATACATTAGCATCAATACACACATTAATAAATATTCCTTTCAGGTAAACTTATCCCATCAAATAAATTATATGTGGTAACAAAAATGTAACATATCATCTGTACTGCAACATTTACACATTTTCATGTGTTATCTGTCTGTGTGAGTTGTGTGTGAGTTGTGCTTGAGTTCTTCCAGCCAGTCCAGTAGAGAGTCCAGCTCTCCTATAGCCTTTACTGCTGCCTGGTAGATCTCCAGCTACAGGATGGAGAGACGAGGATGGAGACATAAGCAAGAGAGAATGGAGAGATGAGGGGTGGTAGAATGGAGAGGTGAGGGGGAGAGGAGGAATAAATGAGGGGAGAGGATGGATAGATGAGGGTGAGAAAGGAGGGGGAGAGGAGGGAAAGATGAGGGTGAGAGGATGGAGAAAAGGCGGAGAGAGGTTAATATTGGCATGAATCTTATTGATTCATCTCCTCTCTCTCACTCTCTTCTCTTGGACTGTCTAAGCCTCTTACACCATACACTCGCCAAACAGTATTTTCTCTATTTCGCTATCTATCTCCCTATATATGTATATTTATATGTCAGTGTGTGTAGTTACCTTGTCAAACTGGGCCTGTAGGGAGTCCATTTTTCTCCTGGTATCTTCTCCACAGTGGCAGTGCTGGAGGACATAAAGAGATGTCATTAGATAACGATAGTAGTAGCTTTTGTTTATGTGTGAGTTTTTAGGTGTAAAATGTGTGCTGTTGTGTGTTAATATGTGTGTGTGTGTGTGTGCATGCCTGTGTGTGTGTGTGTCTTCTTACACATTGCCTCAGGTTCTTGTTGATTGTGAGGAAACTATTAGCGAGAGCGCTGGTTGAGCGTCGGTGCAGTGGCTGAGACATGCCGTGGCTAACAAACACTCTCTCCACATAAAAACGTAGCAAAAGACGCAGGAAACAGCAGTACTCCCCCTCCTGAAAGGGAGGACACACTACATGTTACATTTACTGCAGCACATTGTTAAAGAAATGTTCCAAATTATATCATGCTGCCAGGTTATGAGGGTTTACTGTATTTTTTTGTACAGATACATATATGTGCTTTTTTGCACCAGGGAAAGGTCTCCCGTAATGGACAACACTAGACTGAGCGCCTTTCAAAGAACATTGATATTCAGGTTAAGGTAGTGAGAACAATTTACCTGTATGTTCTTCATCACGTCTCCCCTCAGCAGTCTCACTCCCATCTGACTGTCTGCTGCTATCTGCACACATTTAACCCACAACAACACAGTCAATAAAAAATTCTATTCACTCTAATAAAATATGTATATGTAAAACAGACAGTGTGACAGAGAGTGAGGAGAGGTAGAGACTGAGAGCCTCAGGGTAGGTTTCTTGTTCTAATACAGGATCATGGAAATGACTGTGTTTGTGTGTGTGTTTGTGTGCTCACCACAGAGCTCCGTATCTCTGTGTAGTGCTTGCGTAGTTCGTGAGTGTGTACGGTGACAGAGCAGGTTCCCAGGTGTATGCCATGTCCCAAGCCACACCCACTGAGACACGCTAACAGGAAGAGGAGCCTGGGAATGGTGGGGCTTAACAGCAGCTTCATCTCCATGTCAACCTGGAGACAGACAGAGCATCACTTAGAAAGTAAACTCACACACCTTACGTACTGGTAACACATAGCCTAGAGGTTAGAGCGTAGGGCCAGTTACCGAAATGGTTGCCGGTTTGATTACCTGAGCCGACAAGGTAAAAAATCTGTTGTTGTACTCTTGAGCAAGGCACTTAACCCTAATTTGCTCCAGGGGTGCCGTACTACTATGGCTGTGACTGTACAAAACAACACTTTTCAGGTTTATGTGACAATAAAAACATTTTTACTGACAGGTGTATGGAGAAAAAAGTATACTTGATGAAAGGAAAAGTCCAACTTTTAGATAAAAGTTACTGACATAACAACATACACATTGATGTTAAGTCTTCTCAGTCTAAGTTAGCTAGAGTTATTAACTTATTGTTTCGAGTTATTGCGACAGTAACGCTGCTTCAAGCCTCCAGAAATGACTCGGTAGTTACATTTTTATAGTTTGTGACATATCCATGTTTATAGCGTATTGTCAGTTCAGTGCAGCATCCAGTAATCAATTTAAAAAGTCTTCCCCGCATCCAAGTCAAAATCTCCCCCGGCCTCTACGCCATGCCCCCCCTCCCGGACCACATGCCCCCAACAAATCCTTAGGTGTGTGGCAGGTGTTCCAACTCACCTGTCTGTGTGTCTGTGTGTGTGTCCTCTATCTCTCTGATGAGCAGCCCTCTGTGTGTGTGTCCTCTATCTCTCTGATGAGCAGTCCTCTGTGTGTGTGTCCTCTATCTATCTGATGAGCAGTCCTCTGTGTGTGTGTCCTCTATCTATCTGATGAGCAGTCCTCTGTGTGTGTGTCCTCTATCTATCTGATGAGCAGTCCTCTGTGTGTGTGTCCTCTATCTCTCTGATGAGCAGTCCTCTGTGTCCATGTTGGCGCTCATGTCTGGCTCTTATAGGGCAGAGAGGGGAATTTCGCCAGATACTCCACAAGGTGTTCACATGCACAGTCACACAGAAACAGGTAAGAGGAAATACAGCAGCCTAGGAAGGAATAACAGCTCATCTCTACATGAGTAATTTTAATGAAGAGGAAGGAAGGAACTGATGACAGTTCTGGGATTTAATATCAAGGCTTGCGTAATATATCCTTGACAGTTAACGATATACAGTGGGGCAAAAAAGTATTTAGTCAGCCACCAATTGTGCAAGTTCTCCCACTTAAAAATATGAGAGAGGCCTGTAATTTTCATCATAGGTACACTTCAACCATGACAGACAAAATCCAGAAAATCACATTGTAGGATTTTTTATGAATTTATTTGCAAATTATGGTGGAAAATAAGTATTTGGTCAATAACAAAAGTTTATCTCAATACTTTGTTATATACCCTTTGTTGGCAATGACAGAGGTCAAACGTTTTCTGTAAGTCTTCACAAGGTTTTCACACACTGTTGCTGGTATTTTGGCCCATTCCTCCATGCAGATCTCCTCTAGAGCAGTGATGTTTTGGGGCTGTTGCTGGGCAACACAGACTTTCAACTCCCTCCAAAGATTTTCTATTGGGGTTGAGATCTGGAGACTGGCTAGGCCACTCCAGGACCTTGAAATGCTTCTTACGAAGCCACTCCTTCGTTGCCCGGGCGGTGTGTTTGGGATCATTGTCATGCTGAAAGACCCAGCCACGTTTCATCTTCAATGCCCTTGCTGATGGAAGGAGGTTTTCACTCAAAATCTTACGATACATGGCCCCATTCATTCTTTCCTTTACACGGATCAGTGGTCATGGTCCCTTTGCAGAAAAACAGCCCCAAAGCATGATGTTTCCACTCCCATGCTTCACAGTAGGTATGGTGTTCTTTGGATGCAACGCAGCATTCCTTGTCCTCCAAACACGACGAGTTGAGTTTTTACCAAAAAGTTATATTTTGGTTTCATCTGACCATATGATTTTCTCCCAATCTTCCTATGGATCATCCAAATGCTCTCTAGCAAACTTCAGACGGGCCTGGACATGTACTGGCTTAAGCAGGGGGACACATCTGGCACTGCCGGATTTGAGTCCCTGGCGGCGTAGTGTGTTACTGATGGTAGGCTTTGTTACTTTGGTCCCAGCTCTCTGCGAGTCATTCACTAGGTCCCCCCGTGTGGTTTTGGGATTTTTGCCTACCGTTCTTGTGATCATTTTGACCCCACGGGGTGAGATCTTGCGTGGAGCCCCAGATCGAGGGAGATTATCAGTAGTCTTGTATGTCTTCCATTTCCTAATAATTGCTCCCACAGTTGATTTCTTCAAACCAAGCTGCTTACCTATTGCAGATTCAGTCTTCCCAGCCTGGTGCAGGTCTACAATTTTGTTTCTGGTGTCCTTTGACAGCTCTTTGGTCTTGGCCATAGTGGAGTTTGGAGTGTGACTGTTTGAGGTTGTGGACAGGTGTCTTTTATACTGATAACAAGTTCAAACAGGTGCCATTAATACAGGTAACGAGTGGAGGACAGAGGAGCCTCTTAAAGAAGAAGTTACAGGTATGTGAGAGCCAGAAATCTTGCTTGTTTGTAGGTGACCAAATACTTATTTTCCACCATAATTTGCTAATAAATTCATAAAAAATCCTACAATGTGATTTTCTGGATTTTGTCTGTCATGGTTGAAGTGTACCTATGATGAAAATTACAGACCTCTCTCATCTTTTTAAGTGGGAGAACTTGCACAATTGGTGGCTGACTAAATACTTTTTTGCCCCACTGTATATGGACAGCCTGTATATGGACAGCCTGTAGCCTAGCGGTTAGAGCATTGGGCCAGTAACCAAAACGTCTCTAGTTTGAATCCCTGAGCCAACAAGGTGAACAATCTCTCTATGTGACCTTGAGCAAGGCACTTAGCCCTAATTGCTCCAGGTTCGCCTTTGATAATGGCTGACCCTGGATGTGACTCCACTCTCCAAGGGTGTCTCATGGTGAGTTGGGATATGCAAAAACACACTTTTACATGTGTGAACTAGGACAAATATAAGCACATACATTATTACTATATTGCAGGCCTTAACCACTAACCACTGTACGTTTCTGTCAAAATCATTTCCCTTTGAGAATTCCGTTCCTTGCTCTTCCACCCCAATTTCACCTCTGTTTACAGTAACTTTCCATGGAGAACACAATAATACACTACCACAGTGAGGTGCTTCCCTAACTTTCTTTGACCTTCCAAGAAGGCCAAGGGTCTGGGTGTGAGGCTGGAACTCAGGCTGAGGCTTGAGCTGGGGCTGGGGCTGGGGCTGAGGCTGGGGCTGGGGCTGGGGCTGAGGCTGAGGCTAGGGCTGGTGCTGAGGCTGGGGCTGGGGCTGAGGCTGAGGCTAGGGCTGGTGCTGAGGCTGAGGTTGGGGCTGAGGCTGGGACTGAGGCTGGGGCTGGGGCTGAGCTGGTGCTGAGGCTGGGGCTGGGGCTGAGGCTGAGGCTGAGGCTGGGGCTGGGGCTGAGGCTGAGGCTGAGGCTGAGGCTGAGGCTGGGGCTGGGACTGAGGCTGGGGCTGGGGCTGGGGCTGATGCTGGGGCTGGGGCTGGGGCTGGGGCTGGGGCTAGAAAGCTCTGGCTCCATCTCTGCTGTATTTTCAGAACATTTCCCAGCAGCATCTCTTTCCTCCGTGAACTGAAAATGTTTTTGTTGAATGATTGTCATCTCGTCATCTTGTGACATAAATATGTACGGAATCTCCATCCACCCCCAGCAGAGCTCTCTGTATGATGTCACACCTTTCTGCCTGAAGCTCTCGACGTGTTCTCCCACCAGACAGGTGCTTATGGGAATCCATCAGCTGCTCAGCTATGTGGGATGAGAAGAAGCATATAGGAAGCAGGCTGCAGGTCCAGGAAATCAAAGCACACAGTGGAACCAGAATATACTGCATTAACAGAAAAAAGTACTTCCTCTCTAACCTCTCTAAGAAGTGACTCAGCACTCTAGGAAATGTAGGGCAGAACATTGTGTAATACCTACACTACCATTCCAAAGTTTGGGGTCACTTAGAAATGTCCTTGTTTTGAAAGAAAAGCATATTTTTGTCCATTAAAATAACATCAAATTGATCATTAATACAGTGTAGACATTGTTAATGTTGTAAATGACTATTGTAGCTGGAAACGGCTGATTTTTTAAATGGAATATCTACATGGGCGTACAGAGGCCCATTATCAGCAACCATCACTCCTGTCTTCCAATGGCTTTTTCTTTGAAACTCTGCCTAGAAGGCCAGCATCCCGGAATCGCCTCTTCACTGTTGACTGGTGTTTTGCGGGTACTATTTAATGAAGCTGCCAGTTGAGGACTTGTGAGGCGCCTGTTTCTCAAACTAGACACTTTAATGTACTTGTCCTCTTGCTCAGTTGTGCATCGGGGCCTCCCACTCTTTCTATTCTGGTTAGAGCCAGTTTGCACTGTTCTGTGAAGGGTGTAGTACACAGCATTGTACGAGATCTTCAGTTTCTTGGCAATTTCTCGCATGGAATAGCCTTCATTTCTCAGAACAAGAATAGACTGACAAGTTTCAGAAGTAAGTACTTTGTTTCTGGCAATTTGGAGCCTGTAATCAAACCCACAAATGTTGATGCTCCAGATCCTCAACTAGTCTAAAGAACGCCAGTTCTATTGCTTCTTTAATCAGGACAACAGATTTCAGCTGTGATAACATAATTGCAAAAGGGTTTTCTAATGATCAATTAGCCTTTTAAAATGATCAACTTGGATTAGCTAACACAATGTGCCATTGCAACACAGGAGTGATGGTTGCTGATAATGGGCCTCTGTACGCCTATGTAGATATTCCATAAAGAATCTTCGGTTTCCAGCTACAATAGTCATTTCCAACATTAACAATGTTTACACTGTATTTCTGATCAATTTGATGTTATTATAATGGACAAAAAAATGTGCTTTTCTTTCAAAAACAAGGACATTTCTAAGTGACCCCAAACTTTTGAAAGGTAGTGTACATAAGCTTGTCAAAACCCACAACACGTACCACACAAGGCAAAACATTCCATGACACCATAAACTACTTATCAACAGTATGTTTATGTTATATAACATTTCCTGAAATAGACCATGTTAAATTGTAATTGTAATTGTGCACGCATTGATGTCAGACATGCACCTACCTCAATGCTCTGTTGCTGAATGATGAATGCAGGAGCAGATTTCAGGAGCAGGACAAGACATCCTCATTTTGACTGACTACTGACATAAGGGCATGT
Source organism: Oncorhynchus nerka (assembly GCF_034236695.1). Taxonomy (NCBI): domain Eukaryota; kingdom Metazoa; phylum Chordata; class Actinopteri; order Salmoniformes; family Salmonidae; genus Oncorhynchus; species Oncorhynchus nerka. Next base: position 75,406,477 of record NC_088397.1, on the reverse strand, counting down.
TTTGTCACTCTTATGTGGGTGTCATAACCAACCATAAAGTAATGCAATATATGTCACAACAGGTGTAAATATATGTGTCATGACAATGTTAAGACCATATCATGACAGTTTATGACAAGTCATATCAGCTGTTACGACATCGTATGACATGGTTATGACTGTGTCATAACGCGTTATGATGCTGGGTGTCAAGTAAAGTGTTACCAAAATGAATGTGAAACTTTCTTCAATTAGTCAGCACCTCACTTTGAGGGTGTGCTGTTTTTTCTTCTTTCCTTTTTCATTGATGTAATACATGTTCTAACCATAAGAGGTCAGCATTACTGTGTTTATGGGAGTGAGTTTCAGTTCCCTTGAATATAAGCTGTTAGGCCCCTCAGGGTATTGTAGCCCATTGCAGCTGGGTGAGATTGAACATTTATGATTAGAACTCTCTAGGCCAGTTTTGCAGAACCCAGATGAATTAAGACTACTCCTGGACTCTAATGCACTTTGGTTCTACTTTATTTGACAGTGTCACTGTGACATGAACATGAAGGTTTACGACGCTTTCATTCATTTACTCCATTGAAAGTGCTTTTTAGTCCAGGAATAGGTTTACCGTAATGTGTCCCTAAAAGAGTCTTCCTCACTAAACCACTTCCTGGCAGCAGACTCTGATCTCATAGTTCAAGACACAAATAAGGTTGGGCTGTTGGGCTGACGGTATTTAAGCCCTAAGGCCAAGCTTTACAGGATTCCTGGAGTGAACGAGACGCTTACAGTTACTGTTGTAAAACGTGTTATTTCCAGGACTCATGCTGGATTAGCTGGTATGTTTTGGCATTTTATAGAAGTATATATAACTTGGCAAAAGATCATAGCTATGGCACAACAAGAGAGAAGAAAGAAAGCATCTACGTCAACTGTCGAGTAACAAAGGATGATCAGTTTATTTTCGCTGGCGTGTCATGAGGAAAGAGGTTAGACCTTAGTCTTGAGGGACGTCATCTCATTCACTCAGTACGTGGATAGGTGTGAGTTTATGTTTATCTGAATAGGTGTGGGTGGAGGTTTACATCTGGAAATGATCTGTTTCTCCTTTCCTTGTGCTGTAGTTTCACCTTTTAGATGACTCATCACAAGGATCCAGGTAAGCAGGGATGGCCAAGACAGCTTGTGGAGAAGCGGTCATTTTCTGCAGTCATTTTACATTACATTTACATTTAAGTCATTTAGCAGACGCTCTTTTCAGCACAATGAACGGTGCGATATGAATGTGAAATATTTCTACATATGAGACACATGTGCATCCTCAGCAAGGACTCATTCTTCCTTCCTTTATTTTTCAGATGTAGACTGAACTTCTCATGACTGCATACATGTGTTCTTCTCTTTTTGGGACCAATCATTTTAGTTTTTGTTGTAATTTTAGGAGGGAGGGGGGTAATAGTTCATATTCACCTGTGAGCTTCTACTCAAAAATAAAAAACATAGAAAAATGTTTTACATACATACAAAGTATTGATCATTATGATAAAAAATAATAATAGATGTAGTATGTAATGGGAAAAAACCCCAAAAAGAAGTGAGACTCCAGCCCCAACTCCCATCTCATTCCCACAATCCCATGTCCTCCATCCATTTTGCCTGTGCTTAGCTCCATTCCTTTTATTTTTAGCCGGAAAAACTCCCCTTAACAATTAGTCCTTAACAATTACAGTGCCTTCGGAAAGTATTCAGACCTCTTGACTTTTTACACATTTTGTTTGGTTACAGACTTATTCTAAAATCTATTAAATACAAAAAAAATCTACATACAATACCCCATAATGAGAAAGCAAAAACGTTTTTTTGAAATTTTTGCTAATTTATAAACAAAAAACAATGGAAATATCACATTTACATAAGTATTAAGACCCTTTACTCGGCACATTATTGAAGAACCTTTGGCAGAGATTAAAGCCTCGAGTCTTCTTGAGTATGACGCTAAATCTTTGCACACCTGTATTTGGGGAGTTTCTCCCATTCTTCTCTGCTGATTCTCCCAAGCTCTGTCAGGTTGGATGGGGAGCGTCGCTGCACAGCTATTTTCAGGTCCCTCTAGAGATGTTAAATTGGGTTCAAGTCCGGGATCTGGCTTGGCCACTGTAGGACATTCAGAGACTTGTCCCGAAGCCACTCCTGCGTTGTCTTGGCTGTGTGCTTAGGGTCGTTGTCCTGTTGGAAGGTGAACCTTCGCCCCAGTCTGAGGTCCTGAGTGCTCTGGAGCAGGTTTTCATCAAGGATCTCTCAGTACTTTGCTCCGTTCACCTTTCCCTCGATCCTGACTAGTCTCCCAGTCCCTGCCGCTGAAAAACATTCAGAAGCATGATGCTGCCACCACCATGCTTCACCATAAGTATGGTGCCAGGTTTCCTCCAGATGTGACACTTGGCATTCAGGCCAAAGAGTTCAATCTTGGTTTCATCTGACCAGAGAATCTTGTTTCTCATGGTTTGAGAGTCCTTTAGGTGACTTTTGGCAAACTCCAAGCGGGCTGTCATGTGCCTTTTACTGAGGAGTGGCTTCTGTCTGGCTCCTCTACCACAAATGCCTGATTTGTGGAGTGCTGCAGAGATGATTGTCCTTCTGGAAGGTTCTCCCATCTCCACAGAGAATATCTGGAGCTCTGTTAGAGTGACCATCAGGTTCTTGGTCACCACCCTGACCAAGGATCTTCTACCCGAATGATCAGTTTGGCCGGGCAGCCAGCTGTAGGAACAGCCTTGGTGCTTCCAAACTTCTTCCATTTAAGAATGCGTTTGAATATATTTACGTTCATGCACTTCTAAAAAATAAAAGGTTTACTTTGTCCCAGAAGCATTTAACTGCAGGGCACTACCACATCATTTAGGGGACACTGAACAGCCTGGAGATGGGTCCAATTTCATTGTAAAATGTTTCCTCCTTGTTAAATAGACTGTGAACAAATTTAAAATGTATAACTTGACAGCTCGGATTACGGGATGCCAAGGTCCTTATGGAGCAGGTGTGTTTCTTGGAGCGTTGCTATAGTATATCAATACAGTTGTAACATTTGATAGGACAATTTAGGCCTTTCAAATTCCAAGACAGAATACCTAGTGTTGTCATTGTTTCTCAGAAATGAATGTTATATTAATGATATAATTGTTATCTTTAGTGTTGATAAGCCCATAGATGAGTAGCAAAAAGCACCACCCACAGGGACATTCATCAATTGGTCGTTCCTCACCCAGAAAACCCTTCCAAAACATATTTTTCTAAAAGACAACAAACGGACTCATTCTCCTGTGTGTGTGCGTGTAGGCACATACATGTGTGTGTCTGTTTATATATTCTGTACATACAGTATGGTTCGACAGACAGACAGGCGGATAAGGAGATAATAATTCACTTCACATGGCAAATTGTCTGTCTCTAACATGCAGCACAACATGCTCTCTCCCTGCCTCTCTCCCTGCCTCTCTCCCTCTCCCCGGCTCTCTCGCTGGCTCTCTCCCTGGCTCTCTCGCTGGCTCTCTCCCTGGCTCTCTCGCTGGCTCTCTCCCTGGCTCTCTCCCCGGCTCTCTCGCTGGCTCTCTCCCTGGCTTTCTCCCTGCCTCTCTCCCTGGCTCTCTCCCCGGCTCTCTCGCTGGCTCTCTCCCTGGCTCTCTCGCTGGCTCTCTCGCTGGCTCTCTCCCTGGCTCTCTCCCTGGCTCTCTCGCTGGCTCTCGCTGGCTTTCTCGCTGGCTCTCTCCCCGGCTCTCTCGCTGGCTCTCTCCCCGGCTCTCTCGCTGGCTCTCTCCCCGGCTCTCTCGCTGGCTCTCTCGCTGGCTCTCTCCCTGGCTCTCTCGCTGGCTCTCTCGCTGGCTCTCTCCCTGGCTCTCTCGCTGGCTCTCTCGCTGGCTCTCTCCCTGGCTCTCTCGCTGGCTCTCTCGCTGGCTCTCTCCCTGGCTCTCTCGCTGGCTCTCTCGCTGGCTCTCTCCCTGGCTCTCTCGCTGGCTCTCTCGCTGGCTCTCTCCCTGGCTCTCTCGCTGGCTCTCTCGCTGGCTCTCTCCCTGGCTCTCTCGCTGGCACTCTCCCTGGCTCTCTCCCTGGCTCTCTCGCTGGCTCTCTCCCTGGCTCTCTCGCTGGCTCTCTCCCTGGCTCTCTCCCTGGCTCTCTCGCTGGCTCTCTCGCTGGCTCTCTCCCTGGCTCTCTCGCTGGCTCTCTCCCCGGCTCTCTCGCTGGCTCTCTCCCCGGCTCTCTCGCTGGCTCTCTCCCCGGCTCTCTCGCTGGCTCTCTCGCTGGCTCTCTCCCTGGCTCTCTCGCTTGCTCTCTCACTGGCTCTCTCGCTGGCTCTCTCGCTGGCTCTCTCCCTGCCTCCCTATAACAGCAGCAGTCATATTCTGGGTTTTCCAGACGATATAGCAAGAATGGGTTGCCAGGAACAAGGATGACAGTGATAATAGGTTAATGTTCATGAGGAGGTAGTGGAGACTGTGCTTTCAGAGGGGGACAGTGAACACACTCAGAAGGATAGGAATGATGTGGCTAGGAAAGGATTCATGATTAGCCCACGAGCACATTTTATTTATTTTATTTGTACAAAACAAAGGGATACAATTACTTTTATCGAAAGTACCTCAAAAACACAGATACACCAAGGACATTTTAAACTACATGGTAGTCACGTTTTTAACCTGTTTTTCATTCACCAAATGCCATACCTGTGTATTGGCCCCTGTAAACCATTACCATGCTTCTTTCCTACCCCAGATGTAGTGTTACAGTACATTCATTATGTGCAAAGACTAATCATACCTTAATTGTAACTACACTATATTTGTAGCATGTCAGTCAATGTACCTTTATTTTCCATCTGCCACTTGTTCCATTATTCTATGGTACTTATTTACCTTAATATTAGAAACACAACTTACAGACAAAACAACTCCTATCTTACTGTAACTGCAAATACATCCATGCACCAAAACCTAGTTTTATAAATATTTGTTTTAATGTTTTAAAATCTTTCAGCTGTGAAATATTCCTGAAGTTGTCAAAGCCGTACAGTTATCATTTTACTCAGTTTATCTGGCACCATTTCACTCATCTAAAATACTAATGTGTGTGGTTGTGTGTGTGTTGTGTGGTTTTGTGTGTGTGTGTGATGTTGTGATGTCCAGGCCTGACTCTAGATGACAATAGACTTGAGGTGTCTGAAACACATGATGACATCCAGAGGGACAGGAGGGCTCAGGTGGTTCCCATCCAGACGCAGGTACCTGTTGGGTATCAATCAATCAATCATACAAACTATCAATCAAACTATAAATCAATCAATCAAACAAACTATCAATCAACCAAACAAACTATCAATCAATCAAACACACTATCAATCAATCAAACAAACTATCAATCAATCAATCAAACAAACAATCTATCAATCAACCAAACAAACTATCAATCAATCAAACAATCTATCAATCAATCAAACAATCTATCAATCAATCAAACAAACTATCAATCAAACTTTCAACCAAACAATCAAAAAATGATCAATCAATCAATCAACTTTCAATAAATCAATCAATCAAACTGTCAAAAAACGATCAATCAATCCAAAAAAATATCAATCAATCAAAGACACAAATCAATAAATCAATCCATTTATCGTACCTATTGTGTTATGAATATTTATATTACCTGAGTCTGGGCATCAGAGCCTCATCAGTCAGACTCTCAGAGGACAGACTGAATGGACAAAGCTGGGTCCCGTTAATACCTGACATATGAACACGCACGGACACACACACACACACATGCACACACATAGGTTAATCAATGCTGTCGTGGTTATGTTACTAATGTTTGCATCTCCATTGCATGTTACTCATTCTCAATGCTGTTATAGTTGTGATGTGGTTGTGTTGTGGTCATGCTACAGACCTATTATGGCCTTATGTTAGGCTACTCACTCTCAATGCTGTTGTGGTTGAGGTGCAGTTGCTCCAGCTGGGGGTTGAACAGGGGGACGGAGGTGAGCTGGTTGTGGGCCAGGTGAAGGTCTAGCAGGGTGGAAACGTTGAACACAGCCTTAGGTACTCCCTTATCACTTAGCTGGTTGAAGTTGAGTCTCACAAACGCCAGGTTGGAGAAGCCTTGGAAGTAGTCCCTGCATTGGGAAGACAACTGGGTTACTGTAAATAGTGGGATGATGCAGTATTTTCCAAGTGCTTAGAGGATAGAGAGTTCAGAACACTGTCATTCTTGTGTGCTTTACTGGATCTCACACCAATGTTTCGGCCAATAGATAATGTGTGTGTGCGTACGTGTGCGTACCTGCATTGTGTGTGCATGCATGTGTCATTACTTAGGGATGTCCTCGATGTTGTTCCTGTCCAGGAATAATTGTGTGATGCCGTTGGGGATGTTAGCTGGCATCTTCTTCAGGATGTTGTGGGCCAAGTTCAGCTGAACCAGGTTCTTCATGTCTTTAAAAGTGTTCTTCCCCACATCACTGTCACTCAACTAAACACAACAGAGAATACACAGGGAGAATTAACATTGAGTGAGCGTGAGAGTGAGTGCATTTGTGTGCGCATGCAAGCATGTGTTTGTGCGAGTCCGTGTGCATACATGCCTGTGTGCATGTGTTTGTATGTGTGTGTGTGCATGCATAAATGCGTGTGTATGTTTGTGCATTTGTATGTGTGTGTGTACCTTGTTGTGGTGCAGGTCGAGCAGAGCAAGGTGCTCCATCTTGCCGAAGGCTCCAGAGGGGATCTTGGAGATCTGGTTGTGGCTGAGAATGAGCTGCTCCAACCCAGCTGGCAGGTCATCAGGAACCTCCTTCAGCTGGTTCCTCTCCATGTAGAGAAACAACAGACCAGGTACCTTCTCAAACACCTGGGACACAGAGAGACAGAGAGAGAGAGACGGAGAGAGAGAGAGAGAGAGAGAGAGAGAGAGACAGAGAGGGAGAGAGAGACAGAGAGGGAGAGAGAGACAGAGAGGGAGACAGAGAGAGAGAGACGGAGAGAGAGAGAGAGAGACAGAGAGAGAGAGGGAGAGAGAGAGAGAGAGAGACAGAGAGGGAGAGAGACAGAGAGAGAGAGACAGAGAGAGAGAGACAGAGATACGGAGAGAGAGAGACGGAGAGAGAGAGACGGAGAGAGAGAGAGAGAGAGAGACAGAGAGACGGAGAGAGAGACGGAGAGAGAGACGGAGAGAGAGAGGAGAGAGAGAGAGAGAGACGGAGAGAGAGAGAGAGAGAGGGAGAGAAAGGGAGGGAGAGGGAGGGAGACAGAGAGAGAGAGAGAGAGAGAGAGAGAGAGAGAGAGAGAGAGAGAGAGAGACGGAGAGAGAGAGAGAGAGAGAGAGAGAGAGACAGAGAGGGAGAGAGAGGGAGGGAGACAGAGAGAGAGGCAAGAAGGGCATCATTCTATGCCATCAAAAGGAACATACATTTCAACATACCAATTAGGATTTGGCTAAAAATACTTGAATCAGTCATAGAGCCCATTGCCCTTTATGGTTGTGAGGTCTGGGGTCCGCTCACCAACCAAGACTTCACAAAATGGGACAAACACCAAATTGAGACTCTGCACGCACAATTCTGCAAAAATATCCTCTGTGTATAACGTAGAACACCAAATAATGCATGCAGAGCAGAATTAGGCCAATACCCACTAATTATCAAAATCCAGAAAAGAGCCGTTAAATTCTATAACCACCTCAAAGGAAGTGATTCCCAAACCTTCCATAACAAAGCCATCACCTACAGAGAGATGAACCTGGAGAAGAGTCCCCTAAGCAAGCTGGTCCTGGGGCTCTGTTCACAAACACAAACACACCCTACAGAGCCCCAGGACAGAAGCACAATTAGACCCAACCAAATCATGAGAAAACAAAAAGTGGAAAGAATTAACAAAAAAACAGAGCAAACTAGAATGCTATTTAGCCCTACACAGAGAGTACACAGCGGCAGAATACCTGACCACTGTGACTGAACCAAAATTAAGGAAAGCTTTGACTATGTACAGACTCAGTGAGCATAGCCTTGCTATTGAGAAAGGCCGCCGTAGGCAGACATGGCACTCAAGAGAAGACAGGCTATGTGCTCACTGCCCACAAAATGAGGTGGAAACTGAGCTGCACTTCCTAACCTCCTGCCCAATGTATGACCATATCAGAGAGACATATTTCCCTCAGATTACACAGATCCACAAAGAATTCGAAAACAAATCCAATTTTGATAAACTCCCATATCTACTGGGTGAAATTCCACAGTGTGCCATCACAGCAGCAAGATTCGTGACCTGTTGCCATGAGAAAAGGGCAACCAGTGAAGAACAAACACCATTGTAAATACAACCCACATTTATGCTTATTTATTTTATCTTGTGTCCTTTAACCATTTGTACATTGTTAAAACACTGTATATATATCATATGACATTTGTAATGTCTTTATTGTTTTGAAACTTCTGTATGTGTAATGTTTACTGTACATTTTGATTGTTTATTTCACTTTATATATTCACTTTATATATTATCTACCTCACTTGCTTTGGCAATGTTAACACATGTTCCCCATGCCAATAAAGCCCTTGAATTGAACTGAATTGAATTGAGAGGGAGACAGAGAGAGAGAGACGAAGAGAGAGGGACAGAGAGAGAGAGAGAGAGAGATAGAGAGAGAGAGAGAGAGAGAGAGAGAGAGAGAGAGAGAGAGAGAGAGAGAGAGAGAGAAAGGGAGACAGAGAGAGAGAGAGAGAGAGAGAGAGTGAGAGGGAGAGGGAGAGAGAGAGGGAGAAAGAGAGACAGAGGCAAATAGCGAGAAAAAAGAAAGAAAGATGGAATTATGAAAATCAGTGAATGCATAAATAAATGAAATCAATAAATAGAAAAAAGCTCCCACCTGCTTGTCTACTTTTCTTATGCGATTGTTGGCCATGTTAACCCATCGCAGCTCTGTGGCATTGTTGAAGGGTTCCGCTGTTACCACAGAGATGTAGTTGTTCTGCAGGTAAAGGTAGTGGACTCTCGACGGGATCACAGGGACCGTACGGAGGTTCCGGTTCTCACAATAGAGGGCGTTGGGGAAGGAGGGGGGGCAGAAACACTCGCGGGGGCAGTCAAGGAACATGGAGGGGGGCCAAGGATGGGAGGGGGGAAGTCTGTGGGCTCCTGGGGTTCCAGCTCATCAGGGGGCAGGCTAGGCTTGAAAGAGGGCCGCTTGGTGGCCTTAGGAGGCTTAGGAGGTTTTTTAGGTCTCGGTCTCTGGGAGAACACTGCCCCCATCAGGAGACAGAGCACCAGGGCAGAGTAGAGTCCCACAGCTGCCTTCATTGTCCTGGATGGAGAGAGAAGAGGTGGAGGAAAAAGAGATAGAGAGATTTGAATTGAATTGAGAGAGAGACAGAGAGTTGGAGAGAGAGAGAGCGAGAGAGAGAGAGAGAGAGAGAGAGAGACAGACACAGACAGACAGACAGACAGAGACAAGGCAAGAAGGGCCTTCTATGCCATCAAAAGAAACATACAATTTGACATCCCAATTAGGATCTGGCTTAAAATACTCCACTCAGTTATAGAACCCACTTGGTGGCCTTAGGACGGAGAGAGAAGTGGTGGAGGAATTGCCTTCTATGGTGGTGAGCCCTGGGGTCCACTCACCAACCAAGAATTCACAAAATGGGAAAAACACCCAATTGAGACTCCGCATGCAGAATTCGGCAAAAATATTGTCAATGCATAACCCAAATAACGTATGCAGATCAGAATTAGGACTATACCCGTGAATTATCCAAATCCAGAAAAGAACTGTTCAATTCCACAACCACCTGAAGGAAAGCGATGCCCAAACCTTCCATCACAAAGCCTTAACCTACAGAGAGATGAACCTAGAGAAAAGTCCCCTCAGCCAGCTGGTTATGTGGCTCTGTTAACAGACATAAAATTAGCCCCAACCAAAGTATGAAAAAAACTAACAGAGAAGTACTTGACAGATTGGAAAGAATCAACCAAAAAACCTGACCAAATTGGAATGCTACCTTGCCCTTATCAGAGAGTACACAGTGGCGGAATACCTGACCACTGGGACTGACCCAACACGAAGGAAAGCCTTGACTATGTACAGACTCAGTGAGCATAGCCTTGCTGTTGAGAGTGGCTGCCATAGGAAGACCAGGCTCTCAAGAGAAGACAAGATATGTGACCACTGTCCATAAACTTAGTTGAAAACCAAGCTGCACTTTCTACCCCCCTGTCAAATGTACGACCATATGAGACACATATTTCCCTCAAATTACACAAACCCACAAAGAATTCGAACACAAATCAATCCCAGCAGCAAAATGTGTGACCCCCCCTCCCTCCCATGGTACTCTCTTGAAACCTTTTGCTTGTGTAGTAATGTTTACTGTTAATGTCTGATTGTTTCTGTCTTTGTGATGTTTAATTCCCTTTGTTGGTTTTTGTCATTGTTGTTTTGGCAATGTAAACACATGTTTCCCATGGCAATAAAGCCACTTTGAAATGAATTGAATTGACAGAGAGACAGACAGAGACAGCGCGACAGAGAGATAGAGACAGAGTGACAGAGACAAAGTGACAGAGATAGAGAGACAGAGATAGAGTGACAGAGATAGAGAGACAGAGACAGAGTGACCGAGAGATAGAGACAAAGTGACAGAGACAGAGTGACAGAGATACAGAGACAGAGTGACAGAGATAGAGAGACAGAGACAGAGTGACCGAGAGATAGAGACAAAGTGACAGAGACAGACAGAGACAGAGAGATAGAGACAGAGTGACAGAGACAGAGTGACAGAGATAGAGAGACAGAGACAGAGTGACCGAGAGATAGAGACAAAGTGACAGAGACAGACAGAGACAGAGAGACCGAGAGACAGAGACAAAGACAAAGACAGAGCGACAGAGAGATAGAGACAGAGTGACAGAGATAGAGAGACAGAGACCCAGAGACAGAGAGACAGAGACAGAGTGACAGAGATAGAGAGACAGAGACAGAGTGACCGAGAGACAGAGACAAAGACAAAGACAGAGCGACAGAGAGATAGAGACAGAAAGACAGACAGAGACCCAGAGACAGAGACAGAGACAGAGTGACAGAGACAGAGTGACAGAGACAGAGAGACAGTGACAGAGAGACAGAGAGAAAGAGAGACAGAGACAAAGACAGAGAGACAGAGAGTTGGAGAGAGAGAGAGCGAGAGAGAGAGAGAGAGAGAGAGAGAGAGAGAGAGAGAGACAGACACAGACAGACAGACAGACAGAGACAAGGCAAGAAGGGCCTTCTATGCCATCAAAAGAAACATACAATTTGACATCCCAATTAGGATCTGGCTTAAAATACTCCACTCAGTTATAGAACCCACTTGGTGGCCTTAGGACGGAGAGAGAAGTGGTGGAGGAATTGCCTTCTATGGTGGTGAGCCCTGGGGTCCACTCACCAACCAAGAATTCACAAAATGGGAAAAACACCCAATTGAGACTCCGCATGCAGAATTCGGCAAAAATATTGTCAATGCATAACCCAAATAACGTATGCAGATCAGAATTAGGACTATACCCGTGAATTATCCAAATCCAGAAAAGAACTGTTCAATTCCACAACCACCTGAAGGAAAGCGATGCCCAAACCTTCCATCACAAAGCCTTAACCTACAGAGAGATGAACCTAGAGAAAAGTCCCCTCAGCCAGCTGGTTATGTGGCTCTGTTAACAGACATAAAATTAGCCCCAACCAAAGTATGAAAAAAACTAACAGAGAAGTACTTGACAGATTGGAAAGAATCAACCAAAAAACCTGACCAAATTGGAATGCTACCTTGCCCTTATCAGAGAGTACACAGTGGCGGAATACCTGACCACTGGGACTGACCCAACACGAAGGAAAGCCTTGACTATGTACAGACTCAGTGAGCATAGCCTTGCTGTTGAGAGTGGCTGCCATAGGAAGACCAGGCTCTCAAGAGAAGACAAGATATGTGACCACTGTCCATAAACTTAGTTGAAAACCAAGCTGCACTTTCTACCCCCCTGTCAAATGTACGACCATATGAGACACATATTTCCCTCAAATTACACAAACCCACAAAGAATTCGAACACAAATCAATCCCAGCAGCAAAATGTGTGACACCCCCCCCCCCCCTCCCTCCCATGGTACTCTCTTGAAACCTTTTGCTTGTGTAGTAATGTTTACTGTTAATGTCTGATTGTTTCTGTCTTTGTGATGTTTAATTCCCTTTGTTGGTTTTTGTCATTGTTGTTTTGGCAATGTAAACACATGTTTCCCATGGCAATAAAGCCACTTTGAAATGAATTGAATTGACAGAGAGACAGACAGAGACAGCGCGACAGAGAGATAGAGACAGAGTGACAGAGACAAAGTGACAGAGATAGAGAGACAGAGATAGAGTGACAGAGATAGAGAGACAGAGACAGAGTGACCGAGAGATAGAGACAAAGTGACAGAGACAGAGTGACAGAGATACAGAGACAGAGTGACAGAGATAGAGAGACAGAGACAGAGTGACCGAGAGATAGAGACAAAGTGACAGAGACAGACAGAGACAGAGAGATAGAGACAGAGTGACAGAGACAGAGTGACAGAGATAGAGAGACAGAGACAGAGTGACCGAGAGATAGAGACAAAGTGACAGAGACAGACAGAGACAGAGAGACCGAGAGACAGAGACAAAGACAAAGACAGAGCGACAGAGAGATAGAGACAGAGTGACAGAGATAGAGAGACAGAGACCCAGAGACAGAGAGACAGAGACAGAGTGACAGAGATAGAGAGACAGAGACAGAGTGACCGAGAGACAGAGACAAAGACAAAGACAGAGCGACAGAGAGATAGAGACAGAAAGACAGACAGAGACCCAGAGACAGAGACAGAGACAGAGTGACAGAGACAGAGTGACAGAGACAGAGAGACAGTGACAGAGAGACAGAGAGAAAGAGAGACAGAGACAAAGACAGAGCGACAGAGAGATAGAGACAGAAAGACAGACAGAGACCCAGAGACAGAAAGACAGAGACCCAGAGACAGAGAGACAGAGACCCAGAGACAGACCGAGAGACAGAGCGATAGAGACAGAGTGACATAGAGAGACAGAGTGACCGAGAGATAGAGACAGAGAGAAAGAGAGATAGAGACAAAGTGACAGAGACAGACAGAGACAGAGAGACCGAGAGACAGAGACAAAGACAAAGACAGAGCGACAGAGAGATAGAGACAGAGTGACAGAGATAGAGAGACAGAGACCCAGAGACAGAGAGACAGAGACAGAGTGACAGAGATAGAGAGACAGAGACAGAGTGACCGAGAGACAGAGACAAAGACAAAGACAGAGCGACAGAGAGATAGAGACAGAAAGACAGACAGAGACCCAGAGACAGAGACAGAGACAGAGTGACAGAGACAGAGTGACAGAGACAGAGAGACAGTGACAGAGAGACAGAGAGAAAGAGAGACAGAGACAAAGACAAAGACAGAGCGACAGAGAGATAGAGACAGAAAGACAGACAGAGACCCAGAGACAGAGAGACAGAGTGACAGAGAGACAGAGAGAAAGAGAGACAGAGACAAAGACAGAGCGACAGAGAGATAGAGACAGAAAGACAGACAGAGACCCAGAGACAGAGAGACAGAGACCCAGAGACAGAGAGACAGAGACCCAGAGACAGACAGAGAGACAGAGCGATAGAGACAGAGTGACATAGAGAGACAGAGACAGAGTGACCGAGAGATAGAGACAGAGAGAAAGAGAGACAGAGACAAAGACAAAGACAGAGCGACAGAGAGATAGACAGAAAGACAGACAGAGACCCAGAGACAGAGAGACAGAGACCCAGAGACAGAGAGACATAGACCCAGAGGCAGAGAAACAGAGACCCAGAGACAGAGAGATAGAGACCCAGAGACAGAGAGACAGAGACCCAGAGACCCAGAGATAGAGACCCAGAGACAGAGAGATAGAGACCCAGAGACAGAGAGACAGAGACCCAGAGACAGAGAGACAGAGACCCAGAGACAGAGACAGAGAGAAACCGAGACCGAGAGTGGGAGGGAGGAAAAAGAGATTGTGGCAAAAGGGTTATGGGAAATGTGTCATTTGGTAAAGAATATATATGCCCCTTTATTTGGCATGACTTTGTTTCTAAATAGTTTATGATGCAGTTTAAATGGGAGTTATGATTGCGTTATTAAACCTTAAAAGTGATCACAGTTTAAAGTGGATTACTTGCTAGCAGCCACTACAGTAAATGTTTTCCTCTAGCCTTCTGCAGGGGTTTGGTAATCTGCTTATATAAAGGCTGAGTTGAGAGCAGTGACCTGTGCAGGCGAAGCACACAGACATGGTTCTCATTAATGACTGGGTGAAGCACTAGCTTTTCCTTTACAGCTGTTAAAAATAAGAGAGAGAGAGAGAGAGAGAGAGAGAAGGGGGAGAGAGAGAGAGAGGGGGACAAAGAGAGAGAGGGGGAGACAGAGAGAGAGAGAGAGAGAGAGAGAGAGAGAGAGAGAGAGAGAGAGAGAGAGAGAGAGAGAGAAGGGAGAGAGAGAGAAGGGAGAGAGAGAGAGAGAGAGAGGGAGAGAGAGGGGTGGGGGAGACAGAGAGAGAGAGAGAGAAGGGAGAGCGAGAGAGAGGGGTGGGGGAGACACAGAGAGAGAGAGAGAGAGAGAGAGAGAGAAGGGAGAGAGAGAGAGAGGGGTGGGGAGACACAGAGAGAGAGAGAGAGAGAGGGGGAGACACACAGAGAGAGAGAGAGAGAGAGAGAGAGAGAGAGAGAGAGAGAGAGAGAGAGAGAGAGAGAGAGAGAGAGGGGGGTGAGTTTTAATAGGGAGCTTAAAGTGGGAACATTGCCTTTCAATCACGCTGTAAAGCTGAACTTCTGAGATCCAGGTTGAATACAGCTCTTGGTCCAATGTGAGTGGATCCTAACGAGGGGGTCAGAGGGGGCTAGAGTTCTGAGACGCCCAGCCCAACAGGGGACCCTAAGTCTCTCTCTCCATCTCTCTCTCTGTCTTCCTCTCTTTTCCCTTGGTCTCTCTCACTCTGGCAATCTTACAACCTAGCATACAGGAGACCACACCAAACCAGTTGTTGGTCATTAGTTAGTAATTGACAGAGTCCACAAGATACAACAAGTGACTACTCACAAAAATACAAGGTGTTATGGATCAGCATCTTACAACAGTGTGGGATTGACTGTGTTTTTCTGTCCTTTGTTTGTTGTGAGAAAGCCTTCTGTTGAGTCTGATAAATAGCTGAGAGTCATTGCAAAACTATTCTCCTAGCCAGAGTCTGTCCAGGCCAGGATAAACAGTTCTGAACTTCCCTTCCTCCTAAACTAATCGTGTTCCTGGCAATGCCACTCAGCCCAGAGTGTGATTTCACTTTTCCTCTCTCAGTAGTCCAGAACTCCAACAGCTATAATCAGATGTTACGACGTCAGGACAGAGAGTTAGGGCTGTTGGTAGACACAAGAGAGAGATGACAGAGTTCTGCACATCTATACTATAGTCACAGCTATGTGTATGTGACTTAGGGTTGTTAGTCATCACAATATATATATATATTTTAAAACTATTTTCTACATTGTAGAATAATAGTGAAGACATCAAAACTATGAAAATAACACATATGGAATCACGTAGTAACCAAAAAAAGTGTTAAACAAATCAAAATATGTTTTATATTTCAGATTCTTCAAAGTAGCCACCCTTTGCCTTGATGACAGCTTTGAACACTCTTGGCATTCTCTCAACCAGCTTCATGAGGTAGTCACCTGGAATGTATTTCAATTAAGAGTTGTGCCCTGTTAAAAGTAAATTTGTGGAATTTCTTTCCTTCTTAATGCGTTTGAGCCAATCGGTTGTATTGTGACAAGGTAGGGTTGGTATACAGAAGATAGCCCTATTTGGTAAAATACGAAGTCCATATTATGGAAAGAACAGCTCAAATAAGCAAAGAGAAATTACTTTAAGACATTTAAGGTCAGTCAATCCGGAAAACTTCAATAACTTTTAAAGTTTCTTCAAGTGCAGTCGCAAAAATCATCAAGAACTATGATGAAACTGGTTCTCATGAGGACTGCCACAAGAAAGGAAGACCCAGAGTTACCTCTGCTGCAGAGGATAAGTTCATTTGAGTTACCAGACATTGGTATTAACTGCACCTCGGATTGCAGCCCAAATAAATGCTTCAGAGTTCAAGTAACAGACACATCTCAACATCAACTGTTCAGAGGAGATTGCATGAATCAGGGCTTCATGGTTGAACTGCTGCAAAGAAACCACTACTAAAGGACAGCAATAAGAAAATGAGACTTGCTTGGGCAAAGAAACACGGACATTAGACCGGTGGAAATCTGTCCTTTGGTCTGATGAGTCCAAATTTTAGATTTTTGCTTCCAACCGCGGTGTCTTTGTGAGACGCAAAGTATGTGAATGGATGATCTCCACATGTGTGGTTCCCAAAGTGAATCACCCTGCAGCGATACACCATCCCATCTGGTTTGCGCCTAGTAGGACTATCATTTGTTTTTCAAGAGGACAATGACCCAAAAATACTTCCAGGCAGTGTAAGGGCTACTTGACCAAGAAGGAGAGTGATGGAGTGCTGCATCAGATGACCTGGCCTCCACAATCACCCGACCTCAACTCAATTGAGTGTATGTGGGAACTCCTTCAAGACTGTTGGAAAAGCATTCCAGGTGACTACCTCCTGAAGCTGGTTGAGAGAATACCAAGGGTGTGCAAAGTGCCATCAAGGCAAATGGTGGCTACTTTGAAGAATCTGAAATATAAAACATATTTTGATTTGTTTAACACTTTTTTTGGTTACTACATTGATTCCACATGTGTTATTTCATAGTTTTGATGTCTTCACTATTATTCTACAATGTAGAAAATAGTAAAAATTAAGAAAAATCCTTGAAAGAGTAGGTGTGTTCAAACTTTTGACTGGTACTATATATATATATATATATATATATATATATATATATATATATAAAAAGTATGTAGATAGATAACACCCGTAATACTCAGGCTTCAGCACATCTGAGTAAGAGTTGCTCCAAGATCATCCTCGAACCATGGTAAGAATCCTTCAACTTTATTCACTTTTCCATTGTCGCTTACATCTCCCGGAATATATTTTCTGCTCCACTGGAGAAAAGGGTTGGCCACTCTATTAAGGGGAGCTATAAAGTCTAGGCAGAAATGTGACTGGTAACACCTCAACCTTACTGGTTTACCTTACAGGCTATAGCTCCAGCCCAAGAACGCTTGGCTATGAAACACCATTTGGAAAATACTGAGACAGACAGAGGAGGGTCTGCAGACAAGCAAGGAAAATGATTGGACTGTCTGCACTGTTAAGCCTGGTTGAGATGGCAGGCAGATATATAGCCTGGTTGAGATGGCAGGCAGATATATAGCCTGGTTGAGATGGCAGGCAGATATATAGCCTGGCTGTCTAATCTCCTGGATGACCCACATTCTAAAGGAAATATCGCCAAATGTCAAATAAGAAACTTTGTTTTGGCAGAATGATATAGATATTTTATAGCACGTGTTAGACAACAGATAATGTTGTATGATCAAATATCATACAACGGCAGGGTAGCCTAGTGGTTAGAGTGTTGGACTAGTAACTGGAAGGTTGCAAGTTCAAATCCCCGAGCTGACAAGGTACAAATCTGTTGTTCTGCCCCTGAACAGGCAGTTAACCCACTGTTCCTAGGCCATCATTGAAAATAAGAATTTGTTCTTAACTGACTTGCCTAGTAAAATAAAAAATATATTTAAAAAATCAACAATGATCCATTTTAACAATGTTTCCCATGCAGGGACATTTTTTGTCAATAATAAATTCAATTGACAGTTTTATTGCTGTGTAAAAACACAGATGTCCAATTCAACAGAACCAGTCCAGACCACAGACCATTATGAAGGAATGAACATTCCTGAGATGATTCTGGAAATTTCAGAAAGCTTCTCCTCTCTTTTCAAAGACATTGATCAACAAAAATCTGTATATAATTGTGACCTACCAATCCTAGAAGACAGACAGACGTCTTGACAGACACCTGGACAGTTGTCAAGCCCTATCTGATTTAAAGCTTAGGAGCTGTAGAGGGTAGCGTGATATAGCCAAACACCGCAAAGCAATGTAATCCTAAGTCTGACTGTGAAAATTAACTTCACTTTCAGTTCAGTCTTTTTGCCACCCAGTACTACCCTTCCATCAACTTGCAACAAGAAAGCAGCATGTTTAGCTGAACGAAATGGATAGGCGTGTCGCTATTTGTCTGAATGTCGCAGAGCAACAGGGTTCTAGAATCTGCTTTGTGAGAGAACTTTAGCAGAAGCAACTCGCTTTGGGAGGAGAGGACAGTACCACTCTCATTCAGCATCTCTATAGAAACACACACTGTCAGGCTCTGTTCACGTCCGCCTCTCTGCCAAGACACGCACACAGAAACACACACTCCTCGTCCCACATACACCTCACACACTGTAAGACACAAACACTCTCTCCTGGTCTTGCTCTGTTTACATGCTGTTATCGAGCGTGTCACATCTAATAGCATCCCCCCCGGAAGAAAGAAACAACAAATATTGTCTTACCTGTCAATGGTACCTGCCCTCTTTTATCAAGTTTGGAGTTTTCTGTCTCTCTGCTCTCTGTCTCTCTTACCCTTCTCTTACCCTTACCTCTCTCTCCCTCTCTCCTTCTTAGTGGACAAGCCTCCTATTGGGTTGGTTCCCTGGCTATTATTCCTTCTGAAAGTCATAGTGTTTCCCACTCTCCTCCACTTCCTCCCACTCCCTCCCACTCCCTCCCCCTCCCCTCCCCTCCCCTCCCCTCCCACCCACCCACCCACCCTCACTCCCTCTCTCTGCCCCTCCACAGCAGAGATCAACAATTAATCTCGGTCACACTTTACTACTTGGATAGTCCGGATATTCCATCTGTAGTTGCTCTACAGATGGTCATACTATCCACAAATGATCTGTTGATAAGCAAGGTTAGGTTTAGAATAAGAGTTAGGTAAAGGGTTAAGGATAGGGTTAGAGCTAGGGTTACTAGATAGTTCGTTTGTAGACTATCCAAAAAAGTGTTACAATCTCCAGTGTTGGAGGATGTTTTCTCACCATGCGCTGTGCGTGTGCATGTGTGTGTCTGTTAAGTCGTTTTTAATTTACAGTTGAGGTCGGACGTTTACAGACACCTTAGCCAAACACATTTAAACTCAGTTTTTCACAATTCCTGACACTTAATCCTAGTAAACATTCCATATTTTAGGTCAGTTAGGATCACCACTTTAAGAATGTGAAATGTCAGAATAATAGTAGAGAGAATGATTTATTTCAGCTTTTATTTCTTTCATCACATTCCCAGTGGGTCAGAAGTTTACATACACTCAATTAGTATTTGGTAGCATTGCCTTTAAATTGTTTAACTTGGGTCAAACGTTTCAAGTAGCCTTCCACAAGCTTCCCACAATAAGTTGGGTGAATTTTGGCCCATTCCTCCTGACAGAGCTGGTGTAACTGAGTCAGGTTTGTAGGCCTCCTTGCTCGCACACACTTTTTCAGTTCTGCCCACAAATGTTCTATAGGATTGAGGTCAGGGCTTTGTGATGGCCACTCCAATACCTTGACTTTGTTGTCCACAAGCCATTTTGCCACAACTTTGGAAGTATGCTTGGGGTCATTGTCCATTTGGAAGACCCATTTGAGATCCAGCTTTAACTTCCTGACTGATGTCTTGAGATGTTGCTTCAATATATCCACGTAATTTTCCTCCCTCATGATGCCATCTATTTTGTGAAGTGCACCAGTCGTTCCTGCAGCAAAGCACCCCCACAACATGATGCTGCCACCCCCGTGCTTCACGGTTGGGATGGTGGTCTTCGGCTTGCAAACCTACCCCTTTTTCCTCCAAACATAACAATGGTCATTATGGCCAAACATTTCAATTTTTGTTTCATCAGACCAGAGGACATTTCTCTAAAAAGTACGATCTTTGTCCCCATGTGCAGTTGCAAAACGTAGTCTGGCTTTTTTTATGGCGGTTTTGGAGCAGTGGCTTCTTCCTTGCTGTGCAGCCTTTCAGGGTATGTCGATATAGGACTCGTTTTACTGTGGATATAGATACTTTTGTAACTGTTTCCTCCAGCATCTTCACAAGGTTCTTTGCTGTTGTTCTGGGATTGATTTGCACTTTTCACACCAAGGTACATTCAGCAGAAGTCGTGACAATTATAAGTGAAATAATCTGTCTGTAAACAATTGTTGGGAATATTACTTGTGTCATGCACAAAGTAGATGTCCTAACCGACTTGCCAAAACTAGTGTGTTAACAAGAAATTTGTGGAGTGGTTGAAAAACTAGTTTTAATGACTCCAACCTAAGTGTATGTAAACCTCTGACTTCAACTGTAAATTAAGACCTGGGAAATGGTTACAGGGGAGAGGAGGAGGGATGAATGAGCCAAATGGAAGATTAGGTGACCATGATGCAATATGGTCCAATTCATGCACCTATCAATATAACACAATGTCACCCCTACCCGCTCTGACATAGTGTACTCACTAAACACAAATACCACATTTGTAAATGATTTCTGAGTGTTGAAGTGTGCCCCTGGCTGTCCGTAAATAAATAAAAGTACAAGAATAGTGCCATCTGGTTTGCTTAATATAAGGAATTTGATGTATTGCATTTACTTGTACTTTGTACTTTTAGTATGACAAATGAATCATTTCTCCACCACTGCACTTTAACCACATTCAAAACCAGAAACTTTTAGACTTTTACTCAAGTAGTATTTTACTGGGTGGCTTTCACTTTTTCGATTAAGGTATCTTTACTTTTACTCAAGTATGACAATTTAGTACTTTTTATGTGTGTGTGTGTGTGTGTGTGTGCTTCTGTATGTGGCTGGAGCAAGTGTCAATCATAACCTAAAATAGAACTCTTACCACCAAAAAAGCACTCTCCCATTCAGCCTCTTGGTCCTAGACTTTGGGATCGTTAAACGGCCAGTGCCAGAGGACCTGAGGGACCTACTGGGTACATAACTTAAACGCGTGTCTGACATGTATTGGGGTGATTTAAAAACAAACAGAATAATCTTAAAATGAATTGTAAAACTCACAGGCAGCCAGTGCAGAGACCTTAAAACCGATGAAATGTATGCTCTCCAATTGGCCTTGGTCAGTATCCGTGCTGCAGCATTACAGTAGTCAACCCTGCTTGTAATAAAAGCATGGATGAGGCTCTCTGCATCAGCCTGAGAGAGAAACGGCCGCACCTTGGCAATGTTCCTCAGGTGGTGAAAAGCTATTTTGTTCATGTTCCTAATGTGTGACTCGAAACTGAGTTCAGAATCTAAAATAACAACTAGGTGTTTTACCTGGTGTTTTAATTTTATTGCCCGTAAATTAAAATGCCAGATTCTCTATCTGTGCTTTGGCTCCAACAATAAGTACTCCGGTCTTGACTTGGACAAGATGTTAGAAAATTATTATATTGGTCTCATGACTTCAATGGGATTTGTTAGCATTTGGAAACAGTGCCCGGGAAACTAAACCATAGCATGGTTTGCTCTCATATCTTGTCCATAGACTGCTTACAGACTAAGAAAACCAATATGTAATTATGTAATTTCTGTGAACTATTCCTTTGAGGTTTGTATTATGTGATGTGCTGTATCGCACAGAGCAGCTGTGTGGTTAGAGCAATGGGGAGTCTTATTAAGTGTGGTGTGGTGTGTGTGTGTGTGTGTGTGTGTGTGTGTGTGTGTGTGTGTGTGTGTGTGTGTGTGTGTGTGTGTGTGTGTGTGTGTGTGTGTGTGTGTGTGTGTGTGTGTGTGTGTGTGTGTGTGTGTGAAGGTGGAGGTTACAGACACGTTAGCAGCACATTCCTGCAGAATGAGCAGCATGCAGCTCAGGGTAATGAGGAGAACACATGTGGAGAACTCTTTCCCTCAGCCCTTTTCTCCCTCACTCTCTCTTGTCCCTCAGGTTCTCCCCCCCCCTCTCTCTCTCTCTCTCTCTCACTCACTCACTCACTCCCTCTCTCCTTTCTTTCAACCCTCCATAACCCTGACTGTTACTGCACCCGACACCCATATCTCATCTATAAACCCCAGTGTTACAATACCCGACACCCATATCTCATCTATAAACCCCAGTGTTACTGCATCCTACACCCATATCTCATCTATAAACCCCAGTGTTCCTGCACCCTACACCCATATCTCATCTATAAACCCCAGTGTCAATGCACCCTACACCTATATCTCCTCTCATCATATAAACCCCAGTATTAATGCACCCGACACCCATATCTCATCTATAAACCCCAGTGTTACTGCACCCTACTCCCATATCTCATCTATAAACCCCAGTGTTACTATACCCTACACCCATATCTCATCTTTAAACCCCAGTTTTACTGCACCCTACTCCCATATCTCATCTATAAACCCCAGTGTTACTGCACCCTACACCCATATCTCATCTATAAACCCCAGTGTTACAATACCCGACACCCATATCTCATCTATAAACCCCAGTGTTACTGCACCCTACTCCCATATCTCATCTATAAACCCCAGTGTCAATGCACCCTACACCCATATCTCCTCTCATCATATAAACCCCAGTATTAATGCACCCGACACCCATTTCTAATCTATAAACCCCAGTGTTACTGCACCCTACTCCCATATCTCATATATAAACCCCAGTGTTACTGCACCCTACACCCATATCTGATCTAGAAACCCCAGTGTTACTGCACCCTACTCCCATATCTCATCTATAAACCCCAGTGTCAATGCACCCTATTCCCATATCTCATCTATAAACCCCAGTGTTACTGCACCCTACAGCCATATCTCATCTTTAAACCCCAGTGTTACTGCAACCTACTCCCATATCTCATCTATAAACCCCAGTGTTACTGCACCCTACTCCCATATCTCATCTATAAACCCCAGTGTTACTGCACCCTACACCCATATCTCATCTATAAACCCCAGTGTTACTATACCCAACACCCATATCTCATCTATAAACCCCAGTGTTACTGCACCCTACTCCCATATCTCATCTATAAACCCCAGTGTTACTATACCCGACACCCATATCTCATCTATAAACCCCAGTGTTACTGCACCCTACACACATATCTCATCTATAAACCCCAGTGTTACTACATCCTACACCCATATCTCATCTATAAACCCCAGTGTTACTATACCCGACACCCATATCTCATATATAAACCCCAGTGTTACTGCACCCTACACACATATCTCATCTATAAACCCCAGTGTTACAATACCCGACACCCATATCTCATATATAAACCCCAGTGTTACGGCACCCTACACCCATATCTCATCTATAAACCCCAGTGTTAATGCACCCTACTCCCATATCTCATATATAAACCCCAGTGTTACTGCACCCTACACCCATATCTCATCTATATACCCCAGTGTTAATGCACCCTACACCCATATCTCATCTATAAACCCCAGTGTTACTGCAACCTACTCCCATATCTCATCTATAAACCCCAGTGTTACGGCACCCTACTCCCATATCTCATCTATAAACCCCAGTGTTACTGCACCCTACTCCCATATCTCATCTATAAACCCCAGTGTTACTGCACCCTACTCCCATATCTCATCTATAAACCCCAGTGTTACGGCACCCTACTCCCATATCTCATCTATAAAGCCCAGTGTTACTGCACCCGACACCCATATCACAACTATAACCCCCACTGTTACAGTTTCTGCACCTTATCCCCACTATTCCAGCAGCTGTTTCCCAATCATAGGCCAGCCATAATCAGGTCAACTGGGTAAAAGTGCTGCAGAAACGTTCTGTTCTGTCATTGTCAAAGATGATTGGGATGATTCTACTGTTTAGATCTCTATCTGTGCTTTGTGGCGGCAGGTAGCCTAGAGTAGTTAGAGCGTTGGGCCAGTAACCGAAAGGTTGCTGGATCGAATCCCGCAAGCTGACAAGGTTCAAATCTGTTGTTCTGCCCCTGAACAAGGCAGTTAACCCACTGCTCCTGGGTAGGTGTCATTATAGATAAGAATTTGTTCTTAACTGACTTGCCTAGTTAAATCAATTAAAAAATGAATACATCCCAGAGCTGATGAACTTAGACTGAGTCCTAAATGGCACCCTATTCCCTATGTAGTGTACTTGTTTTGACCAGTGCCCATAGGGGTAGGACTCAGTCTAAGTTCATCAGCTCTGGGATGTATTCATTTTTTAATTTAACTAGGCAAGTCAGTTAAGAACCAATTCTTCAAGATTTATTCCACATTTTGCCTGAATTCAAAATTGAATCTACTCACAATAACCCATAAAAACAAAGTGAAAACATGTTTTTAGAAATTTTTGCAAATGTATAAAAAAATTAAATACAGAAAACTCATCAAATGTTTGGTTTCACTTAGAAATGTCCTTGTTTTTGAAAGAAAAGCACATTTCTTGTCCATCAACATCAAATTGATGAGAAATACAGTGTAGAAATGTTTTATGTTGTAGCTGAAAACGGCAGATTTTTTTATGGAATATATCAACATTTTATCAGCAACCATCCCTCCTACAGTGACGTGCAAAAGCATTCATCCCCTTTGTGTTTTTCCTATATTGTTGCATTACAACCTGTCATTTAAATTGACAAAATACACAAAATAGTCCAAATTGGTGAAGTGAAATGAAAAAATGTACTTGTTTAAAAACAATTCTCAAAAATAAAAAACTGAAAAGTGGTGCGTGCATATGTATTCACCCCCTTTACTATGAAACCCCTAAATACGATCTGGTGCAACCAATTACCTTCAGAAGTCATATAATTAGTTAAATAAAGTCTAACTGTGTGCAATCTAAGTGTCACATGATCTGTCACATGATCTCAAAATATATACATCTGTTCTGAAAGGAGCCGGAGTCCACCAAGCAAGCGGCACCATGAAGACCAAGGAGCTCTCCAAACAGGTCAGGGATAAAGTTGTGAAGAAGTGCAGATCAGGGTTGGGTTATCAAAAAATATATACAGTAGCGAGGCTATATACAGTAGAGAGAATATATACAGTAGCGAGGCTATATACAGTAGAGAGGCTATATACAGTAGCGAGCCTATATACAGTAGAGAGGCTATATACAGTAGCGGGGCTATATACAGTAGCGAGGCAATATACAGTAGCGAGGCTATATACAGTAGCGGGGCTATATACAGTAGCGAGGCAATATACAGTAGCGAGGCTATATACAGTAGGAGGCTATATATAGTAGCGGGGCTATATACAGTAGCGGGGCTATATACAGTAGCGAGGCTATATACAGTATCGAGGCTATATACAGTATCGAGGCTATAACAGTAGCGAGGCTATATACAGTAGCGGGGCTATATACAGTAGCGAGGCAATATACAGTAGCGAGGCTATATACAGTAGGAGGCTATATATAGTAGGGGGGCTATATACAGTAGCGAGGCTATATACAGTAGCGAGGCTATATACAGTAGCGGGGCTATATACAGTAGCGGGGTTATATACAGTAGCGGGGCTATATACAGTAGCGAGGCTATATACAGTATCGAGGCTATATACAGTAGCGAGGCTATATATAGTATCGAGGCTATAACAGTAGCGAGGCTATATACAGTAGCGAGGCTTTAACAGTAGCGAGGCTATATATAGTATCGAGGCTATAACAGTAGCGAGGCTATATACAGTAGCGAGGCTATAACAGTAGCGAGGCTATATACAGGCACCGGTTAGTCAAGCTAATTGAGGTAGTATGTACATGTAGGTATGGTTAAAGTGACTATGCATATATGATTAGCAGAGAGTAGCAGTAGCGTAAAAGAGGGGTTGGCGGGTGGTGGGACACAATGCAGGTAGCCAATGTGCGGGGGCACCGGTTTGTCGGGCTAATTGAGGTAGTATGTACATGAATGTATAGTTAAGTGACTATGCATATATGATAAACAGAGAGTAGCAGCAGTGTAAAAGGGGGTTGTGGGGGGACGACACAATGCAAATAGTCCGGGTAGCCATTTGATTACCTGTTCAGGAGCCTTATGGCCTGGGGGTAAAAGCTGTTGAGAAGCCTTTTGGTCCTAGACTTGGCGCTCCGGTAGTAGAGAGAACAGTCTATGACTGGGGTGGCTGGGGTCTTCACTCCACATAGTCTACACTCCACAGTCTACACTCCACAGAGCTGGGCTTTACGGAAGAGTGACCAGAAAAAAGCCATTGCTTGAAGAAAAAAATAAGCAAACACGTCTGGTGTTCATGTGGGAGACTCTCCAAACATGTGGAAGGAGGTACTCTGGTCAGATAAGACTAAAATGTTGCTTTTTGGCCATCAAGGAAAACGTTATGTCTGGCTCAAACCCAACACCTCTCATCACCCCGAGAACGCCATCCCCATGCTGTGGGGATGTTTTTCATATGCAGGGACTGGGAAACTGGTCAGAATTGAAGGAATGCATGGCGCTAAATACAGAGAAATTCTTGAGGGAAACCTGTTTCAGTCTTCCAGATATTTGAGACTGGGACGGAGGTTCACCTTCCAGCAGGACAATGACCCTAAGCATACTGCTAAAGCAACACTCTACTGGTTTATGGGGAAACATTTAAATGTCTTGGAATGGCCTAGTCAAAGCCCAGACTTCAATCCAATTGAGAATCTGTGGTATGACTTAAAGATTGCTGTAAACCAGTGGAACCCGTCCAACTTTAAGGAGCTGGAGCAGTTTTGCCTTGAAGAATCGGCAAATCTTCCAGGGGCTAGATTTGCCAAGCTTATAGAGACATACCCCAATCAGAACAACAGCTTTCAGATGTGCTAACATAATTGAAAAATGGTTTAATAATTATCAATTAGTCTTTTAAAATGATAAGCTTGAATTAGCTAACACAACGTGCCATTGGAACACAGGAGTGATGGTTGCTGATAACGGGTATCTGTACGCCTATGTAGATATTACATAAAACATCAGCCATTTCCAGCTACAATAGTCATTTACAACATTAACAATGTCTACACTGTATTTCTGATCAATTTGATGTTATTTTAATTGACCAAATTTTTTTATTTTCTTTCAAAAACAAGGACATTTAACTTTTGAACATTAGTGTAATTATTCACACCCCTGAGTCAATACTTTGGAGAAGCAACTTTGGCAGTGATTACAGCTGTGAGTCTCTAAGAGCTTTCCACACCTGGATTGTGCAACATTTGCACATTATTCGTTTCAAAATTCTTCAAACTCTGTCAAATTGGTTGTTGATCATTGCTAGACAACCATTTTCAGATCTTGCCATAGATTTTCAAGTAAATTTAAGTTAGAACTGTATCTCGGCCACTCAGGAACATTCACTGTCTTCTTGGTAAGCAACACCAGTGTAGATTTGGCCTTGTGATTTAGGTTATTGTCCTGCTGAAAGGTGAATTAATCTCCCAGTGTCTGGTGGAAAACAGACTGAACCAGGTTTTCCTCTAAGATTTTACCTGTGCTTAGCTCCATTCCGTTTCTTTTTTATCCTGAAAAACTCCACAGTTCTTAATGATTACAAGCATACCCATAACATGATGCAGCCATCACTATACTTGAAAATATGGACAGAGGTCCCCAGAAATGTGTTATATTGGATTTGCACTTTGTATTCAAGACAAAAAAGTTCATTCCTTTGCCAAATATTTAGCCTTCTTGCAAACATGATGCATGTTTTGGAATATTTTTATTATATACAGGCTTCCTTCTTTTCACTATGTCAATTAGGTTATTATTGTGGAGTAACTACAACTTTGTTGATCCATTCTCAGTTTTTTCCTATCACAGCCATTCAACTCTGTAACTATTTTAAAGTAACCATTGACCTCATGGTGAAATCCCTGAGCAATCCCTTTCCTTCCTCGCTGGCAACTGATTTAGGAAGGACACTTGTGTCTTTGTAGTGACTGGGTGTATTGATACACCATCCAAAGTGTAATTCATAACTTCCCCATGCTCAAAGGTTATATTCAGTGTCTACTATTTTACCCATCTACCAATAGGTGCCCTTCTTTGCGAGGCATTGGAAAACTTCCCTGGTCTTTGTGGTTGAATCTGTGTTTGAAATTCACTGCTCGACTGAGGGATAATTGTATGTGCGTGGTAGAGATAAAATAGTCATTCAAAAATCATGTTAAACACTATTATTGCACAGAGTGAGTCCATGCAACTTATTATGTGATTTGTTAAACACATTTTTACTCCTGAACTTATTTAGGCTTGCCATAACAAAGGGTTGGAATACTTATTGACTCAAGACATTTGCAAACATTTCGGAAAACCAAATTCCACCTTGAAATTATGGAGTATTGTGTGTAGGTCAGTGAAAAAAAATCTGAATTGACTCCATTTTAAATGCTGGCTGTAGCACAACAAAATGTGGAAAAGGTCAAGGGGTGTGAATACTTTCTGAAGGCACTGTAGCAATCTGATGCCCGACTGAAGAGTCAATGACGAGGCACACAACCATTGGTTGATGCAGTGCAATGTCCTGCTCATCTAGTCGGACAGGAATTTGATTTGATTTGATTTGGAATTCAACATCTGTGTCTGCAGGATTGGTGATCCTCTGCTGAGCATGCTGTAACAGACTGTAGGACCTCCCACTGAAGCTCATCTATGCCACAGCCAGACAGAGGGGCTAGCCATGTAGGATGACAGCTCAAGCCTGTAACTGACTGACTTAATCCATCTCATTCCTGGAAGAACATGGGGCTGTACTAAAGTTTTCCAATACTGCTGGTCTTTCTGGCTGCTTTCTTAGCCTCTGGGAAAAGTGACTATGACAAGTGGATTGTCTTGAGTTCTACGTTTAAACATCTGAGACAGGTCTTTTGTTGAAGGCTGTAAGACAGAACAGCACTCATCTGTCAGTAGCTTATCAGACATTATCCATCAGCCCTCATAGCATACACAACCAGACCATGACCTAGACAGATATACAAACACACTTTGAGCAGTAACATACCATAGTAGATAACACTAACTGATGAACAGGCAGACTGATGGAGATCGAGGGTGATATCCTTGAGATGACCTTCATGCAGGTGTATCTCACTGATCATCCCTAAAGACAACACCTCATTTGGCCGCCTTTCGTTCCAGTTCTCTGCTGCCTGTGACTGGAACCAATTGCAAAAATCGCTGAAGTTGGAGACTTTTATCTCCCTCACCAACTTCAAACATCTGCTATCTGAGCAGCTAACCGATCGCTGCAGCTGTACATAGTCTATCGGCAAATAGCCCACCCATTTTTACCTACCTCATCCCCATACTGTTTTTATTTATTTACTTTTCTGCTCTTTTGTACACCAATATCTCTACCTGTACATGACCATCTGATCATTTATCACTCCAGTGTTAATCTGCAAAAGTGTAATTATTCACCTACCTCCTCATGCCTTTTGCACACAATGTATATAGACTATTTTTTTCTACTGTGTTGTTACGAATCCCTTTTGGCCCGACAGTCTAGGGGGGGATGGTAATGAGACCCGTAACATAACTCATGCAAATTATTATTGTGACAAAGTAAAAGTGTGCACGAAATAACCACGACAACAGAAATCTACCGTCAAACTCTAGGTTTATTTATAAACACACGGTAATGGGGGGAGCAGGAAAAGGGGCTGAGCTGGACCCAAGAAAAGAAACAATAAGTATTCAAAAACACCCCTAAGCTAGACTAGCCTACTTTAACAACGGCTAACTAACTAACCAAAAATACAGTGGGTAGTCCGCCCAGTTCTAACTAGTGTATTTAACAAAGTTCACCTACGGGTAGTGTATGCCCATGGGCGACTTGTCTTGGTTTCCCCCTTTTCCCACCAGCAACAAACAAACACCATAACCAAAAACAATACTCACAGGTGATGACAAAGTGCTATGAGGTGTTTAAACAAAAGAGAGGTTAAGACACAAAGCGAGAGTGAAACACAGAGACCTACAGACATGGCATTTACAGAGAGATTGAGCTCCAGAACAAACAAATGATGGGGTTTTTAAACCATGGGGAAGGAACTGTGATAGGATAGGAAGTAGGAGGAGGTGGGTCTTCTGATTGATGATTGATTGTTGACTGATTGGGGAGTGATGGTTTTCACCTGTGAGGGGAGAAGGAGAGAAAAGAAACACACACACAGGATACACACACAGGATAACTGTATCCGTAACACTCCCACCCTTAAAAGAGCAACCCTAGGGGTTGCGACTACAGTATTTCAGTGAATACTCACAACAAAGCAACAACCTTGCAAATCATACAGAAATCATTTTCACACCCGAGACAAAGCATCTGCCAACACATTATCAGAACCCTTTTTGTGGCGGATCTCCAAATTATAATTTTGTACAATCAGCGCCCAACGCATAAGGCGCTGGTTCTGGTTGTACATTCGGTGGAGAAAAACTAAGGGGTTATGGTCAGTATATACAATCACGGGTAGGGCACTGGAACCAATATATACATCAAAGTATTGCAGAGCCAACAACAAAGCAAGAGCTTCTTGTTCTATTGTCGCATAGTTTGTTTGACATTTATTAAATTTACGTGAAAAATAACAAACGGGATGATCCACTCCACTCTTGTCCTGCTGCAGTAGAACAGCACCAGCACCTCTGGCACTAGCATCTACCTCAAGTTTGAACGGTTGTTCAAAATCTGGAGCAGCAAGTACAGGTGTACTACATAAGAGTGCTTTCGCTGATTCAAAAGCTCTCTTACAATCAGGGGACCACACAAATGATCGAGCCGGACTAAGCAAATCGGTCAATGGAGCAACTACCGCAGAGAAATTTTTACAGAAGCTACGGTAGTAGCCAACCATCCCTAAAAAGCGGCGTAGCTCTCGTCTGGTGGTAGGTGCAGGGAATGCAGTTATAGCAAAGACCTTGGCATCAACAGGGCGCACCTGTCCATGGCCAACCTCTTTACCGAGATAGGTAACAGTAGCCTTCCAAACTCACACTTTGCCAAGTTCAGGGTTAGAGAAGCAGCTGCCAACCGTTCACATACTACCCTTAGAGAGTCAACATGATCTGACCACTCAGACGAATAAATCACTAGGTCATCAAGGTATGCACTACAATTAGGAACGCCAGCTAATACGGAGTTAACCAGTCGTTGGAAAGTGGCTGGTGCATTTCGCATCCCAAAAGCCATGACTGAGTACTGTAGGAAGTTGTCTGGGGTCACAAAGGCAGAAATCTCAGAAGCACATGAAGTTAACGGAACCTGCCAGTAACCTTTTAAGAGGTCTAACTTGGTTACATACTTAGCAGCACCAATAGTGTCGATACAGTCGTCCAGTCGGGGTAACGGGAACGAATCTAGCATTGTGACAGAATTTACCTTTCGATAATCCGTACATAAGGAACCAGAATGCAAGGAGAACTCCAAGGGCTTGAACATGGCTTAGCCAGGTCATTCTCCAACAAATATCTCACCTCATCCCTCATTATCTTCCTCTTGGAAGCGTTGATACGATATGGGTGTTGCTTGATAGGTGTAGCATTTCCAACATTAATGTCATGTTCCAACACATTTGTGCGAGTAGGAACGTCATTAAAGAGACATGGAAAACTGTGTAGTAGCCTCACAATATCATTGGCCTGTCCATCCGTTAAATGAACCAGACCGGATTGGATAGACAGCAGCATTTCTGAGTTGGGCAATCTAACACACTGCTGCTGAGTATTGCGCAACTCCAAGCCATCAACATCATCAATATGACAGTCCACTATCATAGCAGTAGTAGCAGAGGAGACAGCAGTACCTTCCTCTGTTTTTGAACTCTCTAACTGTGTGATGGGTCGGGTGTGGTAAGCTTTCAACATGTTAATGTGACACACACGAGATTGGCGTTGTCTATCTGGAGTTTGAAGCACATAGTCACTTTCACTTATTTTCTTTTCAATTAAATAAGGACCCGAGAAACGAGCTGACAGTGAAGATCCTGGAACAGGTAATAACACCAGTACTTGGTCACCTGGCTGTAGTGGACGAGAAACAGCCTCTTTATCATAGTGTCTTTTCATGCTCCTCTGTGAGGAAGACAGAGCTTCCTTTGCGAGAGCACAAGCTTGGTGTAGGCGCTCACGAAAGCGACTAATGTAGTCCAACACATTCTCATCTCTGGTACACAACTCTTGGGACAAGAACTGTTCTTTAAGGACTTTCATTGGTCCTCTCACTGTGTGACCAAACACCAGTTCAGCCGGGCTGAAACCTAGGGACTCCTGCACAGTTTCACGAGCAGCAAACAAAACTAGAGGAACTCCCTCATCCCAATCTTTCTCAGATTCCAAACAATATTTACGTAGCATAGACTTCAGTGTCTGATGCCATCTTTCAAGTGCACCCTGAGACTCTGGGTGATAGGCGCTTGACACACGGTGCGTAATTGACAAGGATTTTAACACCTGCCTGAAGAGCTTGGATAGGAAATTGGTACCTTGATCGCTTTGTACCACCTAGGTAACCCGAATGTCGTGAATAATTTTATTAAGGCTTTACTCACTACCGGGGCTGTAATCCTTCTCAGAGGAATGGCCTCGGGGTATCTTGTAGCCATACACATTATCGTTAACAAAAACTGGTTACCCGATTTTGTCTTCGGTAACGGTCCGACACAATCAACCACCACATGCTCGAATGGTTCACCTATGACAGGTATGGGACAAAGAGGAGCGGGAGGAATAACCTGATTTGGTTTTCCTGTTATCTGACATGTGTGGCATGTCCGACAGAACTGAGCCACATCTTGTTTTAAACCCGGCCAAAAGAAATGTCGAAGGATCCGATCATAAGTTTTTGTGATTCCTAAATGACCAGACCACTGGTGATCATGAGCAAGGGATAACACATTTTGTCGAAAGGCTGTAGGAATCACTATTTGGTAAACAGCATTCCAATCTCCATCCGCGTCAACATGGGATTTCCATTTACGCATGAGGAGATTACCATCAATGAAGTAAGCCACATTCTTCTTCACATCTTCCAATGAGACAACACTAGAAAAACATTTAGCAAGCTTGTTGTCAACCTTTTGGTTAGCAATCAGCTGCTCACGAGTGACTGGTAACTGTATTGCATCAGCAATAAGTTCAACGTTCTTTGATTCTTTCCTGGGCTGTTTGTCAGAGGTGATCAGCTTCTCAGAGGTATCACACAATCCATCTTCTTGATCAACCTCTTTGAACAGAACAGTGTTCGACAAATCTATCACGTCACCCTCTTGTAGTGCCTGAGCACGAGTGACAGCACAAGCGGGGAACACATGTGGATAACTCTGTGCCAGCTCATTCGAGAGAGAATGGTCACTTTTATCCAATACTTCCAATACGGGTACTACCTTTCCTCCGGCAATATCGTTACCCATTATAAAGGTCACACCTTTCACTGGCAACATAGGGCGTACCCCCACTCTGAATATTCCACTGATTAACTCAGAGTGTACTTTCACAAAGTGCAATGGCACTGGGACAAAACCCATTTCAATACCCTGCACTAACACACTGGAACCACAGTATGTATCGTCAGATAAGGGCAACACATCAGACAATATAAACGACTACGCCGCACCAGTATCTCTAAGGATTTTAACCGGTCGCTGAGACGCTTCGTCATTCGTTAGGGACACAAACCCCTCGAAAATGAATGGTTCATAACTGCGGTCGGGGACTGAGACTTTCAAACTACAGTTACCCTGAGGCACCTGTTTTGTTGCCGACCTCTTAACCGTACGAATTAGAGCAACACCTGTTGGTGGCTTGGCACGAAGAGGCATCCCTTGTTTGCGTTTAAGCAGGAAGCAATCATTAATCATATGTCCTACTTTATGACAATAGAAACAGGGACGCTCATTCTTCTGGCGTGCTTGATATACTACTGCTGGCCGACTAGGGCTAAAGGTAGGAAACTCAGTGGCTCTACTCTCGGTTTGAGCCGAAAACACACTCTTGTGCGTCAACACAAACTCGTCTGCCAACACAGACGCTTCTGCCAGGGAGGATAATACTTTCTGTTCGTTTAGGTAAACTACAATGTGTTCGGGTAAGCAATTTTTAAACTCTTCCAACAAGATTAACTCCCGGAGAGAGTTGAAATCAGTTACCTTACTAGCAGCATGCCATTTATCAAACAGATTTCCCTTGTCTCTAGCAAATTCCACATAAGTCTTACTAGAAGACTTTCTATGAGACCTAAATCTCTGTCGGTATGCCTCAGGCACAAGCTCATAGGCACGAAGAACAGTAGCTTTGACCACTTCGTAATTCAAACTGTCCTCCAGAGGTAACGCTGACAAAACCTCTTGGGCTTTACCAGTTAATTTAAACTGAAGTAATAGGCACCATACCTCTTCAGGCCATTTCAATGCTACGGCTATACGCTCAAATACACAAAAATAGGAGTCAACCTCTGACTCTCTGAACAAAGGTACTAAGGCAATCTGCCTACTAATGTCAAACGTGTTTGAGGACACAGCAGGTGAGGACGGCTCACAAACAGACACAGTAGGACCGGAGGCTAGCCTCGCTGTCTCTGCCTCCAGTTCCATTTGGCGCATTTTGAACTCCAACTGCCTTTGTTCTCTGTCTGCCTCAATTTTACACATCTCCAAATGCCGTTGTTCTCGTTCTTTTTCTGCCTCTATTTTACACATCTCCAACTGGAGAGTCTCTTGCCTAATTTGGGCTCTCTCTTCCAACTCCAGTTGGAACTGTGCTAAACGGACATCCCTCCTGGCATCACCATTTGACAGTGGGGAGAGTGGATCAAAACGGGACAATGTGGCTGGTGTTTTAGCCTCGCCCTCATTATCAGACACCAATGGGCTTACAGGAGCAGCAACATCCGCTACAGGGGTAGTAGGCTCAGGCAGCGGTAACACAAGCACCTGCTCTTCCAACAATACATTTAATACTAGCTGTTTAACCTCCGCCTTAACTAAACTCTGCGGAATCGATACTGAATAATGGTCAGCCAAGGTCATTAAATCAACTCTACGACATTTGTCAAAAACCTCCCACGAAGGGTTATCCAAAAAGGATTTCAAATCAAAAGTAGTCATTTTACACTTCACAAGTGCCAAAGAAAATAGCAAACACTAATGCTACTTCAGCTATGACGCTCAACACTGAACTATACCACTACAACAATCTACATGAGCGGCATGGGTGTCAGTTATGACAGATCCCGGATGAGCCCCCACTTATGTTACGAATCCCTTTTGGCCCGACAGTCTAGGGGGGATGGTAATGAGACCCGTAAGATAACTCATGCAAATTATTATTGTGACAAAGTAAAAGTGTGCACGACATAACCACGACAACAGAAATCTACCGTCAAACTCTAGGTTTATTTATAAACACACGGTAATGGGGGGAGCAGGAAAAGGGGCTGAGCTGGACCCAAGAAAAGAAACAATAAGTATTCAAAAACACCCCTAAGCTAGACTAGCCTACTTTAACAACGGCTAACTAACTAACCAAAAAATACAGTGGGTGGTCAGCCCAGTTCTAACTAGTGTATTTAACAAAGTTCACCTACGGGTAGTGTATGCCCATGGGCGACTTGTCTTGGTTTCCCCCTTTTCCCACCAGCAACAAACAAACACCATAACCAAAAACAATACTCACATGTGATGACAAAGTGCTATGAGGTGTTTAAACAAAAGAGAGGTTAAGACACAAAGCGAGAGTGAAACACAGAGACCTACAGACATGGCATTTACAGAGAGATTGAGCTCCAGAACAAACAAATGATGGGGTTTTTAAACCATGGGGAAGGAACTGTGATAGGATAGGAAGTAGGAGGAGGTGTGTCTTTTGATTGTTGACTGATTGGGGAGTGATGGTTTTCACCTGTGAGGGAAGAAGGAGAGAAAAGAAACACACACACAGGATACACACACAGGATAACTGTATCCGTAACATGTGTTATTGACTTGTTAATTGTTTGCTCCATGTGTAACTCTGTGTTGTCTGTTCACACTGCTATGCTTTATCTTGGCCAGGTCACAGTTGCAAATGAGAACTTGTTCTCAACTAGCCTACCTGGTTAAGTAAAGTGAAAGGTGAAATAAAAAAATAAAAAAATAAATGCAAGTGTTCCACTGATAGCGATGCACGATTTATGTGAATGATTTATGCAGACTTAAAGGCACATTTCATTTAGCCAGCTTCTCCATTGAAGACTGTTATCATCAGCGGTTCTGTATAAGACTGTCTGACTTACTGTAATGACTGCCATCACCTGACAGGTATGCTGATCTGGAGTGTGACAACGTGGATTTATGTCCTCGTAATGAACATGTACTGTCTGAAATAAGGTGTTCTATTTCCCTTATATATTTTGCAATTGCTTTCTAGAAGCATTATACTGCACATTACTATATTATTCTTTAGCTCCTTTGTTAGCTACTGTTTATAGTTCATGCCCATTTGGGAAGGAAAATGTTTGTATGGAAAGGTATTTTAGTATAATCTGTTCCCCAAATAAATGAGGTTATTTACCTGAGTCTAGCTTACCAGAGTGAAACATTATTTTGGTCCACATAATCATCATAGCACTTACGAGCTAAAAGCTCTGTTTATTTCATTCTGTTAATGTTTTCCTTTGTTCACATTTCCCATGTTTCCCATGTTGTGTCGGAGTTCCGTGTGTCTCTGTCTGTCTCTGTCGTTTGACGTTTTCCACATGTAGTTGTGTTACAGCCAGCATTTACAATTGATTACATTTAGATTTTGTGTCACTGATCTACACACAATACTCCATAATGTCAAAGTGGATTTATTTTGTTGTTGACATTTTTTAATTTAATTAAAAATGAAGAGTTGAAATGTCTTCAGTCAATAACTATTCAACCCTTTTGTCATGGCAAGCCTAAATAAGTTTAGGAGTAGAAATGTGCTTAACAAATCTAATAATATGTTGCATGGACTCATTCTGTGTTCAATAATATTGGATATCATGCCATTTCAAGCACAAAGACCAGAGAGGTTTTTCAAGGTCAGATGTGTAAAACATTGACAAAGCAGACACTGAATATCCCTTTGAGCAAGGTGAAGTTATTAATTAGGCTTTGGATGGTTTAGAAATACACCCAGTCACTACAAAGATACAGGCGTCCTTCCTACCTCAGTTGCCGGAGAGGAAGGAAACTGCTCAGGGATTTCACCATGAGGCCGATTGTGATTTTAAAACATTTACAGAGTTTAATGGTTGTGATATTAGAGAACTGAGGATTGATCAACGACATTGTAGTTACTCAACAATACTAACCTAATTGACAGAGTGAAAAGCAGGAAGCCTGTACAGAATAAAAATATTACAAAACATGCATCCTGTTTGCAACAAGGCACAAAAGACCTACTGTAAAAAATGTGGCAAAGCAATTCACTTTTTGTCTTGAATACAATGTGTTTCGTCTGGGGCAAATCCAACTCTCCATATTCTCAAGCAAAGTGGTGGCTACATCATGTTATGTGTATGGTTGTAATCATTAAGAACTGGGGAGCTTTCCAAATAAGACATGTTATGGAATGGAGCTAAGCACAGGCAAAACCCTGAAAACCTGATTCAATCTGCTTTCCAACTGACACCGGCCGACAAATTTACCTTCTGCATGACAATTAACTAAAACTGTAATGGCTGTTGGTGGAAGAAGGTGAGGACCAAAGCGTAGCGTGGTATGTGTTCATGCTTTTATTAGAACTGAACACTGAAATAACAAAAATAACAAAGAGAATGACCAAAAACCGAAACAGTCCTGTCAGGTGCAGAAAGACACAAAACAGAAAACAACTACCCACAAAACCCATGTGGGAAAAAGCTACCTAAGTATGGTTCTCAATCAGAGACAACGATAGACAGCTGCCTCTGATTGAAAACCACCCACGGCCAAACAACAAAGAAATACAAAACATAGAAACTGAACATAGAATGCCCACCCCAACTCACTCCCTGACCAAACTAAAATAGAGACATAAAAAAGGAACTAAGGTCAGGACGTGACAAAAACACGTGAGTCCAAATATACACGTGAGTCCAAATATACAGTACCAGTCAAATGTTTTGGACACACCCACTCATTTAAGTTTTTTATTTTTATTTTTTTTTACTATTTTCTATATAATATAATGATAGTGAAAACATAAAAATTAGGAAATAACACATTATGGAATCATGTAGTATCAAAAAAGTGTTAAACAAATCAAAATAGATTTTTGATTCTTCAACGTAGCCAGCCTTTGCATCTATGACCGCTTTGCACACTCTTAGCATTCTCTCATCCAGCTTCACATGGAATGCTTTTCCAACAGTCTTGAAGGAGTTCCCACATATGCTGAGCACTTGTTGGCTGCTTTTCCTTCACTCTGTGGTCCAACTCGTCCCAAACCATCTCAATTGGGTTGAGGTTGGGTGATTGTGGAGGCCAGGTCATCTGATGCAGCACTCCATCACTCTCAATGTTTGTCAAATAGCGCTTACACAGCCTGGAGATGTGTTGGGTCATTGTCCTGTTGAAAAACAAATGATAGTCCCACTAAACGCAAACTAGATGGGATGGTGTATTGCTGCAGAATGCTGTGGTAGCCATGCTAGTTCAGTGTGCCTTGAATTCTAATTAAATCACTGACAGTGTCATCAGCAAAACACCCCCACACCATCACACCTCTTCCTCCATGCTTCATGGTGGGAACCACACATGCAGAGATCATCCGTTCACATACTCTGCGTCTCACAAAGACACGGTGGTTGGGAATCAAACATCTCAAATTTGGACTCATCAGACAAAAGGAAACATTTCCACTGTCTAATGGCCATTGCTTGTGTTTCTTAGGCCAAAAAAGTATCTTCTTATTATTGTTGTTCTTTAGTAGTAGTTTCTTTGCAGTAATTCGACCATGAAGGACTGATTCAAGCAGTCTCCTCTGAACAGTTGATGTTCTGTCAACTGTGGGACCTTATATAGACAGGTCTGTGCCTTTTCAAATCATGTCCAATCAATTGAATTTACCACAGGTACACTCCAATCAAGTTGCAGACACATCTAAAAGATGATCAATGGAAACAGGATGCACCTGAGCTCAATTTCGAATCTCATAACAAAGGGTCTGAATACTTATGTAAATAAGGTTTTTCTGTTTTTCATTTTTAACACATTTGCACAAATGTCTACAAACCTGTTTTTGCTTTGTTATTATGGTGTATTGTGCGTAGATTGCTGAGGATAAAAAAATACATTTTAGGATAAGGCTGTAATGTAACAAAATGTGGAAAAAGTCAAGAGGTCTGAATACTTCCCTAAGGCACTGTCTGCTTCAATAGGTTTAGCTTCTTTTCCTATTTCTATTTGGGGGGCGGGAAGGAGGTAGATCCGCTTTAATATTGCAGATAGATTGTAGCTTCCATCAATGTATTTGTCTGCAATATTTCCAATCCCCCATATATATATTTATTTTGAAAAATATATTTAAATATTTGCATTTATTATGTTCTCCTTACCCTACTACCCCTCCCCTAATAGGAGTAAACTAATGGAAAACAACACTTAGGCTTCTACTTCCAGCTGATATATACTATATACAGTTGAAGTCGGAAGTTTACATATACTTAGGTTGGAGTCATTAAAACTAGTTTTTCAATCACTCCACAAATGTCTTTTTAACAAACTATAGTTTTGGCCAGTCGGTTAGGACATCTACTTTGTGCATGACACAAGTCATTTTTCCAACAATTGTTTACAGACAGATTATTTCACTTATAATTCACTGTATCACAATTCCAGTGGGTCAGAATTTGACATACACGAAGTTGACTGTGCCTTTAAACAGCTTGGAAAATTCCAGAAAATGATGCCATGGCTTTGGAAGCTTCTGATAGGCTAATTGACATAATTTGAGCCAATTGGAGGTGTACATGTGGATGTATTTCAAGGCCTACCTTCAAACTCAGTGCCTCTTTGCTTGACATCATGGGAAAATCAAAAGAAATCAGCCAAGACCTCAGAAAGAAATTTGTAGACGTCCACAAGTCTGGTTCATCCTTGGGAGCAATTTCCAAACGCTTTTTAGGTAACACGTTCATCTGTACAAACAATAGTACGCAAGTATAAACACCATGGGACCACGAAGCCATCATACCGCTCAGGAAGGAGACGTGTCCTGTTTCCTACAGATTAACGTACTTTGGTGGTGCGAAAAGTGCAAATCAATCCCAAAAGGACAGAAAAGATGCTGGAGGAAACAGGTACAAAAAGTAACAGGTAGAAAAGTATCTATATCCACAGTATATCAACATAACCTGAAAGGCTGCTCAGCAAGGAGGAAGCCACTGCTCCAAAAGTCATTGGCAGTAGAGAACTGGAAGGAAAGGAAGCAAAAGTAGGTTTTGGCTTTGGGAATGACCAGTGAGATATACCTGCTGGAGCGTGTGCTACAGGTGGGTGTTGTTATGGTGATCAGTGAGCGGAGATAAGGTGGAGCTTTACC
Organism: Oncorhynchus nerka; assembly: GCF_034236695.1. Classification (NCBI taxonomy): domain Eukaryota; kingdom Metazoa; phylum Chordata; class Actinopteri; order Salmoniformes; family Salmonidae; genus Oncorhynchus; species Oncorhynchus nerka. The sequence goes on along the minus strand of NC_088397.1, from coordinate 75,365,861 downwards.
TAGCAAAGACGTATAGATGACCTGGAGCCAGTGGGTCTGGCGATGAATATGTAGCGAGGGCCAGTCGACGAGAATATACAGGTTGCTGTGGTGGGTGGTATATGGGGCTTTGGTGACAAAACGGATGACAAAACGGATGACACTGTGATAGACATCATCTAGTTTATTGAGTATAGTGTTGGAGGCTATTTTGTAAATTACATTGCCGAAGTAGAGGATCGGTAGGATAGTCAGTTTTGCGAGGGTATGTTTGGCAGCGTGAGTGAAGGAGGCTTTGTTGCGAAATAGGAAGCCGATTCTAGATATAAATTTGTATTGGAGATGCTTAATGTGAGTCTGGAAGGAGAGTTTACAGTCTAACCAAACACCTAGGTATTTGTAGTTGTCCACATATTGTAAGTCAGAACCATCCAGAGTAGTGATGCTAGTCGGGCAGGCGGGTGCGGGCAGAGATCGGTTGAAGAGCATGCGTACTAGTGTTTAAAAGCAGTTGGAGGCCATAGAAGGAGTGTTGTATGGCATTGAAGCTCATTTGGAGGTTTGTTAACACAGTGTCCAAAGAAGGGCCAAATGTTTACCGAATGGTGTCGTCTGCGTAGAGGTGGATCAAGGAATCACCCGCAGCAAGAGCGACATCATTGATATATACAGAGAAAAGAGTTGAATTGAACCCTGTTGTACCCCCATAGAGACTGCCAGAAGACCGGACAACAGGCCTTCCAATTTGACACACTGAACTCTATCTGACAAGTATTTGGTGAACCAGGTGAGGCAGTCATTAAAGAAATCAAGACTATTGAGTCTGCCGATATGAATACAGTGGTTGACAGAGTTGAAAGCCTTGGTCAGGTCGATGAAGACGGCTACACAGTAATGTCTTTTAACTAGGGAGGTTATGATATCGTTTAGTACCTTGAGCGTGGCAGAGGTGCACCCGTGACCAGCTCTGAAACCGGATTGCACAGCGGAGAAGGTACGGTGGGATTTGAAATGGTCAGTGATCTGTTTGTTAACTTCGTGGCAGCTTTCCAATCTTTAGGAATCTCTGACAATATGAAAGAGAGGTTGAACAGAATAGTAATAGGGGTTGCAACAATGGCGGAAGATCATTTTAGAAAGAGAGGGTCCAGATTGTCTAGCCCAGCTGATTTATACGGGTCCAGGTTTTGCAGCTCTTTCAGAACATCTGCTATCTGAATTTGGGTGAAGGACATGCCTAGGATGCTTGGACAAGTAGCTGGGGTGGCTGAGGAGCTGTTGGCCGGGGTTGGGGTAACCAGGAGGAAAGCATGGCCAGCCGTAGAGAAATGATTATTGAAATTATTGATTCATGTGGATTTATTGGTGGTGACAGTGTTTCTTAGCATCAGTGCAGTGGTCAGCTGGGAGGAGGTGCTCTTATTCTCCATGGACTTTACAGTGTCACAGAACATTTTGGAGTTAGAGCTACAGGATGCAAAATTCTGTTTGAAAAAGCTAGCCTTTGCTTTCCTAACTGACTGTGTGTATTGGTTCCTGACTTCCCTGAAAAGTTGCATATCGCGCTGACTATTCGATACTAGTGCAGTATGCCACAGGATGTTTTTGTGCTGATGGAGGACAGTCAGGTTTGGAGTGAACCAAGGGATATATCTGTTTTTAAATCTTGTCGCTACTTCCGCCGAAGTCGGCTCCTCTCCTTTTTCGGGCGGCGTTCGACGTCACCGGCTATCTAGCCATTGCCGCTCCATTTCTCATATGTCCATTTGTTTTGTCTTGTTCCATACACACCTGGTTTTCAGTCCCCAATCAATATACATGTATTTAGTCCTCTGTTCCCCATCATGTCTTTGTGTGTAATTGTTTATTGTTATGTGGATTTGTCCAGCGCATTAATTTTGTTATATTCTGTGGTTTTGGCACTTGTATGTTTTTATGTGTTGTCTTGTTGGACCGGAATGAAAGTGTGCCTGTTTGCTGCACCTGACTTCACCTCCCGTACACACGTTCTACATTTTTTTGTTGTTTTGTTTTTGTTGAATTTTTACCCCCAATTTCGTGGTATCCAATTGTTTTTAGTAGCTACTATCTTGTCTCATCGCTACAACTCCCGTACGGGCTCGGGAGAGACGAAGGTTGAAAGTCATGCGTCCTCCGATACACAACCCAACTGCCTCTTAACACAGCGCCATCCAACCCGGAAGCCAGCCGCACCAATGTGTCGGAGGAAACACCGTGCACCTGGCAACCTTGGTTAGCGTGCACTGCGCCCAGCCCGCCACAGGAGTCGCTGGTGCGCGATGAGACAAGGATTTCCCTACCGGCCAAACCCTCCCTAAACCCAGACGATACTAGGCCAATTGTGCGTCGCCCCACGGACCTCCCCGTCACGACCAGTTACAACAGAGCCTGGGCGCGAACCCAGAGTCTCCGGTGGCACAGCTGACGCTGCAGTACAGCACCCTTAACGCCACCCGGGAGGCCTAGTTCCAAATTTTTTGAAAGGGGCATGCTTATTTAAGATGGTGAGGAAATTACTTTTAAAGAACAACCAGGCATCCTCTACTGACGGGATGAGGTCAATATCCTTCCAGGATACCTGGGCTAGGTCGATTAAAAATGCCTGCTCGCAGAAGTGTTTTAGGAAGCATTTGACAGTGATGAGGGGTGGTCGTTTGACCACGGACCCATGATGGATGCAGGCAATGAGGCAGTGATCGCTGAGATCCTGATTGAAAACAGCAGAGGTGTATTTGGAGGGCAAGTTGGTCAGGGTGATATCTATGAGGTTGCCCATGTTTATGGATTTAAGGTTTTACCTGGTGGGTTCCTTGATAATTTGTGTGAGATTGAGGGCATCTAGCTTAGATTGTAGGACGGCCGGGGTGTTAAGCATATCCCAGTTTAGGTCACCTAGCAGAACGAACTCTGAAGATAGATGGGGGGCAATCCATTCACATATGGTGTCCAGGGCACAGCTGGGAGCTGAGGGGGGTCTATAACAGATGGCAACAGTGAGAGACTTATTTCTGGAGAGATTCATTTTTAAAATTAGAAGTTCGAACAGTTTGGGCATAGACCTGGAAAGTATGACAGAACTTTGCAGGCTATCTCTGCATTAGATTGAAACTCCTCCCCCTTTGGCAGTTCTATCTTGACGGAAAATGTTGTAGTTGGGGATGGAAATCTCAGAATTTTTGGTGGCCTTCCTAAGCCAGGATTCAGACAAGACTAGGTCATCAGGGTTGGTGGAGTGTGCTAAAGCAGTGAGTAAAACAAACTTAAGGAGGAGGCTTCTGATGTTAACATTCATGAAACCAAGGCTTTTAAGGTTACAGAAGTCAACAAATGAAAATGCCTGTGTACCTGGGTTAACCTTTACATCACCCGAGGAACAGAGGAGGACTAGGATGAGGGTACGGCTAAAGGCTATGAAAACAGTCCGTCTAGTGAGTTGGGGACAGAGAATAAAAGGAGCAGATTTTTGGGCATGGTAGATTAGATTCAAGGCATAATGTACAGACGGGTATGGTAAGGTGTGGGTACAGTGGAGGTAAACCTAGGCATTGAGTGACGATAAGAGAGGTTGCATCTCTGGAGGCACTAGTTATGCTATGTGAGGTCACTGCATGTGTGGGAGATGGGGCAAAAGAGGTATTTGAGGCAAGTTGATTGGGGCTAGGGGCTCCGCAGTAAAATAAAACAATTATAACTACCGTAAACAACAGTATGCAAGGCATATTGACATTAGAGAGAGACATAATGCGAGGCATAAAGCAATCACAGGTGTTGATTGGGAGAACTAGCTAAGTCAACGACGGGTAAGACAACAACAGCAGGTAAAATGGCGATGAATGGGCAGAGAGGGTCAGTTAACTACATATAGGGCCTGAGTTCGAGACTGGGACCAACAGATAAACAAAATAAACAAAAATGGAGTATTTGATTAATGAACAGTCCAGCAGGCATCAGCTATGTAGCCAGGTGATCATAGGGTCCAGTGAACAGCAATAGATGAAACAGGGAAGATCGTTACTACGCTAGCAAGTGGGAGACACGGCGTTCATAAAGTTGGCAGGCCAGGGATAGCAGAAACGTCTTCATCGACGTACGACAAAGGCCGGTTGAGGGCACATCGGATGGAAATATGTAGGCAGACCAGTTGTGATGGATCGGCGGGGCTCCGTGTCAACAAAAGTTGTTTGCTAGCCGGGAGATGCACCTGGCTCGAGGCTAACTGGTGCTAGCTTCGGGACAAGGGCATTAGCCATTATGGCCACTCGGTAGCAGCTAGCTAGCTGCGATGATCCGATGCAAAGGTCCAGAGCTTACGGCAGGAATCCGGTGATGTAGTGGCTTCTAGTTGTGTTAGTGAAGAGCCCGGGAGGCATCAGCTGTGTAGCCGAGTGATCATAGGGTCCACAGAGCAGGCCGGGAGATGGGCCTGGCTCAAGGCTAGCTTCAGGACTAGGTCACTCGGTAGAAGCTAGCTAGCTGCGATGATCTGGAGTAATGGTCCAGAGCTTACGGCAGGAATCTGGTGATGTAGTGGAGAAAAGCAGTCCGATATGCTCAGGGTTGATATCGCGCTTTTCAGACTGGTGGGTATTATCCAGGCTAAAAGCGTCTGGTGTCTGAGCTAAAGGTAAAGGCCGCTAGCAGTGGCTAACAATGACTAAATAGTTAGTAGCTAATTAGCTGGTTAGCATCTGATGGCTAGCTTCTGATGGAGGTTCTAGCTATAGAGTCTAAAAATAGCAGATACGTATCACATTGGGTGAGGCGGGTTGCCGGATGGTATATTTAACTAAAAAATTGAAAAAGAGATTGAAATATATACAAAAAAATGAATTTACACGAAAAAATGACAAACACGTCTGCACTGCTACGTCATCTTGGATTTTAGCCATGGGTTATTTTCATTTGTAACAAGTTTCAGTAAATCATTTTTGGTAGCATTTCTATGTTGAAGGTTAAAACATAATTTGGTGCATCTTTCCCTGGAATGGACACATTCCTCGACAGTCACCTGTCATCCTGGCTCCCGTTGGACCTTGAGTTTTGTCTGACAACATTTTTGGTGGCCCACCATGGTTCCTGACGTCTCCACTGTCATTGCCGCCTGCACTGTGTGTGCGCAGAACAAGAAACGGCGGCAAGCTCCGGCTGGACTCCTTCAACCACTCGCTGTACTTCATCGCCTCTGGTCCCATATATCCTTGGACTTCGTCATGGGTCTCCCTCTGTCAGATGGCAACATCACCATCCTTACTGTGGTGGATAGGTTTTTTCAAAGCCTACAGTCGGACCGCCACCGGCCCCTGCTCCCTGCTACCGGCTTGGGCAGAAGGCATGGCTTTCCACTTGGGATCTGCCCCTCCGGTTGGAGTCCCGCAAACATTCTCCCCGTTTTATTGGCCCTAAGGACCTCTTTAAGGTCCTTAGCCCCTCTGCTGTGTTCCTTCTGTTGCCCCTCACCCTCCATATACATCCCAATTTCCATGTATCTAGAATTAAACCCCCATCTCCCAGCCCTTTGTCTCCAGACAGAAACAGCTTGGCATCTTAGTGTGCAAAGCAATAGTTATGAACTGTACCGCAGAAATAAAACGTAAATCGCAGAAAATAGATGTTGTGGTGGCAGCGACAGAGAAGTACTTGGGTGTACGAGATTTGACTTCAGAAGAGTTACAGGGTGTTCTGAGTGGTGGTGTTCCGTCCTCCCAGTGGTGTAGGGGCAGAGAGGGTCAAAGTAGTGGAATGTGGTAGTGGGTATATAATTACATTTACATTTAAGTAATTTAGCAGACGCTCTTATCCAGAGCGACTTACAAATTGGTGCGTTCACCTTATGACATCCAGTGGAACAGCCACTTTACAATAGTGCATCTAAATCTTTTAAGGGGGTGAGAAGGATTACTTTATCCTATCCTAGGTATTCCTTAAAGAGGTGGGGTTTCAGGTGTCTCCGGAAGGTGGTGATTGACTCCGCTGTCCTGGCGTCGTGAGGGAGTTTGTTCCACCATTGGGGGGCCAGAGCAGCGAACAGTTTTGACTGGGCTGAGCGGGAACTGTACTTCCTCAGTGGTAGGGAGGCGAGCAGGCCAGAGGTGGATGAACGCAGTGCCCTTGTTTGGGTGTAGGGCCTGATCAGAGCCTGGAGGTACTGAGGTGCCGTATAATGAGTGTAGGGTTAGTCGGAGGGGTGTTTTTTGTAATGGATTTACACTCCAGTCCAGTTGGTGGCGGTAATGTGGATTTAAAAACCAAAGAAGAAGAAGAAGAAGAATAGCAAGTGGGGAGACTGTGTGCGCCAGGTACACCCCCAACCTGTAATACCTATGGAAGGTAAAAGGTAAGCCTGTTATAAGCTAAGTACGGTTTGTTATTTTGCTTGAGAAGTCTAATGTCGAACTGTTTTGTAAATATTAATCGCTGGCTGTCACTATTGAACACAATAAATGTGGACACCTTTGCACCAGAACTTTCTGCCTCCTGAATATCTGCCCCTAAGACTGCATCTCTATGTTACCTATTTCACATGGAGAAAGGATGAATTCTTAAAAATTGCTGGAACTGCTCTCTCTCACACAAATCGTGTGTATACTCACACACAAATGGTTGCACGGACTCACGTTTGACGCACACACAACCAAGCATGGATGCAAGTACGCATGGCCGACACATATGTATGGACACATGGGCGCATGGAGAGCGAGGGAGTTGTGTGATGAGCTGTGTCTCTTGCATAGCATGACCCGTCCTCTTCCGTGTGTGTGTCTGTGTTGTGTGTGTGTGTTACCACATTACACATTGTCAACATATGAGATCATGCTCCAGAATACTGTCTGGCATGCAATCCACTCACACACCACAACACCCTGCCACAATCCTCACTATAGAATCAAATAAATTGTAGAATGTAATCAGAACATCAGCAATGTTATTGACAGAATTAATCATGTTTGGAAATATGGGATGTTTCTCATCACAGGTCTTTAACGTCATCCAACAATGTCTAAACAAATCCAAACTTTAGAGAAGTTTACAGTCGAGGTATAGATGAGATCAGTTTAAGCCATTTTAAGATGAGATCATTTTTAGGGGATAGCAGTAGCCTCGAGGTTAGAGAAGCAGTTTGAATCCCAGTGCTGATGGGGTGTAATTGGGGGGGAGTGAGCCACCTACCACCGATGTTCCGTTGAACTAGGAGTGTTCCCCCTAAACTGATCATTGGGTGCTGCACTGCGGCGGCCCTGAGGCTACCCTCTGCTCCAGCCTCTCCACCCTAATGTTTGTGTGGGTGTGTGTGTATCTGGGGGTTAGATTAAAGCAGAAGACAAAATGTCCATCTCATGTGGACTAATAAAGGCATGTTTACGTTGAGAAAAGAGAAAGAAAGAAAGTTGTTCAGGAGACTCAGAGCTCAGCAGAAATAAAGAAAGAAAGCCTTTGTGACTCAAGGAGCACAACGAAGCACAGTAAAATGAAAGGATGGTTTCATAATGAAACCAATATGATTTTAATGTTTATTCTCAGTCAGAAAGACTCCTATGTGGCTCTGGCTGAATCTAGGGATTTAAATGGGTTTCCCCTCCTCAAATTCAAAAGTCCAAATGTAGAACACCAATGTTGTGAATCATGTTTTATGTTGATGCATAATCCTTCAGATGGTGTGGGTTATTAAATGACACTATATTGTATTTGTTGAAATAGAGAAGAGTTGATAGATGCCTCTGTTATTGTGGGCACAGCCTCTGTTATTGTGGGCACAGCCAGAATGTTTTTCCTTCTTCACCACCCAGACTTTATGATGTACAGTACGCTGTGGATACAAAACATTAAGAACACCTGCTCTTTCCATGACATAGACTGACCAGGTGAATCCAGGTGAACGCTATGATCCCTTCTTGATGTCACTTGATGTCACTTGATGTCACTTTATTTAAATCTACTTCAGTCAGTGTAGATTAAGGGGAGGAGAGAGGTTAAAGAACGATTTCTAAACCTTGAGACAATTGAGACATGGATTGTGTATGTGTGCCATTCAGAGGATGAGTAGGCAAGACAAAAGATTTAAGTGACTTTGATTGGTGTATGGTAGTAGGTGCCAGGCGCACCAGTTGGTGTCAAGAACTGCAACGCTGCTGGGTTTTTCATGCTCAACAGTTTCCCGTGTGTATCCACCACCCAAAGGACATCTAGCCAACTTGGCACAAGTGTGGGAAGCATTGGAGTCAACATGGGCCAGCTTCCCTGTTGAAAGCTTTCGGTACCTTGAAGAGTCGATGCCCAGATGAATTTAGACTATTCTGAGGACGCGGGGAGAATACAACAGGTGTAGAACTTACCGTGTAAAGCTTACATTCAAGCCCTTATCCAACAACGAGGTTAAAGAAATAGAGCTAACAAAATATTTACTAAATAAACGGAAGTAAAAATGTTTATAAAAGTAACACAATAAAATTACATAACTATAACGAGGATATATACAGGAGGTACCGGTACCGAGTCAATGTGAGGGGATACAGGTTAGCCGAGGTAATTTATACCTGTAGGTAGGGGTAAAGTGACTATGCATAGATAATAAACAGTGAGTAGCAGCAGTGTAAAAACAAAGGGGGGGAGGGGGTCAATGTACAGTTGAAGTCAGAAGTTTACATACTCTTAGGTTGGAGTCATTAAAACTTGTTTTTCAACCACTCTAACTATAATTTTGGCAAGTCAGTTAGGACATCTACTTTGTGCATGACACAAGTCATTTTTCAAACAATTGATTACAGACAGATTATTTTACTTATAATTAACTGTATCACAATTCCAGTGGGTCAGAAGTTTACATACACTAAGTACCTTAAAACAGCTTGGAAAATTCCAGAAAATGATGACATGGTTTTAGAAGGTTCTGATAGGCTAATTGACATCATTTGAGTCAACTGGAGGTGTACCTGTGGATTTATTTCAAGGCCTACCTTCAAACTCATTGACTCTTTGCTTGACATCATGGGAAAATCAAAAGAAATCAGCCAAGACCTCAGAAAAAAAGATTGTAGACCTCCACAAGTCTGGTTCATCCTTGGGAGCAATTTCCAAACACCTGAAGGTACCACGTTCATCTGTACAAACAATATTACGCAAGTGTAAACACCATGGGACCACACAGCCGTCATACCGCTCAGGAAGGAGATGTGTTCTGTCTCCTACAGATGAACGTACTTTGGTGCGAAAAGTGCAAATCAATCCCAGAACAGCAGCAAATGACCTTGTGAAGATGCTGGAGGAAACAGGTACAAAAGTATCTATATCCACAGTAAAACGAGTCCTATATCGACATAACCTGAAAGGCTTTCAGCAAGGAAGAAGCCACTGCTCCAAAACCGCCATATAAAAGCCAGACTACTGCACATGTGGACAAAGATCATACTTTCAGTCCTCTGGTCTGATGAAACAAAAAATTGAACTGTTTGGCCATAATGACCATCGTTATGTTTGGAGGAAAAAGGGGGACGCTTGCAAGCCGAAGAACATCATCCCAACCGTGAAGCACGGGAGTGGCAGCATCATGTTGTTGGGGTGATTTGCTGCAGGAGGGACTGGTGCACTTCACAAAATAGATTGCATCATGAGGAGGAAAATTATGTGGATATATTGAAGCAACATCTCAAGACATCAGTCAGGAAGTTAAAGCTTGTTTGCAAATCAGTCTTCCAAATGGACAATGACCCCAAGCATACATAAAGTTGTGGCGAAAATGGCTTAAGGACAACAAAGTCAAGGTATTGGAGTGGTCATCAAAAAGCCCTGACCTCAATCCTATAGAAAATTTGTGGGCAGAACTGAAAAAGTGTGTGCGAGCAAGGAGGCCTAAAAACCTGACTCAGTTACACCAGCTCTGTCAGGAGGGATGGGCCAAAATTCACCCAGCTTATTGTGGGAAGCTTGTATAAGGCTACCCGAAACGTTTGACCCAAGTTAAACAATTTAAAGGCAATGCTACCAAATACTAATTCAGCGTATGCAAACTTCTGATCCACTGGGAATGTGATGAAAGAAATGAAAGCTGAAATAAATAATTCTCTCTACTATTATTCTGACATTTCTCATTCTAAAATAAAGTGGTGCTCCCAACTGACCTAAAACAGGGAATTTTTACTTGGATTAAATGTCAGGAGTTGTGGAAAAAACGAGTTTAAATGTATTTGGCTAAGGTGTATGTAAACTTCCAACTTCAACTGTAAATAGTCCAGCCATTTGATTAATTGTTCAGCAGTCTTATGGCTTGGGGGTAGAAGCTGTTAAGGAGCCTTTTGGACCTAGACTTGGCGCTCCGGTACAGCTTGCCGTGTGGTAGCAGAGAGAACAGTCTAGGACTTGGGTGACTGTAGTCTTTGACCATTTTGTGGGCCTTCCTCTGACACCGCCTAGTATATAGGTCCTGGATGGCAGGAAGCTTGGCCCCAGTGATGTATTGGGCCATACGCACTACCCTCTGTAGCGCCTTATGATCGGATGCTGAGTGGTTGTCATACCAGGCGGTGATGCAACAGTTCAGGATGCTCTCGATGGTGCAGTTGAGAACATTTTAAGGATCTGGGGACCCATGCCAAATCTTTTCAGTCTTCTGAAGTGGAAAAAGTGTTGTTGTGCCCTCTTCACGACTGTCTTGGTGTGTTTGGATTATGATAGTTCATTGGTGATGTGGAGTGTTGAGAACCATCTTATTAACTGCTTTTTTGTCTATGCTGTGAAGTAGAATTAACTCATACTGTATGAGGATAATGAAAGTCCATTCATTTAATAACAGGAAACAGATGTTTGTGTTGCTATAAAACAAAAAAGCACACAGGAAATGAGCCCTGAGAACCCAGTCAGCATTTCTATGTCTGCTGAATGAGATGAGGTCTCAGCCTCGTAAACAGACCTGTAAACACACACACACACACGCACGCAAGCACGCACGCACGCACGCACGCACACACACACAGCAGTGTCTAGAAGGAAGGTCTGAAACATGAGCAGGCAATTGCTTTAAAAGCTTGTTAAGTGGCAAAGAAAGCTCACACTCTGCCAAGTGTAAATCAGGTTGGTTGTTAACAGGTATTTTACAGTTAGTGGTAAAAAATTAAAGCAAGTAAGAACTGTACTCTGGTCAAAAATGTTGCTGGTAAGTGGCATAAATGCTAATGTTTATGCGTGATGTATTCAAACACTGAATCACTTTTCAAAACTCTATGGCAGGGGTGTTAAACTCATTTCGGCTATGAAAAGCCAACTGACATTTACTCCTGAGGTGTTGACCTGTTGCACCCTCGACAACCACTGTGATTATTATTATTTGACCCTGCTGGTCATCTATGAAAATTTGAACATCTTGGCCATGTTCTGCTATAATCTCCACCCGGCACAGTCATTAGAGGACTGCCCACCCCTCATAGCCTGGTTCCTCTCTAGGTTTCTTCCTAGGTTTTGGCCTTTCTAGGGAGTTTTTCCTAGCCACCGTGCTTCTATACCTGCATTGCTTGCTGTTTGGGGATTTAGGCTGGGTTTCTATAAAGCACTTTGAAACATCAGCTGATGTAAGAAGGGCTTTATAAATACATTTTATTTGATTTCAGTTCATGGAGGGCCTAGTGTATGCTGGTTTTAGTTTTTCCTTTCAATGAAAACCTAGACAACCAGGTGAGGAGAGTTCCTTACTAATCAGTAACCTTAATTCATCAATCAATACAAGGGAGGAGACCCATAGACACTTCTGTGGAATGAGTTTGACAACATGCTTTATGGGGACCTGGTGTTGGCTAAATATTAAATATGGGGAGTCAGATCTGGCTCAATGGGAACCTGGTGTTGGATAAATATTAAATATGGGGAGTCAGATCTGGCTCAATGGGAACCTGGTGTTGGATAGATATTAAATGTGGGGAGAGTTAGATCTGGCTCAATGTGAACCTGGTGTTGGCTACATATGAGTTTGGGGAGAGTCAGATCTGGCTCTATGGGAACCTGGTGTTGGTTAATATTAATATGGGGAGAGTCAGATCTGGCTCAATGGGAACCTGGTGTTGGCTAAATGTGAATGTGGGGGGAGTCAGATCTGGCTCTATGGGAACCTGGTGTTGGCTAAATATGAATGTGGGGGGAGTCAGATCTGGCTCTATGGGAACCTGGTGTTGGCTAAATATGAATGTGGGGGGAGTCAGATCTGGCTCTATGGGACCCTGGTGTTGGTTAATATTAATATGGGGAGAGTCAGATCTGGCTCTATGGGAACCTGGTGTTGGCTAAATATGAATGCGGGGAGAGTCAGATCTGGCTCTATGGGAACCTGGTGTTGGTTAATATTAATATGGGGAGAGTCAGATCTGGCTCTATGGGAACCTGGTGTTGGCTAAATATGAATGCGGGGAGAGTCAGATCTGGCTCTATGGGAACCTGGTGTTGGCTAAATATGAATGTGGGGAGAGTCAGATCTGGCTCTATGGGAACCTGGTGTTGGCTAAATATTAATGTGGGGAGAGTCAGATCTGGCTCTATGGGAACCTGGTGTTGGCTAAATATGAATGCGGGGAGAGTCAGATCTGGCTCTATGGGAACCTGGTGTTGGCTAAATATTAATGTGGGGAGAGTCAGATCTGGCTCTATGGGAACCTGGTGTTGGCTAAATATGAATGTGGGGAGAGTCAGATCTGGCTCTATGGGAACCTGGTGTTGGCTAAATATGAATGTGGGGAGAGTCAGATCTGGCTCTATGGGAACCTGGTGTTGGCTAAATATTAATAATCTGGACCCTTTCTTTCTAAACTTATCTGCCGAAATTGTTGCCACCCCTACTACTAGCCTGTTCAACCTCTCTTTCGTGTCGTCTGAGATTCCCAAAGATTGGAAAGCAGCTGCGGTCATCCCCCTCTTCAAAGGGGGGGACACTCTTGACCGAAACTGCTACAGACCTATATCTATCCTACCCTGCCTTTCTAAGTAAGGTCTTCGAAAGCCAAGTCAACAAACAGATTACCGACCATTTCGAATCTCACCATACCTTCTCTGCTATGCAATCTGGTTTCAGAGCTGGTCATGGGTGCACCTCAGCCACGCTCAAGGTCCTAAACGATATCTTAACCGCCATCGATAAGAAACATTACTGTGCAGCCTTATTCATTGATCTGGCCAAGGCTTTTGACTCTGTCAATCACCTCATCGGCAGACTTGATTGCCTCGCCTGGTTCACCAACTACTTCTCTGAGTTCAGTGTGTCAAATCAGAGGGTCTGCTGTCCAGACCTCTGGTCTCTATGGGGGTGCCACAGGGTTCAATTTATTTTTTTATTTTTTGTTTTTTATTTTACCTTTATTTTACTAGGCAAGTCAGTTAAGAACAAATTCTTATTTTCAATGACGGCCTAGGAACAGTGGGTTAACTGCCTGTTCAGAGGCAGAATGACAGATTTGTACCTTGTCAGCTCGGGGATTCGAACTTGCAACATTTCGGTTACTAGTCCAACGCTCTAACCACTAGGCTACCCTGCCGCCCCGGCAATGATGTCGCTCTTGCTGCTGGTGAGTCTCTGTCCACCTCTACGCAGACGTCACCATTCTGTATACTTCTGGCCCTTCTTTGGACACTGTGTTAACCCTCCAGGCAAGCTTCAATGCCATACAACTCTCCTTCCGTGGCCTCCAATTGGTCTTAAATATAAGTAAAACTAAATGCATGCTCTTCAACCGATCGCTGCCTGCACCTGCCCGCCTGTCCAACATCACTACTCTGGACGGCTCTGACTTAGAATACGTGGACAACTACAAATACCTAGGTGTCTGGTTAGACTGTAAACTCTCCTTCCAGACCCACATCAAACATCTCCAATCCAAAGTTAAATCTAGAATTGGCTTCCTATTTCGCAACAAAGCATCCTTCACTCATGCTGCCAAACATACCCTTGTAAAACTGACCATCCTACTAATCCTCGACTTCGGCGATGTCATTTATAAAATAGCCTCCAATACCCTACTCAACAAATTGGATGCAGTCTATCACAGTGCTATCCGTTTTGTCACCAAAGCCCCATATACTACCCACCATTGCGACCTATACGCTCTCGTTGGCTGGATCCTCGCTTCATACTCGTCGCCAAACCCACTGGCTCCATGTCATCTACAAGACCCTGCTAGGTAAAGTCCCCCCTTATCTCAGCTCGCTGGTCACCATAGCATCACCCACCTGTAGCACACGCTCCAGCAGGTATATCTCTCTAGTCACCCCCAAAACCAATTCTTTCTTTGGCCGCCTCTCCTTCCAGTTCTCTGCTGCCAATGACTGGAACGAACTACAAAAATCTCTGAAACTGGAAACACTTATCTCCCTCACTAGCTTTAAGCACCAACTGTCAGAGCAGCTCACATATTACTGCACCTGTACATAGCCCACCTATAATTTAGCCCAAACAACTACCTCTTTCCCTACTGTATTTAATTAATTAATTTATTTTGCTCCTTTGCACCCCATTATTTTTATTTCTACTTTGCACATTCTTCCACTGCAAATCTACCATTCCAGTGTTTTACTTGCTATATTGTATTTACTTTGCCACCATGGCCTTTTTTTGCCTTTACCTCCCTTATCTCACCTCATTTGCTCACATCGTATATAGACTTGTTTATACTGTATTATTGACTGTATGTTTGTTTTACTCCATGTGTAACTCCGTGTCGTTCTATGTGTCGAACTGCTTTGCTTTATCTTGGCCAGGTCGCAATTGTAAATGAGAACTTGTTCTCAACTTGCCTACCTGGTTAAATAAAGGTGTTCTCAACTTGCCTACCTGGTTAAATAAAGGTGTTCTCAACTTGCCTACCTGGTTAAATAAAGGTGTTCTCAACTTGCCTACCTGGTTAAATAAAGGTGTTCTCAACTTACCTACCTGGTTAAATAAAGGTGTTCTCAACTTGCCTACCTGGTTAAATAAAGGTGTTCTCAACTTGCCTACCTGGTTAAATAAAGGTGTTCTCAACTTGCCTACCTGGTTAAATAAAGGTGAAATAAAAATAATAATAAAAATAATGTGAGGAGAGTCAGATCTGGCTCTATGGGAACCTGGTGTTGGCTAATATTAATGTGGGGAGAGTCAGATCTGGCTCTATGGGAACCTGGTGTTGGCTAATATTAATGTGGGGAGAGTCAGATCTAGCTCTATGGGAACCTGGTGTTGGCTAATATTAATGTGGGGAGAGTCAGATCTAGCTCTATGGGAACCTGGTGTTGGCTAATATTAATGTGGGGAGAGTCAGATCTGGCTCTATGGGAACCTGGTGTTGGCTAATATTAATGTGGGGAGAGTCAGATCTAGCTCTATGGGAACCTGGTGTTGGCTAAATATTAATGTGAGGAGAGTCAGATCTGGCTCTATGGGAACCTGATGTTGGCTAAATATTAATGTGAGGAGAGTCAGATCTGGCTCTATGGGAACCTGGTGTTGGCTATGGGAACCTGGTGTTGGCTAAATATTAATGTGAGGAGAGTCAGATCTGGCTCTATGGGAACCTGGTGTTGGCTAAATATTAATGTGAGGAGAGTCAGATCTGGCTCTATGGGAACCTGGTGTTGGCTAATATTAATGTGGGGAGAGTCAGATCTAGCTCTATGGGAACCTGGTGTTGGCTAAATATTAATGTGAGGAGAGTCAGATCTGGCTCTATGGGAACCTGGTGTTGGCTAATATTAATGTGGGGAGAGTCAGATCTAGCTCTATGGGAACCTGGTGTTGGCTAAATATTAATGTGAGGAGAGTCAGATCTGGCTCTATGGGAACCTGGTGTTGGCTAATATTAATGTGGGGAGAGTCAGATCTAGCTCTATGGGAACCTGGTGTTGGCTAAATATTAATGTGAGGAGAGTCAGATCTGGCTCTATGGGAACCTGGTGTTGGCTAATATTAATGTGGGGAGAGTCAGATCTAGCTCTATGGGAACCTGGTGTTGGCTAAATATTAATGTGAGGAGAGTCAGATCTGGCTCTATGGGAACCTGGTGTTGGCTAATATTAATGTGGGGAGAGTCAGATCTAGCTCTATGGGAACCTGGTGTTGGCTAAATATTAATGTGAGGAGAGTCAGATCTGGCTCTATGGGAACCTGGTGTTGGCTAATATTAATGTGGGGAGAGTCAGATCTAGCTCTATGGGAACCTGGTGTTGGCTAAATATTAATGTGAGGAGAGTCAGATCTGGCTCTATGGGAACCTGGTGTTGGCTAATATTAATGTGGGGAGAGTCAGATCTGGCTCTATGGGAACCTGGTGTTGGCTAAATATTAATGTGGGGAGAGTCAGATCTAGCTCTATGGGAACCTGGTGTTGGCTAAATATTAATGTGGGGAGAGTCAGATCTGGCTCTATGGGAACCTGGTGTTGGCTAAATATTAATGTGGGGAGAGTCAGATCTAGCTCTATGGGAACCTGGTGTTGGCTAAATATTAATGTGGGGAGAGTCAGATCTAGCTCTATGGGAACCTGGTGTTGGCTAATATTAATGTGGGGAGAGTCAGATCTAGCTCTATGGGAACCTGGTGTTGGCTAATATTAATGTGGGGAGAGTCAGATCTGGCTCTATGGGAACCTGGTGTTGGCTAATATTAATGTGGGGAGAGTCAGATCTAGCTCTATGGGAACCTGGTGTTGGCTAATATTAATGTGGGGAGAGTCAGATCTAGCTCTATGGGAACCTGGTGTTGGCTAATATTAATGTGGGGAGAGTCAGATCTAGCTCTATGGGAACCTGGTGTTGGCTAATATTAATGTGGGGAGAGTCAGATCTAGCTCTATGGGAACCTGGTGTTGGCTAATATTAATGTGGGGAGAGTCAGATCTAGCTTTATGGGAACCTGGTGTTGGCTAATATTAATGTGGGGAGAGTCAGATCTAGCTCTATGGGAACCTGGTGTTGGCTAATATTAATGTGGGGAGAGTCAGATCTAGCTCTATGGGAACCTGGTGTTGGCTAATATTAATGTGGGGAGAGTCAGATCTAGCTCTATGGGAACCTGGTGTTGGCTAATATTAATGTGGGGAGAGTCAGATCTAGCTCTATGGGAACCTGGTGTTGGCTAATATTAATGTGAGGAGAGTCAGATCTAGCTCTATGGGAACCTGGTGTTGGCTAAATATTAATGTGAGGAGAGTCAGATCTGGCTCTATGGGAACCTGGTGTTGGCTAATATTAATGTGGGGAGAGTCAGATCTAGCTCTATGGGAACCTGGTGTTGGCTAAATATTAATGTGAGGAGAGTCAGATCTGGCTCTATGGGAACCTGGTGTTGGCTAATATTAATGTGGGGAGAGTCAGATCTAGCTCTATGGGAACCTGGTGTTGGCTAAATATTAATGTGAGGAGAGTCAGATCTGGCTCTATGGGAACCTGGTGTTGGCTAATATTAATGTGGGGAGAGTCAGATCTAGCTCTATGGGAACCTGGTGTTGGCTAAATATTAATGTGAGGAGAGTCAGATCTGGCTCTATGGGAACCTGGTGTTGGCTAATATTAATGTGGGGAGAGTCAGATCTGGCTCTATGGGAACCTGGTGTTGGCTAAATATTAATGTGGGGAGAGTCAGATCTAGCTCTATGGGAACCTGGTGTTGGCTAAATATTAATGTGGGGAGAGTCAGATCTGGCTCTATGGGAACCTGGTGTTGGCTAAATATTAATGTGGGGAGAGTC
Source organism: Oncorhynchus nerka (assembly GCF_034236695.1). NCBI lineage: Eukaryota > Metazoa > Chordata > Actinopteri > Salmoniformes > Salmonidae > Oncorhynchus > Oncorhynchus nerka. The sequence goes on along the minus strand of NC_088397.1, from coordinate 75,348,177 downwards.
AGATCTAGCTCTATGGGAACCTGGTGTTGGCTAAATATTAATGTGGGGAGAGTCAGATCTAGCTCTATGGGAACCTGGTGTTGGCTAATATTAATGTGGGGAGAGTCAGATCTAGCTCTATGGGAACCTGGTGTTGGCTAATATTAATGTGGGGAGAGTCAGATCTGGCTCTATGGGAACCTGGTGTTGGCTAATATTAATGTGGGGAGAGTCAGATCTAGCTCTATGGGAACCTGGTGTTGGCTAATATTAATGTGGGGAGAGTCAGATCTAGCTCTATTGGAACCTGGTGTTGGCTAATATTAATGTGGGGAGAGTCAGATCTAGCTCTATGGGAACCTGGTGTTGGCTAATATTAATGTGGGGAGAGTCAGATCTAGCTCTATGGGAACCTGGTGTTGGCTAATATTAATGTGGGGAGAGTCAGATCTAGCTCTATGGGAACCTGGTGTTGGCTAATATTAATGTGGGAGAGTCAGATCTAGCTCTATGGGAACCTGGTGTTGGCTAATATTAATGTGGGGAGAGTCAGATCTAGCTCTATGGGAACCTGGTGTTGGCTAATATTAATGTGGGGAGAGTCAGATCTAGCTCTATGGGAACCTGGTGTTGGCTAATATTAATGTGGGGAGAGTCAGATCTAGCTCTATGGGAACCTGGTGTTGGCTAATATTAATGTGGGGAGAGTCAGATCTAGCTCTATGGGAACCTGGTGTTGGCTAATATTAATGTGGGGAGAGTCAGATCTAGCTCTATGGGAACCTGGTGTTGGTTAATATTAATGTGGGGAGAGTCAGATCTGGTTCTATGGGAACCTGGTGTTGGCTAATATTAATGTGGGGAGAGTCAGATCTAGCTCTATGGGAACCTGGTGTTGGTTAATATTAATGTGGGGAGAGTCAGATCTGGCTCTATGGGAACCTGGTGTTGGCTAATATTAATGTGGGGAGAGTCAGATCTAGCTCTATGGGAACCTGGTGTTGGTTAATATTAATGTGGGGAGAGTCAGATCTGGCTCTATGGGAACCTGGTGTTGGCTAAATATTAATGTGGGGAGAGTCAGATCTAGCTCTATGGGAACCTGGTGTTGGCTAAATATTAATGTGGGGAGAGTCAGATCTAGCTCTATGGGAACCTGGTGTTGGCTAAATATTAATGTGGGGAGAGTCAGATCTAGCTCTATGGGAACCTGGTGTTGGCTAAATATTAATGTGGGGAGAGTCAGATCTGGCTCTATGGGAACCTGGTGTTGGCTAAATATTAATGTGGGGAGAGTCAGATCTAGCTCTATGGGAACCTGGTGTTGGCTAAATATTAATGTGGGGAGAGTCAGATCTGGCTCTATGGGAACCTGGTGTTGGCTAAATATTAATGTGGGGAGAGTCAGATCTAGCTCTATGGGAACCTGGTGTTGGCTAAATATTAATGTGGGGAGAGTCAGATCTAGCTCTATGGGAACCTGGTGTTGGCTAAATATTAATGTGGGGAGAGTCAGATCTGGCTCTATGGGAACCTGGTGTTGGCTAAATATTAATGTGGGGAGAGTCAGATCTGGCTCTATGGGAACCTGGTGTTGGCTAAATATTAATGTGGGGAGAGTCAGATCTGGCTCTATGGGAACCTGGTGTTGGTTAATATTAATGTGGGGAGAGTCAGATCTAGCTCTATGGGAACCTGGTGTTGGCTAAATATTAATGTGGGGAGAGTCAGATCTAGCTCTATGGGAACCTGGTGTTGGCTAAATATTAATGTGGGGAGAGTCAGATCTAGCTCTATGGGAACCTGGTGTTGGCTAAATATTAATGTGGGGAGAGTCAGATCTAGCTCTATGGGAACCTGGTATTGGCTAAATATTAATGTGGGGAGAGTCAGATCTAGCTCTATGGGAACCTGGTGTTGGCTAAATATTAATGTGAGGAGAGTCAGATCTAGCTCTATGGGAACCTGGTGTTGGCTAAATATTAATGTGAGGAGAGTCAGATCTAGCTCTATGGGAACCTGGTGTTGGCTAAATATTAATGTGGGGAGAGTCAGATCTAGCTCTATGGGAACCTGGTGTTGGCTAAATATTAATGTGGGGAGAGTCAGATCTGGCTCTATGGGAACCTGGTGTTGGCTGAATATTAATGTGGGGAGAGTCAGATCTAGCTCTATGGGAACCTGGTGTTGGCTAAATATTAATGTGGGGAGAGTCAGATCTAGCTCTATGGGAACCTGGTGTTGGCTAAATATTAATGTGGGGAGAGTCAGATCTAGCTCTATGGGAACCTGGTGTTGGCTAAATATTAATGTGGGGAGAGTCAGATCTAGCTCTATGGGAACCTGGTGTTGGCTAAATATTAATGTGGGGAGAGTCAGATCTAGCTCTATGGGAACCTGGTGTTGGCTAAATATTAATGTGGGGAGAGTCAGATCTAGCTCTATGGGAACCTGGTGTTGGCTAAATATTAACGTGAGGAGAGTCAGATCTAGCTCTATGGGAACCTGGTGTTGGCTAAATATTAACGTGGGGAGAGTCAGATCTAGCTCTATGGGAACCTGATGTTGGCTAAATATTAATGTGAGGAGAGTCAGATCTAGCTCTATGGGAACCTGGTGTTGGCTAAATATTAATGTGGGGAGAGTCAGATCTGGCTCAATGGGAACCTAGTGTGGGATAAATATTAAAGAGTAACTGTTATTGGTTCTAAAGGGTAGATCATCTTTCCATCCCCACCTCCCTCCTCCTTCTCCTTCATTCCTTTCCTGCTGGTTTAATCCTTCCCCTGTCTGAACTGTCCATCCGGGAGCTGTCCTGCTGCCTTTAGGGCTCAGAGGATGGGGAATGCAAAAGCCAGGCTAGGAGGGGGAAGGGAGGAGGTGAAGGGAGGGCAGGGTGATTGTGGGATTGGTGTGAGGGAGGGGTCAGGTGTCTGGGGTAAGGAAGGTGGGTGTTATTTTACTTCTGCTATATTAGGTACGGAAAAACATTCCCGAAACATTCACTAACTAACTCTGCAACCCAAAGAACAGCAACGTCAGGGCTCTACACATGCCAACACTACAGGGCAGGGAATGTAAAATCAGGCTGTGTGGAAATATATCTCAGTTCTGGTCCAGACAACAGGAGAGGCTGCAACCGGGTACGAATCAAATTGTATTTGTCACATACACATGGTTAGCAGATGTTAATGTGAGTGTAGCAAAATGCTTGTGCTTCTAGTTCTGACCATGCAGTAATATCTAACAAGTAACCTAACAATTTCACAACAACTACCTTATACACACAAGTGTAAAGGAATTAATAAGAATATGTACATGAAGATATATGAATGAGCAATCAAATCAAATGTATTTATATAGCACTTCGTACATCAGCTGATATCTCTGTACAGAAACCCAGCCTAAAACCCCAAAACAGCAAGCAATGAAGGTGTAGAAGCACGGTGACTAGGAAAAACTCCCTAGAAAGACCCAAACCTAGGAAGAAACCTAGAGAGGAACCAGGCTATGAGGGGTGGCCAGTCCTCTTCTGGCTGTGCTGTGTGGAGATTATAACAGAACATGGCCAAGATGTTCAAATGTTCATAAATGACCAGCAGGGTCAAATAATAATAATCACAGTAGTTGTCGAGGGTGCAGCAAGTCAGCACTTCAGGAGTAAATGTCAGTTGGCTTTTCCTAGCCGATCATGAAGAGTATCTCTACCACTCCTGCTGTCTCTAGAAAGTTGAAAACAGCAGGTCTGGGACAGGTAGCACGTCCGGTGAACAGGTCAGGATTCCATAGCCGCAGGCAGAACAGTTGAAACTGGAGCAGCAGCACGGCCAGGTGGACTGGGGACAGCAAGGAGTCATCATGCCAGGTAGTCCTGAGGCATGGTCCTATGGCTCAGCTCCTCCGAGAGAGAGAAAAAAAGAGAGAAAGAGGACACCGGATATTCACACAGGACACCGGATAAGACAGGAGAAGTACTCCAGATATAACAAACTGGCCCCAGCCCCCTGACACATAAACTACTGCAGCATAAATACTGGAGGCTGAGACAGGAGGGGTCAGGAGACACTGTGGCCCCATCCGATGATACCCCCGGACAGGGCCAAACAGGAAGGATATAACCCCACCCAAATCACAGCCCAAATCACAGCCCACACTGTGATTTGTGCCAAACCACAGCCCACACACCACTAGAGATATATCCTCAACCACCAACTTACCATCCTGAGACAAGGCCGAGTATAGCCCACAAAGATCTCCGCCACGGCACAACCCAAGGGGGGGGAGCCAACCCAGACACGAAGTTCACATCAGTGACTCAACCCACTCAAGTGACGCACCCCTCCTAGGGACGGCATGAAAGAGCACCAGTAAGCCAGTGACTCAGCCCCTGTAATAGGGTTAGAGGCAGAGAATCCCAGTGGAAAGAGGGGAACCGGTCAGGCAGAGACAGCAAGGGCGGTTCGTTGCTCCAAAGCCTTTCCGTTCACCTTCACACTCCTGGGCCAGACTACACTCAATCATATGACCCACTGAAGAGATGAGTCTTCAGTAAAGACTTAAAGGCTGATACCGAGTCTGCGTCTCTCACATGGGTAGGCAGACCATTCCATAAAAATGGAGCTCTATAGGAGAAAGCCCTGCCTCCAGCTGTTTGCTTAGAAATTCTAGGGACAATTAGGAGGCCTGCGTCTTGTGACCGTAGCGTACGTGTAGGTATGTACGGCTGGACCAAATCAGAGCGATAGGTAGGAGCAAGCCCATGTAATGCTTTGTAGGTTAGCAGTAAAACCTTGAAATCAGCCCTGCCTTAACAGGAAGCCAGTGTAGGGAGGCTAGCACTGGAGTAATATGGTCAAATTTTGGGGTTCTAGTCAAAATCAAATCAAATTTTATTTGTCACATACACATGGTTAGCATATGTTAATGCGAGTGTAGCGAAATGCTTGGTGCTTCTAGTTCTGACAATGCAGTAATAACCAACAAGTAATCTAGCTAACAATTCTAAAACTACTACCTTATAGACACAAGTGTAAGGGGATAAAGAATATGTACATAAAGATATATGAATGAGTGATGGTACAGAGCGGCATAGGCAAGATACAGTAGATGGTATTGAGTACAGTGTATACATATGAGATGAGTATGTAAACAAAGTGGCATAGTTAAAGTGGCTAGTGATACATGTATTACATAAAGATGCAGTAGATGATATAGAGTACAGTATATACGTATACATATGAGATGAATAATGTAGGGTATGTAAACATTATATTAGGTAACATTGTTTAAAGTGGATAGTGATATATTTTACATCATTTCCCATCAATTCCCATTATTAAAGTGGCTGGAGTTGAGTCAGTGTGTTGGCAGCAGCCACTCAATGTTAGTGGTGGCTGTTTAACAGTCTGATGGCCTTGAGATAGAAGCTGTTTTTCAGTCTCTCGGTCCCAGATTTGATGCACCTGTACTGACCTCGCCTTCTGGATGATAGCGGGGTGAACAGGCAGTGGCTAAGGTGGTTGTTGTCCTTGATGATATTTTTGGCCTTCCTGTGACATCGGGTGTAGGTGTCCTGGAGGGCAGGTAGTTTGCCCCTGATGATGCGTTGTGCAGACCTCACTACCCTCTGGAGAGCCTTGCGGTTGTGGGCGGAGCAGTTGCCGTACCAGGCGGTGATACAGTCCGACAGGATGCTCTCAATTGTGCATCTATAAAAGTTTGAGTGTTTTGGTGACAAGAGGCAGTATCTTAACATTCACAAAACTAAGCTAAAACAGCTGAGATAGGCCTCTATATACTCCAACACCACTGGGCCAAAAACCTGATGGAAATATGCCTTTGTCCTGATTCGGACAACAGGAGAGGTGAGATGTGGAAAGTCAGTGTAACGTAGCTGTGATGATGTAATGTTTTAGGGAGTGTGTAGGAAACGGTGTCTAGGACCATGATGGAACCAGACAGTTTCTTAACACTCCTCTCGCCTCACCATGACTTAAAGGCCCAGTGTAGTCAAAATCGTGATTTCCTGATAGAAATATTTGTATTTATTTAAGATTTTTTTAACCTTTATTTAACAGTTAAGAACAAATTCTTATTTTCAATGACAGCCTAGGAACTGCCTATTCAGGGGCAGAACAACAGATTTGTATCTCGTCAGCTCTGGGATTTAAACTTGCAACCTTCCGGTTACTAGTCCAACGCTCTAACCACTAGGCTACCCTACCGCCCCAGGAAATATATATTTCCACACTATGAGGTTTGATTAATACTGTGACAGTTTAAAAATGATGATAATGCCCTTTTAGTGTAAGACCTGGGCCTGAGGTTAGAGCATTGAGACAGAAACCGAAAGGCTGCTTGTTTGAATCCCCAAGCTAACAAAGAGAAAAATCCCATAAGGCTCTGCTCAAAAGTGGTGCACTATGTAGGGAATAGGATGCCATTTGGGACAGAACCACATGTTTTTATGTTGAATTTCTGCCTTGAGTAAGCGATGATACATGTCTTTAATCAGAACACAGACTCGTCTCTAGTCTCTCTGACATTACCACCACTGGTAAGTGTGGTGGAGTGTGTGTGTGTTAGTGTGTGTGTGTGTGGTGAGTCTAGTGGGATATGATCAACTCAGGAAAATTGCAGTCTGGTACATAGCAATTTATCACAGGTTTTCCACAAACATAGAGACACACAAACATACACACTCAGCCACATAGTTTCCAGTGCATGTACAGTATGCTGGTCCAGATTTAGTGCCCCCCGAAAATGGCTGGGTCTGCAAAAAAGTGCCATGTCACCTGTAAAAATATGGTATTGACATTAATACACACACATGCAGACTCTCCCCTATAGGTTCTGAGGTATGGTAAAGTACTTGGAACACAGCATGTTAAAATGACCCTCACGGGAAGATCTATACCTCTATTAACGTGTAGGGATAGGGTTATATGTATGATTTCTACGTCTGTGAAGCTGATATTCAGGAATAACAAACAGTGGGTTTCCATGGAGATAACAGCAGGTCATTGTGGAATGTGGTCATAGTAAAGGAATGTTTTTGTGTGTCTCAGACAGTGAACTAGCTACCTGTAGAGCAATAGGACCAGGATCTAGATTAATGAATATAACAGGGTTTATAGTGACTGATGCTCTGGAATGGACAACAGTTTTGTTTTACATAAAATAGGGCTTATTTCATGTCTACATCAGTAGTGTCTGTTGTAAAATATTAGTTGAGAGAGAAAAACGATGATTGTTTTGTGTGATAATGGTGTATATTTTATTGTTATTGTCATTTGCAAAAGCAATAAGATACAATCATGCATCATCCAATAAAAGCACAAATAATTTGTGACATATTGTAAAACATAACAATAACCAATGTTATATAATTTGTGACATATTGTAAAACATAACAATAACCAATGTTATATAATTTGTGACATATTGTAAAACATAACAATAACCAATGTTATATAATTTGTAACATATTGTAAAATATAACAATAACCAATGTTATATAATTTGTGATATATTGTAAAACATAACAATAACCAATGTTATATCATTTGTGACATATTGTAAAACATAACAATAACCAATGTTATATAATTTGTAACATATTGTAAAACATAACAATAACCAATGTTATATAATTTGTGACATATTGTAAACCATAACAATAACCAATGTTATATAATTTGTGATATATTGTAGTACATAACAATAACCAATGTTATATAATTTGTGATATATTGTAAAACATAACAATAACCAATGTTATATAATTTGTAACATATTGTAAAACATAACAATAACCAATGTTATATCATTTGTGACATATTGTAAACCATAACAATAACCAATGTTATATAATTTGTGATATATTGTAAAACATAACAATAACCAATGTTATATAATTTGTGACATATTGTAAAACATAACAATAACCAATGTTATATAATTTGTGATATATTGTAAAACATAACAATAACCAATGTTATATACATTTAACATTACATTTAAGTCATTTAGCAGACGCTCTTATCCAGAGCGACTTACAAATTGGTGCTTTCACCTTATGACATCCAGTGGAACAGCGACTTTACAATAGTGCATCTAGGTCTTTTAAGGGGGGGGGGGGGTGTAGGGCCTGATCAGAGCCTGGAGGTACTGAGGTGCCGTTCCCCTCACAGCTCCGTAGGCAAGCACCATGGTCTTGTAGCGGATGCGAGCTTCAACTGGAAGCCAGTGGAGAGAGCGGAGGAGCGGGGTGACGTGAGAGAACTTGGGAAGGTTGAACACCAGACGGGCTGCGGCGTTCTGGATGAGTTGTAGGGGTTTAATGGCACAGGCAGGGAGCCCAGCCAACAGCGAGTTGCAGTAATCCAGACGGGAGATGACAAGTGCCTGGATTAGGACCTGCGCCGCTTCCTGTGTGAGGCAGGGTCGTACTCTGCGGATGTTGTAGAGCATGAACCTACAGGAACGGGCCACCGCCTTGATGTTAGTTGAGAACGACAGGGTTTTGTCCAGGATCACGCCAAGGTTCTTAGCGCTCTGGGACGAGGACACAATGGAGTTGTCAACCGTGATAGCGAGATCATGGAACGGGCAGTCCTTCCCCGGGAGGAAGAGCAGCTCCGTCTTGCCGAGGTTCAGCTTGAGGTGATGATCCGTCATCCACACTGATATGTCTGCCAGACATGCAGAGATGCGATTCGCCACCTGGTCGTCAGAAGGGGGAAAGGAGAAGATTAATTGTGTGTCGTCTGCATAGCAATGATAGGAGAGACCATGTGAGGTTATGACAGAGCCAAGTGACTTGGTGTATAGCGATAATAGGAGAGGGCCTAGAACAGAGCCCTGGGGGACACCAGTGGTGAGAGCACGTGGTGAGGAGACGGATTCTCGCCACGCCACCTGGTAGGAGCGACCTGTCAGGTAGGACGCAATCCAAGCGTGGGCCGCGCCGGAGATGCCCAACTCGGAGAGGGTGGAGAGGAGGATCTGATGGTTCACAGTATCGAAGGCAGCCGATAGGTCTAGAAGGATGAGAGCAGAGGAGAGAGAGTTTGTATAATTTGTAACATATTGTAAAACATAACAATAACCAATGTTATATAATTTGTGACATATTGTAAACCATAACAATAACCAATGTTATATAATTTGTGACATATTGTAAAACATAACAATAACCAATGTTATATAATTTGCACATTTATACGTGTGTGTTGGATCAATGCATCTCCAAGCTGATATATGAACACGCCTCTGTGGAAGATGTTCTCAGATAGAGACAGAGTTGAATGAATACCTGTTTCATACTCTGTTCAGACTATCTATGTGTTATAGATGTGTAGGACATGTGTAGGATCTACATTTGTGCCAGTTTGCTACAGTAGGAAAATAATCCTGCAGCAACAAGAAATGTGAATTATAATTGGATTATAATTCATGGACATTTTTGTAGCGGTTGATACATTTTTCATAAGGAAAATCAAGTTTGAAATGTACAAACTTCATAAGCCTTTTTAAACATCAAATACATTATACGTTTTAAAATTCCTGTACATCTGTACACTGATCAGACTGTGTTACAGTAGGAGGTGGCTACAGTGACACAATCAGACAAGCGCTACGTATATTAGCCTTATTGCTACTCTTGGAAGATTTAATTGAAATTGTATTGAGTCTCAAATTGTCTTTAAATAGAGTCTAGAAGACCTTTTCTGAGACCATGCGAGCATGAGCTTGTGTTCATGTGTTACCTAGCATGCCTCCAAGCGCACATCAGTGACGTGTTTGAGGAATGTGAGTTTCTACCATGTTTATAGCATGTGTGAACTAAATCTAACCCCATTTCCTCCTATTAAAAGTTGCCATATTTTGAGTGCACCACCATCATCTTTGATGAAATGGCCGACCATATGAGAATAACTCCCCTGAACAGAATCTGGGCACAGCTTCACTATTCTATTGGGAGCAGAAACTCATCAAACCACAATATCTCCAGTTAATGCCAGAACCTAAAACACCATTTTTTAAAATTGAACTAGGCAAGTCAGTTAATAACAAATTCTTATTTACAATGACGGCCTAGGACAGCTGGGAGGAGGTGCTCTTATTCTCCATTGCCTTTACAGTGTCCCAAAACTTTTTGGAATTAGTGCTACAGGAAGCACATTTCTGTTTGAAAAAGCTAGCCTTAGCTTTCCTATCTGACTGAGTATATTGGTTCCTGACTTCCCCGAAAAGTTGCATATCGCGGGGGCTATTCGATGCTAATGCAGAACGCCACAGGATGTTTTTGTGCTGGTCAAGGGCAGTCAAGTCTACTATTTCTTGAATGGGACATGCTTATTATTCTGCCCTTGAGTTGCGTTCCTATGCAAAACTAGACAGATAGCTAACAACTAAGTCTTCAATAAAACTCCCAAGGTGTGACTTTTCTTGAATTAATATATTGAAAATGTTTATGTTGTGAAACTGCAAAATAGAGAAAAGAATATACTTTAGTATTCAATTCACACCGACATACTGTAGCTGTACATTATACATTTGAAGTTGCATGAATACAAAGCACGTGCTAAGGTACCATGCATCTGGCATGATGCCAAACCATATAGCTAATTGTTACTCATATGGTAAATGGATAACTCCTTTAATTACTCTAATAATGTACAACCATCTCTGTAGAATAACAAAGCATATTACACTAGAAACAGTAACAAAACTACAGTATTGTATATTTTACTATTCGTTTGCATGATGCACGAGCAAAGTAATACAGCTGACGGCATACATGAAAGGCATTAGAATTTTTGTTAGTAAATGCAACCAACCAACATTGATATGTAAGCAACTCTATCAATAACAAGATTATCATCACTGGCTAAATGCTTGAATCGAACTTACAAACAAATATTTTCCGAAGTACCAGAAAGCTCCACTAGGTGGCGAATAACACCATGGAACACAATGAAAATCCATCTTAACCATTGTAATAAAATAATCTGTTACCTTCTAACAGGATGGCAGCACACTTATTTAAGATGGAGAGGAAAGCACTTTTGAAGAGCAACCAGGCATCCTCTACTGATGGGATGAGGTCAATATCCTTCAGGCAATGAGACAATGATCGCTGAGATCCTGGATCCTGGTTGAGGTGTATTTAGAGGACAAGTTGGTCAGGGTGATATCTAAGAGGGTGCCCATGGTTACGGATTTAGGGTTGTACCTTGATCATTTGCGTGAGATTGAGGGCATCTAGGTTAGATTGTAGGGCGGCCGGGGTGTTAAGCATGTCCCAGTTCAGGTCACCTAATAGTACGAACTCTGAAGATAGATGGGGGGCGATCAATTCACATATGGTGTCCAGGGCACAGTTGGGGGTCTATAACAAGTGGCAACGGTGAGAGACTTGTTTCTGGAAAGGTGGATTTTTAAAAGTAGAAGCTCGAATTGTTTGGACACAGACCTGGATAGTATGACAGAGCTCTGCAGACTATCTCTGTAGTAGGTACCATTTAAGCCAGGTGAGGTCACCGCATGTATGGGTGGTGGAACAAAAGGGCTAGCTAAGGCACATTGAGCAGGGCTGGAGGCTCTACGGTGAAATATGACCAACATCACTAACCAAAACAACAGTAGACAAGGTATATTGACATAAGGGGGAGGCATGTGTAACCAAGTGATCATAGAGTCCAGTGAGTAGCTAGGCGAGTTGGAGGCACGGCGATTCAGACAGCTAGCAGGCCAGGGCTAGCAGGCTAGCAGACAGGCCTCAGGGGGACGTCGCAACGGAAGAGCCTGTTGAAACCCCCTCGGACGGTTACGTCGGCAGACCAGTCGTGATGGATCGGCGGGGCTCCGTGTCGGCAACAAAGGGTCCAGGCCAATTGGAAAAAAAGGTATTGAAGGCCAGGAATTGTCTGATGGATCTCTTCGGCTAGCCGGGAGATGGGCTTAGCTCAATGCTAGTTCCAGGCTAACTGGTGCTTGCTTCGGGACAGAGACGTTAGCCAGGAGTAGCCACTTGGATAGCAGCTAGCTAGCTGCAATGATCCGGAGTAAAGTTCAGAGCTTGCGGTAGGAATCCGGAGATGTGGTAGAGAAAAAGCAGTCCGATATGCTCTGGGTTGATATCGCGCTGTGCAGACTGTCAGGAATTGACCGGGCTGAGGCTGGCAGATGTCAGAGTTAACGGTGATGACCGCTAGCAGTGTCTAACTGACTACTAGATAGTAGCTAGTTAGCTGGCTTGCCTCTGAAGGGGGTTGTGTCACTGTCTGTCACCTCAATAATTTCTCTCGACCTGTGTGTAGCTACGTTGGAAACTTACATTCATAGGCTAGGTTATAACAACCTCTTGATGGTTCTAGGGACATTTTGAGTATCACGTAGTAGCCTAAACCTATCGATGTTACATTGAACTGGGTAAATGGAATATGAATGACAGTCATCCAATATACTGTAATAGAAAAAACACCATGCTCATGAAAATAATTATTGTCCTCGCTCATCATAAACGGCACTGACTGCCACTGGTTCCTGCCTATAGCTGTTGGCAGAAGAGTAACAGTTACTAGCAGTCCGGGTGCTCTACTGTGAGGGTAGTGTCTGGTGTTTAGCTCTTTGTCAGACATACCAGCTTATAGTCTAGTCTCCTGGAGAAATCTTTCTCTCTCTCCCTCCCTCCCTGTTTATCTACCTCTGTTTTTCTCTCGTCATTCTCTCTGCCTCTCTCAACCTCCTGCCCAAACATCCTCTTTTCAGCCAGAACAGGTATCCAGGAATCTTAACAGTGTTTTGTCCAGGAGACACGGCTGAGCGACTGAGCGGCCAAGCAGTGTTTGACTGTTTGTGAGATTCACAGGTTTGTTGTTGAAGATGAGGCAAGAAGATAAATCCACTCTCCATGTGCTGATTTGCAGCCCAAGAGAAGTGTTCAGGAGTTCATAATTCTATCAGCTTTCATCATTTGAAAATATTTGGAGGCACAGCAAGAGGAGTGTTTTTCTGAGCATCATTTTGGCTGATCTTATTCTCCTGGTCAAGCCCTCACAGAGGTTTTCTCCTCTTCTCAGCGTTAACTTACTTTCCCTCCCAGCCCTATGTTGTCTGTGTGTGTGTGTGTGTGTGTGTTTGTGCGTGTGTGTGTTTGTGCGTGTGTGTGTGTGTGTGTGTGTGTGTGTGTGTGTGTGTGTGTGTGTGTGTATAGCCTTACCTTCTATCAAATACATTTTATTGGTCACATACACATATTTAGCAGATGTTATTATGGGTGTAGAGAAATGTTCGTGTTCCTAGCTCCAACAGTGCAGTAGTATCTAACAATTCACAACAATACACACAAATAAAATTAACAATTAATGAAATTAAGAAATATATAAATATTAGAACGAACAATGTCGGAGTGGTATTGACAAAAATTCAGTGGAATAGAATAAGGAATACAGTGTATTCGGAAAGTATTCAGACCCTTTGACTTTTCCACATTTTGTTACGTTACAGCCTTATTCTAAAAGTGATTAAATATAAATGATTCTTCATCAATCTACACTAGAGGTCGACCGATTATGATTTTTCAACGCCGATACCGATACCGATTATTGGAGGGCCAAAAAAGCCCATACCGATTAATCGGCCGATTTTTAAAAATGTATTTATTTGTAATAATGACAATTACAACAATACTGAATGAACACTTATTTTAACTTAATATAATACATCAATAAAATCAATTCAGCCTCAAGTAGATAATGAAACATGTTCAATTTGGTTTAAATAATGCAAAAACAAAGTGTTGGAGAAGAAAGTAAAAGTGCAATATGTGCTATATAAGAAAGCTAATGTTTCAGGTCCTTGCTCAGAACATGAGAACATATGAAAGCTGGTGGTTCCTTTTAACATGAGTCTTCAATATTCCCAGGTAAGAAGTTTTAGGTTGTAGTTATTATATGAATTATAGGACTATTTCCCTCTATACCATTTGTATTTCATTAACCTTTGACTATTGGATGTTCTTATAGGTACTTTAGTATTGCCAGTGTAACAGTATAGCTTCCTTCCCTCTCCTCGCTCCTCCCTGGGCTCGAACCAGCAACACAACATCGAAGCAGCGTTACCCATGCAGAGCAAGGGAAACAACCATCCCAAGGCTCAGAGCGAGTGACATTTGAAACGCTATTAGCGCGCACTAACTAGCCAGCCATTTAACTTCGGTTACACCAGCCTCATCTCGGGACTTGATAGGCTTGAAATCATAAACAGAGCAATGCTTGACACACAACGAAGAGCTGCTGGCAAAACGCACGAAAGTTCTGTTTGAATGAATGTTTACGCGCCTGCTTCTGCCTACCACCCCTCAGTCAGATACTTAGATACTTGTATGCTTGTATGCTCAGTCAGATTATATGCAATGCAGGACATGCTAGATAATATCTAGTAATATCATCAACCATGTGTAGTTAACTAGTGATTATGATTGATTGTTTTTTATAAGATAAGTTTAATGCTAGCTAGCAACTTACCTTGGCTTACTGAATTCGCGTAACAGGCAGTCAGTCTCCTTGTGGAGTGCAACGAGAGAGAGGCAGGTCGTTATTGTGTTGGATTAGTTAACTGTAAGGTTGCAAGATTGGATCCCAAGATTGGATCCTGTTTCCATTGATCATCTTTGATGTTTCTACAACATGATTGGAATCCACCTGTGGTAAATTCATTTGACTGGACTTGAATCGGCTCTCAGTGGTCTAAGGCACTGCATCTCAGTGCTAGAGGCGTCACTAAAGACCCTGGTTCGGTTCCAGGCTGTATAACTACCGAGTCCCATAGGGCAGTGCACAATTGGCTCAGTGTTGACCGGGGTAGGCTGTCATTGTAAATAAGAATTTGTTCTTAACTGACTTGCCTAGTTAAATAAAGGTTCAATAAAAAATAAATATTGTAAAGGCACACAACTGTCTATATAAGGACCCACAGTTGACAGTACATGTCAGAGCAAAAACCAAGCCATAAGGTCGAAGGACTTGTCCATAGAGCTCCGAGACAGGATCGTGTCGAGGCACAGATCTGGGGAAGGGAACCAAAAAATGCCTGCAGTATTGAAGGTCCCCAAGAAAACAGTGGCCTCCATCAATCTAAATGGAATAAGTTTGGAACCACCATAAAGGACTCTCAGACCATGAGAAACAAGATTATCTGGTCTGATGAAACCAAGATTGAACTCTTAAACATGAAACCAAGATTGAACTCTTAAACTCTTCGCCTGGAGGAAACCTGACACCATCCTTACGGTGAAGCATGGTGGTGGCAGCATCATGCTGTGGGGATGTATTTCAGCGGCAGGGACTGGGAGGCTAGTCAGGATCGAGGCAAAGATAAATGGATCAAAGTATACAGAGATCCTTGATGAAAACCTGCTCCAAAGCGCTCAGGACCTTAGACTGGAGCAAAAGTTCATCTTCCAACAGAACAACGACCTTAAGCACACAGCCAAGACACCGCAGGAGTGGCTTCGGGACAAATCTCTGAATGTCCTTGAGTGGCCCACCCTGAGTCTGGACAAAGGAGCTGATCGGGGACTATTGGAAAAGGTGGGCCGAACAGGCCCCCATTAACATCAACGGGGCTGTAGTGTCCACATCACCAACAAACTATCATAGTCCAAAACACACCAAGACAGTCCCCCTCAGGAGACTGAAAAGATTTGGCATTCCACAACTGCACCCCTGAGAGCATACTGACCATTTGCATCACCACCTGGTATGGCAACTGCTCGGCATCTGACCGCAAGGCACTACAGGGGGTAGTGCTTATGGCCCAGTACATCACTGGGGCCAAGCTTCCGGCCATCCAGGACCTATTTACTAGGCGGTGTCAGAGAAAGGCCCAAAAAATGGTTAAAGACTCCAGTCACCCAGTAACAGAGACCGTTCTCTCTGTTACTGCAGGGCAAGTGGTACAGGAGCACCAAGTCTAGGATCAAAAGGGTACGCAACAGCTTCTAAGCTTCTACCCCCAAGCCATAAGACTGCTGAACAATTAATCAAATGGCCACCCGGACTATCTACATCAACCCCCCCCCCTCCCTTTGTTTTTACACTGCTGCTACTCTCTGTTTATTATCTATGCATAGTCACTTTACCTCTACTGTACCCACACATTTTATTTTACTAATTACCTCGACTAACCTGTATCTCTGAACATTGACTCGGTACTGGTACCCCTTGTATATAGCCTCATTATTGTTATTTTATTGTTTAAAAAATATATATATATATATATATATTTTTACTTTAGTTTATTTATAAATATTTTCTTAACTCTATTTCATGAACTGCATTGTTGGTTAAGGGCTTGTAAGTAAGCATTTCACGGTAAGGTTGTATATGTAGTATTCTGCGCATGTGACTAATAAAATTTGATTTGAACCCGATCAAACATCTCTGGAGAGACGTGAAAATAGCTGTGCAGCGACGCTCCCCATCCAACTTGACAGAGCTTGAGAGGATCTGCAGAGACGAATGGGAGAAACTCCCCAAATACAGGTGTGCCAAGCTTGTAGCGTCATACCAAAGAAGACTCGAGGCTGTAATCCCTGCCAAAGGTGCTTCAACGAAGTACTGAGTAAAGGGTTTGAAAACTGTGATATCAGTTTATTTTTGTTTTGTTTTGCAAAAAATTGTAAAAACCTGTTTTTGCTTGTCAAACGATTTGATCAAACGATTTGATCAATTTTAGAATAAGGCTGTAAAGTAACAAAATGTAGAAAAAGTCAGGGGGTCTAAATCATTTCTGAATGCACTGTATCTAAATAAAGTACCATTCTTAGTCCATATATCTAATAAAGTACCATGCTTAGTCCATATATCTAATAAAGTACCATGCTTAGTCCATATATCTAATAAAGTACCATGCTTAGTCCATATATCTAATAAAGTACCATTCTTAGTCCATATATCTAATAAAGTACCATGCTTAGTCCATATATCTAATAAAGTATCATGCTTAGTCCATATATCTAATAAAGTATCATGCTTAGTCCATATATATAATAAAGTACCATGCTTAGTCCATATATCTAATAAAGTACCATGCTTAGTCCAAATATATAATAAAGAACCATGCTTAGTCCATATATCTAATAAAGTACCATGCTTAGTCCATATATCTAATAAAGTACCATGCTTAGTCCATATATCTAATAAAGAACCATGCTTAGTCCATATATCTACATTTAACATTTACATTTAGCAGACGCTCTTATCCAGAGCGACTTACAAATTGGTGCGTTCACCTTATGACATCCAGTGGAACAGCCACTTTACAATAGTGCATCTAAATCTTTTAAGGGGGGGTGAGAAGGATTACTTTATCCTATCCTAGGTATTCCTTAAAGAGGTGGGGTTTCAGGTGTCTCCGGAAGGTGGTGATTGACTCCGCTGTCCTGGCGTCGTGAGGGAGTTTGTTCCACCATTGGGGGGCCAGAGCAGCGAACAGTTTTGACTGGGCTGAGCGGGAACTGTACTTCCTCAGTGGTAGGGAGGCGAGCAGGCCAGAGGTGGATGAACGCAGTGCCCTTGTTTGGGTGTAGGGCCTGATCAGAGCCTGGAGGTACTGAGGTGCCGTTCCCCTCACAGCTCGGTAGGCAAGCACCATGGTCTTGTAGCGGATGCGAGCTTCAACTGGAAGCCAGTGGAGGGAGCAGAGGAGCGGGGTGACGTGAGAGAACTTGGGAAGGTTGAACACCAGACGGGCTGCGGCGTTCTGGATGAGTTGTAGGGGTTTAATGGCACAGGCAGGGAGCCCAGCCAACAGCGAGTTGCAGTAATCCAGACGGGAGATGACAAGTGCCTGGATTAGGACCTGCGCCGCTTCCTGTGTGAGGCAGGGTCGTACTCTGCGGATGTTGTAGAGCATGAACCTACAGGAACGGGCCACCGCCTTGATGTTAGTTGAGAACGACAGGGTGTTGTCCAGGATCACGCCAAGGTTCTTAGCGCTCTGGGAGGAGGACACAATGGAGTTGTCAACCGTTATGGCGAGATCATGGAACGGGCAGTCCTTCCCCGGGAGGAAGAGCAGCTCCGTCTTGCCGAGGTTCAGCTTGAGGTGGTGATCCGTCATCCACACTGATATGTCTGCCAGACATGCAGAGATGCGATTCGCCACCTGGTCATCAGAAGGGGGAAAGGAGAAGATTAATTGTGTGTCGTCTGCATAGCAATGATAGGAGAGACCATGTGAGGTTATGACAGAGCCAAGTGACTTGGTGTATAGCGAGAATAGGAGAGGGCCTAGAACAGAGCCCTGGGGGACGCCAGTGGTGAGAGCGCGTGGTGAGGAGACAGATTCTCGCCACGCCACCTGGTAGGAGCGACCTGTCAGGTAGGACGCAATCCAAGCGTGGGCCGTGCCGGAGATGCCCAGCTCGGAGAGGGTGGAGAGGAGGATCTGATGGTTCACAGTATTGAAGGCAGCCGATAGGTCTAGAAGGATGAGAGCAGAGGAGAGAGAGTTAGCTTTAGCAGTGCGGAGCGCCTCCATGATACAGAGAAGAGCAGTCTCAGTTGAATGACTAGTCTTGAAACCTGACTGATTTGGATCAAGAAGGTCATTCTGAGAGAGATAGCGGGAGAGCTGGCCAAGGACGGCACGTTCAAGAGTTTTGGAGAGAAAAGAAAGAAGGGATACTGGTCTGTAGTTGTTGACATCGGAGGGATCGAGTGTAGGTTTTTTCAGAAGGGGTGCAACTCTCGCTCTCTTGAAGACGGAAGGGACGTAGCCAGCGGTCAGGGATGAGTTGATGCGCGAGGTGAGGTAAGGGAGAAGGTCTCCGGAAATGGTCTGGAGAAGAGAGGAGGGGATAGGGTCAAGCGGGCAGGTTGTTGGGCGGCCGGCCGTCACAAGACGCGAGATTTCATCTGGAGAGAGAGAGGGAGAAAGAGGTCAGAGCACAGGGTAGGGCAGTGTGAGCAGAACCAGCGGTGTCGTTTGACTTAGCAAACGAGGATCGGATGTCGTCGACCTTCTTTTCAAAATGGTTGACGAAGTCATCTGCAGAGAGGAGGAGGGGGAGGGGAGGAGGATTCAGGAGGGAGGAGAAGGTGGCAAAGAGCTTCCTAGGGTTAGAGGCAGATGCTTGGAATTTAGAGTGGAAGAAAGTGGCTTTAGCAGCAGAGACAGAAGAGGAAAATGTAGAGAGGAGGGAGTGAAAGGATGCCAGGTCCGCAGGGGAGGCGAGTTTTCCTCCATTTCCGCTCGGCTGCCCGGAGCCTTGTTCTGTGAGCTCGCAATGAGTCGTCGAGCCACGGAGCGGGAGGGAGGACCGAGCCGGCCTGGAGGATAGGGGACATAGAGAGTCAAAGGATGCAGAAAGGGAGGAGAGGAGGGTTGAGGAGGCAGAATCAGGAGATAGGTTGGAGAAGGTTTGAGCAGAGGGAAGAGATGATAGGATGGAAGAGGGAGAGAGTAGCGGGGAGAGAGAGCGAAAGTTGGGACGGCGCGATACCATCCAGTAGGGGCAGTGTGGGAAGTGTTGGATGAGAGCGAGAGGGAAAAGGATACAAGGTAGTGGTCGGAGACTTGGAGGGGAGTTGCAATGAGGTTAGTGGAAAAACAGCATCTAGTAAAGATGAGGTCGAGCGTATTGCCTGCCTTGTGAGTAGGGGGAAGGTGAGAGGGTGAGGTCAAAAGAGGAGAGGAGTGGAAAGAAGGAGGCAGAGGAATGAGTCAAAGGTAGACGTGGGGAGGTTAAAGTCGCCCAGAACTGTGAGAGGTGAGCCGTCCTCAGGAAAGGAGCTTATCAAGGCATCAAGCTCATTGATGAACTCTCCGAGGGAACCTGGAGGGCGATAAATGATAAGGATGTTAAGCTTGAAAGGGCTGGTAACTGTGACAGCATGGAATTCAAAGGAGGCGATAGACAGATGGGTAAGGGGAGAAAGAGAGAATGACCACTTGGGAGAGATGAGGATCCCGGTGCCACCACCCCGCTGACCAGAAGCTCTCGGGGTGTGCGAGAACACGTGGGCGGACGAAGAGAGAGCAGTAGGAGTAGCAGTGTTATCTGTGGTGATCCATGTTTCCGTCAGTGCCAAGAAGTCGAGGGATTGGAGAGAGGCATAGGCTGAGATGAACTCTGCCTTGTTGGCCGCAGATCGGCAGTTCCAGAGGCTACCGGAGACCTGGAACTCCACGTGGGTCGTGCGCGCTGGGACCACCAGATTAGGGTGGCCGCGGCCACGCGGTGTGGAGCGTTTGTATGGTCTGTGCAGAGAGGAGAGAACAGGGATAGACAGACACATAGTTGACAGGCTACAGAAGAGGCTACGCTAATGCAAAGGAGATTGGAATGACAAGTGGACTACACGTCTCGAATGTTCAGAAAGTTAAGCTTACGTAGCAAGAATCTTATTGACTAAAATGATTAAAATGATACAGTACTGCTGAAGTAGGCTAGCTGGCAGTGGCTGCGTTGTTGACTTTGTAGGCTAGCTGGCAGTGGCTGCGTTGTTGACACTACACTAATCAAGTCGTTCCGTTGAGTGTGATAGTTTCTACAGTGCTGCTATTCGGGGGCTAGCTGGCTAGCTAGCAGTGTTGATTACGTTACGTTGCGTTAAAAGAACGACATTAGCTGGCTAGCTAACCTAGAAAATCGCTCTAGACTACACAATTATCTTTGATACCAAGACGGCATTAGCTAGCTACGATCAAACAAATCAAACCGTTGTACTGTAATGAAATGAAATGAAAATGTGATACTACCTGTGGAGCGAAGCGGAATGCGACCGGGTTGTTGAGTGAGGAAGTTCTATACGGTAGACGTTGGCTAGCTGTTGGCTAGCTAGCAGTGTCTCCTACGTTAAGGACGACGAATAGCTGGCTAGCTAACCTCGGTAAATTAAGATAATCACTCTAAGACTACACACTCTAAACTACACAATTATCTTGGATACGAAGACAGCAAAGACAACTATGTAGCTAGCTAACACTACACTAATCAAGTCGTTCAGTTGAGTGTAATAGTTTTTACAGTGCTGCTATTCGGTAGACGGTGGACGTTAGCTAGCTGGCTAGCTGGCTAGCTGCTGGGCAGATAGCAGTGTAGACTACGTTAGGACGACGAAATACGATAATTACGCAATTATCTTTGATACAAAGACGGCTATGTAGCTAGCTAAGAAGAAATTGCTAAGATTAGACAAATCAAACCGTTGTGCTATAGTGAAATGTAATGAAATGTAATGAAAAGTTATACTACCTGCGGGCCGAAGTGCGAATGCGACCGCTCGCTCCAACCCGGAAGTAGATCCATATATCTAATAAAGTATCATGCTTAGTCCATATATCTAATAAAGTATCATGCTTAGTCCATATATCTAATAAAGTATCATGCTTAGTCCATATATCTAATAAAGTATCATGCTTAGTCCATATATCTAATAAAGTACCATGCTTAGTCCATATATGTAAATGAAGTACCATGCTTAGTCCATATATCTAAATAAAGTACCATGCTTAGTGCATATATCTAATAAAGAACCATGCTTAGTGCATATATCTAATAAAGTACCATGCTTAGTCCATATATTTAATAAAGTACCATGCTTAGTGCATATATCTAATAAAGAACCATGCTTAGTCCATATATCTAATAAAGTACCATGCTTAGTCCATATATCTAATAAAGTACCATGCTTAGTCCATATATCTAATAAAGTACCATGCTTAGTCCATATATGTAAATGAAGTACCATGCTTAGTCCATATATCTAAATAAAGTACCATGCTTAGTCCATATATTTAATAAAGTACCATGCTTAGTCCATATATCTAATAACGTACCATGCTTAGTCCATATATCTAATAAAGAACCATGCTTAGTCCATATATTTAATAAAGTACCATGCTTAGTCCATATATCTAATAAAGTACCATGCTTAGTCCATATATGTAAATGAAGTACCATGCTTAGTCCATATATCTAAATAAAGTACCATGCTTAGTCCATATATTTAATAAAGTACCATGCTTAGTCCATATATCTAAATAAAGTACCATGCTTAGTCCATATATCTAAATAAAGTACCATGCTTAGTCCATATATCTAAATAAAGTACCATGCTTAGTCCATATATCTAAATAAAGTACCATGCTTAGTCCATATATCTAAATAAAGTACCATGCTTAGTCCATATATTTAATAAAGTACCATGCTTAGTCCATATATCTAAATAAAGTACCATGCTTAGTCCATATATTTAATAAAGTACCATGCTTAGTCCATATATCTAATAAAGTACCATGCTTAGTCCATATATGTAAATGAAGTACCATGCTTAGTCCATATATCTAAATAAAGTACCATGCTTAGTCCATATATTTAATAAAGTACCATGCTTAGTCCATATATCTAATAAAGTACCATGCTTAGTCCATATATCTAATAAAGAACCATGCTTAGTCCATATATTTAATAAAGTACCATGCTTAGTCCATATATCTAATAAAGAACCATGCTTAGTCCATATATTTAATAAAGTACCATGCTTAGTCCATATATCTAATAAAGTACCATGCTTATTCCATATATCTAAATAAAGAACCATGCTTAGTCCATATATCTAAATAAAGTACCATGCTTAGTCCATATATCTAAATAAAGTACCATGCTTAGTCCATATATCTAAATGAAGTACCATGCTTAGTCCATATATCTAAATAAAGTACCATGCTTAGTCCATATATCTAAATGAAGTACCATGCTAAGTCCATATATCTAAATGAAGTACCATGCTTAGTCCATATATCTAAATGAAGTACCATGCTTAGTCCATATATCTAAATGAAGTACCATGCTTAGTCCATATATCTAAATGAAGTACCATGCTTAGTATCTAATATCTAATAATGACGAGATTCAGAATAGTAATTTTTTTCTGGCCATTTTGAGCCTTTTGCTGGTGCTCCAGATACTCAACAAGTCTAAAGACGGCCAGTTGTATTGCTTCTTTAATCAGCACCACAGTTTTCAGCTGTGCTAACATAATTGCAAAAGAGTTTTCTAATGATCAATTAGCCTCTTAAAATGATAAACTTAGCTAACACAACGTGCCATTGGAACACAGGAGTGATGGTTGCTGATAATGGGCCTATGTACGCCTATGAAGATATTTCATTGAAAAACAGTCGTTTCCAGCTGCAATAGTCATTTACAACATTAAAAATGTCTACACTGTATTTATGATCAATTTGATGTTATTTCAATGGACGAAAAAAATGTGTTTTTCTTTAAAAAACAAGGACATTTCTTGATGACCCCAAACTTTTGAACGGTAGTGCATCTAATTAAAGTGCCATGCTTAGTCCATATATCTAATTGAAGTTGCATGATCAGTCCATATATGGAAATAAAGTACCACGCAGTCCATAAAAGGTTCAAGGTTAAATACAGTAGCATGCTCGGTCCATGCAGCCCCTCAGGCTGAGGACAGAGGGTTCCTCCAGCCCCTCAGGCTGAGGACAGAGGGTTCTTCCAGCCCCTCAGGCTGAGGACAGAGGGTTCCTACAGCCCCTCAGGCTGAGGGTTCCTCCAGCCCCTCAGGCTGAGGACCGAGGGTTCGTCCAGCCCCTCAGGCTGAGGACAGAGGGTTCCTCCAGCCCCTCAGGCTGGGGACAGAGGGTTCGTCCAGCCCCTCAGGCTGAGGACAGAGGGTTCCTCCAGCCCCTCAGGCTGAGGGTTCCTCCAGCCCCTCAGGCTGAGGACAGAGGGTTCGTCCAGCCCCTCAGGCTGAGGACAGAGGGTTCCTCCAGCCCCTCAGGCTGGGGACAGAGGGTTCGTCCAGCCCCTCAGGCTGAGGACAGAGGGTTCCTCCAGCCCCTCAGGCTGAGGACAGAGGGTTCCTCCAGCAGACGGTTGATCCAGAGAGGAACCCCTCCGTAGTCCAGTTCTTGGGGTACCCCTGGGTTGCCACACACTGACCTGCAGACACTCAGCACCAGAGCGAGAGACAGGGCCAGCACGGACCGCAGCACAGTCATGGATAACCTAGGACTGACAATAGTAACAATAATAGTGATTTTTATGAAATATATTATATATAAATACACAGTCCTGCAGCTGCAGACACTTAGCACCAGACCCAGCCAGAGACCTAGGGCCACTATTTACCGCACCATGGCCATGGAGATAGTTTAGATCACCTGGGAATAATAATTATATTCATGAAATACATATGCACATCCTCAGACCAGGACCAGACCCAGCACCATGAACACAGCAACTTTAATGATCTGCTTTAGCAAAATGAACACAACACTTCTACAGCAAGAAGCTACGGCCTGTGACTCCTGGAGAGGCTGTTATCACAACATGAGACACCAACCAGTGACTACGTTTTCGTCACTTAAGATCTCAATACTGTAATACAGTACAGGCATTCATGCAACTTTTTTCCCTCACATTTCTTGCTGTGCAGACATACATCTGCCTTGGACAGAGAGGAATGCGTGTCTGTATTTTTCCACGTGCACAGCTGCAGCGTCTTAATAATGCACAGTGGATAGCTTTCACTCTCACACCCACACACACAGGCTTGCTCACACACACACATGCATACATGCTCGCTCCCACACACATAATACACACAAAAATGGCAGACTGCATCATCCTTACAAGTCAACTGGACTTAATCTTCATATCTCATTGAGTTAGGGGACGATTGGGTTAAAGTACAGTCATTCACATCCACACCACTCTGCCTGTTAGTCAGAAGATGAAATGCCCACCGTTAAAGGTATACCTCACTACAGTACAATTACAGTGGAATTACTCATCTATGAATAAAATAATTTCTGTCCAACTTCAAATTGCATAAACTCACTATCTCACCCCAGGTAAATGAAGGAAACAGAGTAGACATATTTGTTTTAGCTGTGGTAGAACAGGTGTAGTTCTGGCTTGTGGTTGTTTGTATTCCTGAGCTGTTCTCTGTACAGTATAAACATGTAGTCGAAGACAGTAGAGGTGGTCATCGGTCTGTCTCTGCACCAGAGTTGTGGACTTGAGTCACATGACTTGGACTCGAGTCTAATTTGAGTCCCAAATTTGATGACTTGACACTCGACTTGAAGGGAAATAAAATAACCTGAGACTTGACTTTGACTTGAGACTGATGACTTGAAATGATCTAACCAGGTTTTGTAACGTTTGTAATTCAATTTGTGTCACAGACTCCGTGGTTTATTCTCTAAACAGCCAGAGTCAGTAGCCTCAGCATCGCCCTGCAAAAAAAAAAAAAAAAACGCGCAAAAGATTGGCTAGTGAAACGCACACTCGGCCCTCTGATTGGACCAGTAAACTGTCAATCAACACTGGTCGAGGGAACAGATTGCCGATTTTCATCTAAACGGATCGAGTGCAGCGCAAAAATCTAATTGTAGGGAGAGAGGATTGCCATACTTAAATCAGTGGTGTAAAGTACTTAAGTAAAAATACTTTAAAGTACTACTTAAGTCGTTTTTGGGGATATTTGTACTTTACTATTTATATTTTTGACTACTTTTACTTCAAATAAAATCAAATAAAATGTATTTATATAGCCCTTCGTACATCAGCTGATATCTCAAAGTTCTGTACAGAAACCCAGCCTAAAATCCCAAACAGCAAGCAATGCAGGTGTTGAAGCACGTACTTCACTACATTCCTAAATAAAATAATGTACCTTTTACTCCATATATTTTCCCTGACACCCAAAGGTACTTGTTACATTTTGAATGCTTAGCAGGTCAAGAAAATTGTCAAATGTAAGCACTTATCAAGAGAACAGTGGTCATCCCTAGTGCCTCTGGCCTGGCAGACTCACTAAAACAAATGTATTGTTGGAGTGTGCCCCTGGTTATCCATACATTTTTTAAACAAGCAAATTGTGCCATCTGATTTGCTTAATATAAGGAATTTAAAATGGTTTATATTTCTACTTTTACTTTTGACACTTAAGCATATTTTAGCAATTCCATTTACTTTCGGTACTTAAGTATATTTAAAACCAAATATTTTAGACTTTTACTCAAGTAGTATTTTACTAGGTGACTTTCACTTTTACTTGAGTAACTTTGTATTAAAGTATATATACTTTCACTCAAGTATGACTTTTTCCACCACTGTAATAAATATCTATGAAACAAAGACGGCTGTGTAGCTAGCTAAGAAGAAATTGATAAGATTAGACAAATCAAACCGTTGTACTATAATGAAATTGAAATGGAACGGGCCACCGCCTTGATGCAGTGCAGATGCGACCGTCGGTCTTGATATACAGCTCCAAAAAATGTTTGATGATCAATAATATTAACGGTACTTTGCAAGCTCACCAGCAATGGGGCATCGAGAAACAATTACTAGCATAGGCCTACTGGTATTTTGGTTTTGAAATTTGTTTGAAATGTATATTACTGTATATTACTTATGAAATGTATATTTACTTATTAAGCTTGCATAATGGAATTTGTTAAAATGTATTATTACTGTTGCGAATACGCACCATCGGCGTGTCTCCACTAGCGCCTGCCAAACTCCAGCCAGTGGAGAGCACTTTGTTCTCTTGTTAAAATGTATTATTACTGTTGCGAATACGCACCATCGGCGTGTCTCCACTAGCGCCTGCCAAACTCCAGCCAGTGGAGAGCACTTTGTTCTCTTGTTAAAATGTTTGCAATGGTTTGCACACTTTTAAATACATATGTGGTCAAACTATATTCCATTACAATTCTACAACAATTTCTTGTGTTTCATCATTCCATCCCTGCACCGTTTATTGCAGCACTTAGACATTTCTGTTTCATGTGAAAATGAAGAGAGAGAGCGAGAGAAGGGGGGAAACGGTTATAAAGGATAGAGGGAGAAAGACATGTGTGATATCATGGCATGGGGTTTGAATTATAATCTGGTCAAGTTTTCAAAGGCTGCATGCCATCAGGATCAGGTGCTCTTCGGAGTGCCCTTAATCTGCATGCACTGTACTTCATCAATATGCAAAGGGACAATCTCTGGAATTATGATCCAGGCAACAGGCCCAGGTTTTGTGCGTGAATGTGTGTGTGTGCATCTTTTGTGCATCTCAGCTGTGTACAACGGAAATATTCCAGCGCTTTCCAGGGTTACTGCTGGTAGCTATGGGGACAAAGGGAGAGAGAAAAACGGTAGGACAGAGGGAGGGAGAGGGAGGAGTGTAGATAAGAGGAAGGCAGTGGGGATAGAGAGAAGAAGGGAGGGGTTGGAGAGAGGGAGGGACTGGAAGAAGGCGATCTTGTGGGGGATTAAGGGAGAAAGGGAGGTTGGGAGGACCGAGGGAGTGAGTAGAAAGAGAGGGTGGAGACTGAGGGAGAGAAGTAGAAAGAGAGGGTGGGGACTGAGGAAGAGAGGGAAAGAGAGGGTGGGGACTGAGGAAGAGAGGGAAAGCGAGGGTGGGGACTGAGGAAGAGAGGGAAAGAGAGGGTGGGGACTGAGGGAGAGAAGTAGAAAGAGAGGGTGGGGACTGAGGAAGAGAGGGAAAGAGAGGGTGGGGACTGAGGAAGAGAAGGAAAGAGAGGATGGGGACTGAGGGAGAGAGGGAAAGAGAGGGTGGGGACTGAGGAAGAGAGGGAAAGAGAGGGTGGTGACTGAGGAAGAGAGGGAAAGAGAGGGTGGGGACTGAGGGAGAGAAGTAGAAAGAGAGGGTGGGGACTGAGGAAGAGAAGGAAAGAGAGGATGGGGACTGAGGGAATGGGTAGAAAGAGAGGGTGGGGACTGAGTAAGAGAGGGAAAGAGGAGTGTGTGAACAGAGCGATAGAGAGAGAAAAAGACACAGAAGGAGCACCCCCTAGCACAAACAGATATCATAACACCACCATCAGTTCCACAGTGTCTGTGTGTGTGTGTGGCTGTGTGTGCTCATGGGTACATGTGTAAGCACTTTGCCCAACCCTCTGAGTGTCAGACATGCTGTTTCTGTCTATGTTGCCAGAGGAAGAATCAAAGGGTTTCACATGACAGCCTCCTCAGGGGAACAGTGTCATCATAGGTCTGACATAATGTCACCCAGTTTAGCTATGACTACTAAAACAGGGGACTATTATGATGAGCAGAGGACTGAAATAGGGGACTAAAGGGGGAACTATAATGTGTATTGTTATTTGGGGACTGAAAGAGGGGGCTAAAATGGAGGATTATTAATGGGGGGCTAAAATGGAGGATTATTAATGGGGGGCTAAAATGGAGGATTATTAATAGGGGGCTAAAATGGAGGATTATTAATGGGGGGCTAAAATGGAGGATTATTAATGGGGGGCTAAAATTGAGGATTATTAATAGGGGGCTAAAATGGAGGATTATTAATAGGGGGCTAAAATGGAGGATTATTAATGGGGGGCTAAAATGGAGGATTATTAATGGGGGGCTAAAATGGAGGATTATTAATAGGGGGCTAAATAGGGCACTATTATTATGATATCGGATTCTTTTGATCTAAAATCATATGTTTAATTATGAGCTGTAATGTTACTGAGGGAAAGTTTGATGAGAAAAGCAGTTACTGCTTTTTGATAAACATATACAAAGTTCAAACTGATGCTTGACAGACAAACAAGAATGAAGAACTTCAGAAAAAGTTTTGGAATCATAATTTGTCAAATCTTTTCCATGGTAACAGAAACGTAGGTCCATATTGGCAGAGTTTCACAATAACATTGTTATGAAATAGATTTGTCTGTCTGGTTTATAATTGAATGAAAGATATTTCAAAAACCTTGACGGATCTTTTAAAGCTGTGGCCTATGTTAGGACAGACTGCCAACAGGTAGCACATACCATTCTAGGCTACTACACACACACACACACACACACACACACACACGCTAATGGCTTTTCCATAAACAAAAGCTTGAAATGAGGAAACCTTCCATTGTCTCTTGGCCAGGTTCTTTCAGTCTTTTCACCAGCAGGCAGCCAATGAGAGCCAACTAACCACTAGAATAAGTTACTCTGTCAAACAACCACAAGCACTCACCTACTTCTTTATTCAGTGATGCTAAAATCTTAAATCTGTTTCTATACTCCAGCATTTCGGATTCAAGATCTAATGTTTCATATGAGTTGACAGTACAGAATTCCTCCTTTAATTTGAAGGCATTTTTATGCGTACATTTGAAGTCGGAAGTTCACATGCACCTTAGCCAAATACATTTCAACTCAGATTTTTCCCTTACCACTGCTACAAGGTCCCTATTTTACAGTGACATAATCAAATGTGTTGTAGACAAAACAATGAAAAGAGCTGTCTGGTAGCCTCAATAAATAGACACCACTTTGTAGCTGAATAACTCATGGCATGTATAGATTTTTTTCCTCTTGACTTGAGACTTGACTTAAAAACTTGTGATTAAACTCGACTTAACTTGCTCTTAGAATGCATGACTTGGACATTACTCGACCCGGTCTACTTGAGACTCGACTTGAGATTCGGACCTTGTGACTTGAAACCTGAATATGACTCAAATAATAGTGACTAGGTCCCACCTCTGGTCTGCACCGATGAGCATATAATAGTGGTTGGTGGTAATCGTGTGTGTGTGTGTGTGTGTGCGTGTGTGTGTTCAGGATGCCGGAAGTATTTAAACAAACTGCCAAATACGTTCTTGAGGTCCTCGATACCCTTCACTTTCTCTCTCTACTCTCTCTCTCTATCTCTCTCTCTCTCTCTCTGCTCTCTCTCTCTCTACCATCTCTCTCTCTCTACCTACTTTTGCTCTCTCTCTCCCTTTCTTTCTCTTCTCCCTCTTTCCACTCAGACAACACCCTATAGTAACTGTCTATCCTGCAACATTTGGTGGAAACATGTTATCTAAAATGAAGAGAGAGAGCGAGAGAAGGGGGGAAACGGTTATAAAGGTTAGAGGGAGAAAGACGTGTGATATCATGGCATGGGGTTTGAATTATAATCTGGTCAAGTTTTCAAAGGCTGCATGCCATCAGGTGCTCTTCGGAGTGCCCTTAATCTGCATGCACTGTACTTAATCAATATGCAAAGGGACAATCTCTGGAATTATGATCCAGGCAACAGGCCCAGGTTTTGTGCGTGAATGTGTGTGTGTGCATCTTTTGTGCATCTCAGCTGCGTACAATGGAAATATTCCAGCGCTTTCCAGGGTTACTGCTGGTAGCTATGGGGACAAAGGGAGAGAGAAAAATGGTAGGACAGAGGGAGGGAGAGGGAGGAGTGTAGAGAAGAGGAAGGCAGTGGGGATAGAGAGAAGAAGGGAGGGGTTGGAGAGAGGGAGGGACTGGAAGAAGGCGATCTTGTGAGGGATTAAGGGAGAAAGGGAGGTTGGGAGGACCGAGGGAGTGAGTAGAAAGAGAGGGTGGAGACTGAGGGAGAGAAGGAGAAAGAGAGGGTGGGGACTGAGGGAGAGAAGTAGAAAGAGAGGGTGGGGACTGAGGGAGAGAAGTAGAAAGAGAGGGTGGGGACTGAGGAAGAGAGGGAAAGAGAGGGTGGGGACTGAGGAAGAGAAGGAAAGAGAGGGTGGGGACTAAGGAAGAGAGGGAAAGAGAGGGTGGGGACTGAGGAAGAGAGGGAACGAGAGGGTGGGGACTGAGGAAGAGAGGGAAAGAGAGGGTGGGCACTGAGGAAGAGAGGGAAAGAGAGGGTTTGGACTGGGGGAATGGGTAGAAAGAGAGGGTGGGGACTGAGGAAGAGAGGGAAAGAGAGGGTGAGGACTGAGGAAGAGAAGGAAAGAGAGGATGGGGACTGAGGGAATGGATAGAAAGAGAGGGTGGGGACTGAGGAAGAGAGGGAAAGAGGAGTGTGGGAACAGAGCGATAGAGAGAGAAAAAGACACAGAAGGAGCACCCCCTAGCACAAACAGATATCATAACACTACCATCAGTTCCACAGTATCTGTGTGTGTGTGGCTGTGTGTGCACATGGGTACATGTGTAAGCACTTTGCCCAACCCTCTGAGTGTCAGACATGCTGTTTCTGTCTATGTTGCCAGAGGAAGAATCAAAGGGTTTCACATGACAGCCTCCTCAGGGGAACAGTGTCATCATAGGTCTGACATAATGTCACCCAGTTTAGCTATGACTACTAAAACAGGGGACTATTATGATGAGCAGAGGACTGAAATAGGGGACTAAAGGGGGAACTATAATGTGTATTGTTATTTGGGGACTGAAAGAGGGGGCTAAAATGGAGGATTATTAATGGGGGGCTAAAATGGAGGATTATTAATGGGAGGCTAAAATGGAGGATTATTAATGGGGGGCTAAAATGGAGGATTATATTAATGGGGGGCTAAAATGGAGGATTATATTAATGGGGGGCTAAAATGGAGGATTATTAATGGGGGGCTAAAATGGAGGATTATTAATGGGGGGCTAAATATGGCACTATTATTATGATATCGGATTCTTTTGATCTAAAATAATATGTTTAATTATGAGCTGTAATTTTACTGATGGAAAGTTTGATGAGAAAAGCAGTTACTGCTTTTTGATTAACATATACAAAGTTCAAACTGATGCTTGACAGACAAACAAGAATGAAGAACTTCACAATAACATTGTTATGAAATAGATTTGTCTGTCTGGTTTATAATTGAATGAAAGATATTTCAAAAACCTTGACTGATCTTTTAAAGCTGTGGCCTATGTTAGGACAGACTGCCAACAGGTAGCACATACCATTCTAGGCTACTACACACACACACACACACACACACACACACACACACACACACATACACACACACACATACACACACACACGCTAATGGCTTTTCCATAAACAAAAGCTTGAAATGAGGAAACCTTCCATTGTCTCTTGGCCAGGTTCTTTCAGTCTTTTCACCAGCAGGCAGCCAATGAGAGCCAACTAACCACTAGAATAAGTTACTCTGTCAAACAACCACAAGCACTCACCTACTTCTTTATTCAGTGAAGCTAAAATCTTAAATCTGTTTCTATACTCCAGCATTTCGGATTCAAGATGTTGTGCAGGTGAGTGAGGACCCAAAAGCGGTTTAACAGAAACAGAGTCTTTTAATGTCCAAACACAGGGAAGACATAAATCCTCTTCTGATGTATCGGTTGACAAAATAGACAACCCGCAGAGAGGGCGACAACTAAATCATAAAGTCCTCTGATCTTTACAGGAGAGTCCCCTTCTAGCAGCAGAGGAGAATAGCAGGGTTAGCGGCAACAGACTGCTGGTCTCTCCGGGTAGGCGCGGGTTGTAGAGGACAGAGGTACCTGATCACACGTAGCATCTGATGAAGAGGCAGATTATGACAGGACGGGACAAGGGTGAAGCAAACGAGAATCTGACAAAGACAGAAGCAGAAACAGAGAGAGAAATAGAGACCTAATCAGAGGGAAAAAAGGGAACAGGTGGGAGAGAGTAAACGAGGTAGTTAGAGGAGATGAGGAATAGCTGGGGGAAGGAAAGGGAGAGAAGGTAACCTAATACGACCAGCAGGGGGGAAACGAAGTGAAGAGAAAGAACAGGAACAAGACATAACATGACAATACATGACAGTACCCCCCCACTCACCGAGCGCCTCCTGGCGCACTCGAGGAGGAAACCTGGCGGCAACGGAGGAAATCATCGATCAGCGAACGGTCCAGCACGTCCCGAGATGGAACCCAACTCCTTTCCTCAGGACCGTACCCCTCCCAATCCACTAGGTACTGATGACCACGGCCCCGAGGACGCATGTCCAAAATCTTACGGACCCTGTAGATAGGTGCGCCCTCGACAAGGATGGGGGGGGGGGGGGGGACGAACGGGGGCGCGAAGAAAAGGCTTAACACAGGAGACATGGAAGACCGGGTGGACGCGACGAAGATGTCGCGGAAGAAGAAGTCGCACTGCGACAGGATTAATGACCTGAGAAATACGGAACGGACCAATGAACCGCGGGGTCAACTTGCGAGAAGCTGTCTTAAGGGGAAGGTTTTGAGTGGAGAGCCATACTCTCTGACCGCGACAATATCTAGGACTCTTAGTCCTACGCTTATTAGCGGCTCTCACAGTCATTGCCCTATAACGGCAAAGTGCAGACCTGACCCTCTTCCAGGTGCGCTCACAACGTTGGACAAAAGCCTGAGCGGAGGGGACTCTGGACTCAGCGAGCTGGGACGAGAACAGAGGAGGCTGGTACCCGAGGCTACTCTGAAAAGGAGATAGCCCGGTCGCAGACGAAGGAAGCGAGTTGTGAGCGTATTCTGCCCAGGGGAGCTGTTCTTCCCAAGACGCAGGGTTACGAAAAGAAAGACTGCGTAAGATGCGACCAATAGTCTGATTGGCCCGTTCTGCTTGACCGTTAGACTGGGGGTGAAAACCGGAAGAGAGACTGACGGAAGCCCCAATCAAACGGCAAAACTCCCTCCAAAATTGAGACGTGAATTGCGGACCCTTGTCCGAAACGGCGTCTGACGGAAGGCCATGAATTCTGAAAACATTCTCAATGATGATTTGTGCCGTCTCTTTAGCAGAAGGAAGCTTAGCGAGGGGAATAAAATGAGCCGCCTTAGAGAACCTATCGACAACCGTTAGAATAACAGTCTTCCCCGCTGACGAAGGCAGTCCGGTAATAAAGTCTAAGGCGATGTGAGACCACGGTCGAGAGGGAATGGAAAGCGGTCTGAGACGGCCGGCAGGAGGGGAGTTACCGGACTTAGTCTGCGCGCAGTCCGAACAAGCAGCCACGAAACGACGCGTGTCACGCTCCTGAGTGGGCCAACAAAAACGCTGGCGAATAGAAGCAAGCGTACCCCGAACGCCGGGGTGGCCGGCTAACTTGGCAGAGTGAGCCCACTGAAGAACGGCCAGACGAGTAAGAACGGGAACGAAAAGAAGGTTCCTAGGACAAGCGCGCGGTGACGGAGTGTGAGTGAGTGCTTGCTTTACCTGCCTCTCAATTCCCCAGACAGTCAACCCGACAACACGCCCCTCAGGGAGAATCCCCTCGGGGTCGGTGGAGGCTACTGAAGAACTGAAGAGACGGGATAAAGCATCAGGCTTGGTGTTCTTAGAGCCCGGACGATAAGAAATAACGAACTCGAAACGAGCGAAAAACAGCGCCCAACGAGCCTGACGCGCATTAAGTCGTTTGGCAGAACGGATGTACTCAAGGTTCCTATGGTCAGTCCAAACGACAAAAGGAACGGTCACCCCCTCCAACCACTGTCGCCATTCGCCTAGGGCTAAGCGGATGGCGAGCAGTTCGCTGTTTCCCACATCATAGTTACGTTCCGACGGCGACAGGCGATGAGAAAAATACTCGCAAGGGTGGACCTTGTCGTCAGAATGGGAGCGCTGGGAAAGAATGGCTCCCACGCCCACCTCTGACGCGTCAACCTCGACAATGAACTGTCTAGAGACGTCAGGTGTAACAAGGATAGGTGTGGATGTAAAACGCTTCTTGAGGAGATCAAAAGCTCCCTGGGCAGAAACGGACCACTTAAAGCACGTCTTGACAGAAGTAAGGGCTGTGAGAGGAGCTGCCACCTGACCGAAATTACGGATGAAACGACGATAGAAATCCGCGAAGCCGAGAAAGCGCTGCAGCTCGACACGTGACTTAGGGACGGGCCAATCGCTGACAGCTTGGACCTTAGCGGGATCCATCTTAATGCCTTCAGCGGAAATAACAGAACCGAGAAATGTGACGGAGGAGGCATGAAAAGAGCACTTCTCAGCCTTCACACAAAGACAATTCTCTAAAAGGCGCTGGAGGACACGTCGAACGTGCTGAACATGAATCTGGAGTGACGGTGAAAAAATCAGGATATCGTCAAGGTAAACGAAAACAAAGATGTTCAGCATGTCTCTCAGTACATCATTCACTAATGCCTGAAAGACAGCTGGAGCGTTAGCGAGGCCGAACGGCAGAACCCGGTATTCAAAGTGCCCTAACGGAGTGTTAAACGCCGTTTTCCACTCGTCCCCCTCCCTGATGCGCACGAGATGGTAAGCGTTACGAAGGTCCAACTTAGTGAAAAACCTGGCTCCCTGCAGGATCTCGAAGGCTGAAGACATAAGGGGAAGCGGATAACGATTCTTAACCGTTATGTCATTCAGCCCTCGATAATCCACGCAGGGGCGCAGGGTCCCGTCCTTTTCTTAACAAAAAAACCCCGCTCCGGCGGGAGAGGAGGAAGGGACTACGGTACCGGCGTCGAGAGCTACAGACAAATAATCTTCGAGAGCCTTACGTTCGGGAGCCGACAGAGAGTATAGTCTACCCCGGGGGGGAGTGGTTCCCGGAAGGAGATCAATACTACAATCATACGACCGGTGCGGAGGAAGGGAGGTGGCCCTGGACCGACTGAACACTGTGCGCAGATCGTGATATTCCTCCGGCACCCCTGTCAAATCACCAGGCTCCTCCTGTGAAGAAGAGACAGAGGAAACAGGAGGGATAGCAGACATTAAACACTTCACATGACAAGAGACGTTCCAGGAGAGGATAGAATTACTAGACCAATTAATAGAAGGATTATGACACACTAGCCAGGGATGGCCCAAAACAACAGGTGTAAAAGGTGAACGAAAAATTTAAAAATAAATGGTTTCGCTATGATTACCAGAGACAGTGAGGGTTAAAGGTAGCGTTTCACGCTGAATCCTGGGGAGAGGACTACCATCCAAGGCGAACAAGGCCGTGGGCTCCCATAACTGTCTGAGAGGAATGTCATGTTCCCGAGCCCAGGCTTCGTCCATAAAACAGCCCTCCGCCCCAGAGTCTATCAAGGCACTGCAGGAAGCTGCCGAACCGGTCCAGCGTAGATGGACCGACAAGGTAGTACAGGATCTTGAAGGAGAGACCTGAGTAGTAGCGCTCACCAGTAGCCCTCCGCTTACTGATGAGCTCTGGCTTTTACTGGACATGAAATGACAAAATGACCAGCGGAACCGCAATAGAGACAGAGGCGGTTGGTGATTCTCCATTCCCTCTCCTTAGTCGAGATGCGAATACCCCCCAACTGCATAGGCTCAGCACCTGAGCCAGTGGAGGAAGATGGTAGTGATGCGGAGAGGGGGGCAACGGATAACGCGAGCTCCCTTCCACGAGCTCAGTGACGAAGATCAACCCGTCGTTCTATGCGAATAGCGAGTTCAATCAAGGAATCCACGCTGGAAGGAACCTCCCGGGAGAGAATCTCATCCTTTACCTCCGCGCGGAGACCCTCCAGAAAACGAGCGAGCAAAGCCGGCTCGTTCCAGTCACTGGAGGCAGCAAGAGTGCGAAACTCTATAGAGTAATCAGTTATGGATCGATTACCTTGACATAGGGAAGACAGGGCCCTGGAAGCTTCTTTCCCAAAAACTGAACGATCAAAAACCCGTATCATCTCCTCCTTAAAGTTCTGATACTGGTTAGTACACTCAGCCCTCACCTCCCAGATTGCCGTGCCCCACTCACGAGCCCGTCCAGTAAGGAGAGATATGACGTAGGCGATACGAGCTGTGCCCCTGGAGTACGTGTTGGGCTGGAGAGAAAACACAATATCACACTGGGTGAGGAACGAGCGGCATTCAGTGGGCTCCCCAGAGTAACACGGCGGGTTATTAATTCTGGGCTCCGGAGACTCGGAAGCCCTGGAAGTAGCCGGTGGATCGAGGCGGAGATGGTGAATATGTTTCGAGAGGTCGGAGACTTGGGCGGCCAGGGTCTCAACGGCATGTCGAGCAGCAGACAATTCCTGCTCGTGTCTGCCTAGCATCGCTCCCTGGATCTCGACGGCTGAGTGGAGAGGATCCGAAGTCGCTGGGTCCATTCTTGGTCAGATTCTTCTGTTGTGCAGGTGAGTGAGGACCCAAAAGCGGTTTAACAGAAACAGAGTCTTTTAATGTCCAAACACAGGGAAGACATAAATCCTCTTCTGATGTATTGGTTGACAAAATAGACAACCCGCAGAGAGGGCGACAAATAAATCATAAAGTCCTCTGATCTTTACAGGAGAGTCCCCTTCTAGCAGCAGAGGAGAATAGCAGGGTTAGCGGCAACAGACTGCTGGTCTCTCCGGGTAGGCGCGGGTTGTAGAGGACAGAGGTACCTGATCACACGTAGCATCTGATGAAGAGGCAGATTACGACAGGACGGGACAAGGGTGAAGCAAACGAGAATCTGACAAAGACAGAAGCAGAAACAGAGAGAGAAATAGAGACCTAATCAGAGGGAAAAAAGGGAACAGGTGGGAGAGAGTAAACGAGGTAGTTAGAGGAGATGAGGAACAGCTGGGGGAAGGAAAGGGAGAGAAGGTAACCTAATACGACCAGCAGGGGGAAACGAAGTGAAGAGAAAGAACAGGAACAAGACATAACATGACAATACATGACACAAGATGTAATGTTTCATATGAGTTGACAGTACCGAATGCCACCTTTAATTTGAAGGCATTTTCACACGTACAGTTGAAGTCGGAAGTTCACATACACCTTCGCCAAATACATTTAAAATCAGTTTTTCACAATTCGGAACCTTGATGTCATTTTTCAAAACTCTAGACACAAAACTCACAACCAATGATCAAAATGCACATTTTTCAAAACTCTAACACTTTTTCCAATTGCTTGGATACAATACACATAAAACTAAGATAATTTGTTCATTGAACTAAAATCACCTGTTCTAAATGACACAACTTGACATCCAAGTATTACCATTTCAAAATGCAATTCACACATTACATCTGAAATAACTGTCTATTCATTTCATTACAATGATCTAACTATCAATTGATACAACTGCTCAAAATGATAAGTAACTGTTGCGTTACTCTTAATGCATAGTTTTATGGAAACTGATGAACAATATTCCATGTTTAGATCATGAAAGTTTCAGGATAACGAGATCCATTGACATCAATTACCGTGGAACATGAACCAATTGGACTACATTATCTATGGATGTAATATTTCATCATCATTCTTTATCAGACACTGTTTCTATGGTCCCATATAACACTTTTCCAGACCATGTTTTCAGATTTGACATCACTGTACACTCACCAGCCACTTTATTAGGTACACCTATCTAGTACTGGGTAGGACCCACTTTTGCTTCCACAACAGCCTGAATTATTCATGGTGTTGTATGTTAAGAGATGCCATTCTGCACACCACTGTTTTAAACAGCTGTTATTTGAGGATTTGTGGCCTTTCTGTTGGCTTGAATGAGTCTGTACATTATCCTCTGACCTCTCTCAATAACAAGGTGTTTTT
Organism: Oncorhynchus nerka; assembly: GCF_034236695.1. Classification (NCBI taxonomy): domain Eukaryota; kingdom Metazoa; phylum Chordata; class Actinopteri; order Salmoniformes; family Salmonidae; genus Oncorhynchus; species Oncorhynchus nerka. The sequence goes on along the minus strand of NC_088397.1, from coordinate 75,309,925 downwards.
GCCCACAGAAATGCCGCTTACTGAATGTGTTTTGTTTATCGCACCATTCTCTGAAAACTCTAGAGACTGTAGTGCGCAAAAATCCCAGGAGGGAAGCTGTTTCTGAGATGCCGGAATCACCATGTGTGGCATCAACAATCATACCATTCTCAAATGGTGCAAGCATGGTTTCAGGCCCAACCACAATTTACCACCCTGTACTTACCCCATACTCTCCTTTTAACCCGATATACATTTTTCTCCATATGGAGGTGGAACGTATATTGTAGGCGCCCTCATGAACATGCCGCCCTTCTCCAGGCCATGGATGATGCACACAATGACATCACGGCAGACCAGTGTCAGGCCTGGATTCGCCATGCCCGAAGATTCTTCCCAAGATGTTTGGCTAATGAAAACATTGTGATGTGGATGAGAACCTGTGGCCAAATCCACAAGACAGGGTGGATGGAAATATAGAAGTACAGTAATCAATCCTTTGTTTTGTTTTTTACAGTAAGCCAGGTGAGGAACACTGCAGCTGACATTTTACTGTAGTTAAAAAAAAATTGTAGCTAATTATTTTTGCATTTCATCAATAAATTTCATATTTTGTTCAATGATTCTACTGTGTCTGTAGTTCTCTCTACTAGTCCTTTCACATTGATGTATTTACATGTAGCAGCATGATGAAACATGTATCACATATTTTGTACTACAATATTTAATGACTGTACGAACAACTACACAGTGAAACTATCAGTATCTTGTGTGTGTGTGATCTAAATGAATGTTACTATGGTATTTCATGATAAATAAGTTACTTGAATCAATGATTCTGCAAGTGCAAGGTTTCTTTAACAATATGAATGCACAATGCAATGTTTTGAACATTGGGCAGCCTGTGTTACAAGTGATGACCGTTTTGAGTTTTGTGTCCAGAGTTTTGAAAAATGACCACAAGGTTCTGAAATTAGTGGCAAAGTGATTGTAAAAAACTGTAATCCGAGTAAAAATTCCTTTCTTAGGTCAGTTAGGATCACCACTTTATTTTAAGAATGTGAAATGTCAGAATAATAGTAGAGAGAATAATTTAATTCAGCTTTTAATTCTTTCATCACATTCCCAGTGGGTCAGAAGTTTACATACACTCAATTAGTATTTGGTAGCATTGCCTTTAAATTGTTTAACTTGGGTCAAATGTTTTGGGTAGCCTTCCACAAGTTTCCCACAATAAATTGGGTGAATTTTGGCCCATTCCTCCTGACAGAGCTGGTGTAACTGAGTGAGGTTTGTAGGCCTCCTTGCTCGCACACGCTTTTTCAGTTCTGCCCACACATAGGATTGAGGTCAGGGCTTTGTGATTGCCACTCCAATACCTTGACTTTGTTGTCCTTAAGCCATTTTGCCACAACTTTCGAAGCATGCTTGGGGTCATTGTCCATTTGAAGGACCCATTTGCGACCAAGCTTTAACTTCCTGACCGATGTGTTGAGATGTTGCTTCAATATATCCACATAATTTTCCTCCTCTTGATGCCATCTATTTTGTGAAGTGCACCAGTCCCTCCTGCAATAAAGCACCCCAACAACATGATGCTGCCACCCCGTGCTTCACGGTTAGGATGGTGTTCTTCGGCTTACAAGCCTCCCCCTTTTCCCTCCAAACATAACGATGGTCATTATGGCCAAACAGTTCAATTTTTGTTTCATCAGACTAGAGGACATTTCTCCAAAAGGTACGATCTTTGTCCCCATGTGCAGTTGCATACTGTAGTCTGGCTTTTTGTGGCGGTTTTGGAGCAGTGGCTTCTTCCTTGCTGAGCGGCCTTTCAGGTTAAGTCGATATAGGACTTGTTTAACTGTGGATATAGATACTTTGTACCTGTCTCCTCCAGCATCTTCACAAGGTCCTTTGCTGTTGTTCTGGGATTGATTTGCACTTTTCGCACCAAAGTACGTTCATCTCTAGGAGACAGAACGCGTCTCCTTCCTGAGCGGTGTGACGGCTGCGTGGTCCCATGGTGTTTATACCTGCGTACTATTGTTTGTACAGATGAACGTGGTACCTTCAGGCGTTTGGAATTTGCTCCCAAGGATGAAACAGACTTGTGGAGGTCTAAAGAGGTCTTGGCTGATTTATTTTGATTTTCCCATGATGTCAAGAAAAGAGGCACTGAGTTTGAAGGTAGACCTTGAAATACATCCATAGGTTCACCTCCATTTGGCTCAAATTATGTCAATTAGCCTATTAGAAGCTTTTAGAGCCATGACATAATTTTCTGGAATTTTCCAAGCTGTTTAAAGGCACAGTCAACTTAGCGTATGTAAACTTCTGACCCACTGGAATTGTGATACAGTGAATTATAAGTGAAATAATCTGTCTGTAAACAATTGTTAGAAAAATTACTTGTGTCATGCACAAAGTAGATGTCTTAACCGACTTGCCAAAACTATAGTTAGTTTACAATGAATTTGTGTAGTGGTTGAAAAGCAAGTTTTAATAACTCCAACCTAAGTGTATGTAAACTTCTTACTGTATATGATTTACTGTTTAGAAATCAAAGCACTTTACAGTCCCCCCATTTGAAGATGTCATAAGTATTTGGACAAATTCCACTTGTTGTATATCATCAAATGTAGCATTTGTGACATATTCTTATCACTCAATGACTACATAAAGCTTGTGGTCGCTACAAACTCTTTGGGTGCATTTGCAGTTTGTTTTGGTTGGGTTTCAGATCATGTGTTGCCCAAAAAGAACTGAATGGTGAATGGTGACTGGAGGAATTTTCTTTCTAAGTGGTAGATAACATGTTTCTGAACACTTCTAAATCAATCCTGATAATGCCATGATTAAAAATATAATTAATGAATCATTGACAATGATGAGGGAGAATGTTAGAGGCTACAACAAAGCATGCTAACCTCTCACCATTACCAATAACAGGGGAGGTTAGCATTTTTGGGGGGGGTATGAGGCATGAGAGCCTGATGATCCGGCTGAGGCGTGAGAGTCTGACGAGCCGGCTGAGGCGTAGGAGCCTGATGAGCCGGGCTGAGGCGTAGGAGCCTGACGAGCCGGGCTGAGGCGTGAAAGCCTGACGTTCCCGCTGAGGAGTGGGAGCCTTCCGGCCTTCCAAACGATGCCAGGAAACCTTTCAAGCCAGCTAAGGAATGGAAGCCCTACGAGCCAGCTAAGGCATGGAAGCCCAACGAGACAGCTAAGGCATGGAAGCCCAACGAGCCAGCTGAGGCATGGAAGCCCAACGAGCCAGCTGAGGCATGGAAGCCCAACGAGCCAGCTGAGGCATGGAAGCCCAACGAGCCAGCTGAGGCATGGAAGCCCCAAGCGGAGGCATGGAGCCAGCCGGAGGCATGGAAGCCCAACGAGCCAGCGGAGGCATGGAAGCCCAACGAGCCAGCTGAGGCATGGAAGCCCAACGAGCCAGCTGAGGCATGGAAGCTCAAACGAGCCAGCTGAGGCATGGAAGCCCAACGAGCCAGCTAAGGCATGGAAGCCCAACGAGCCAGCGGAGGCATGGAAGCCCAACGAGCCAGCTGAGGCATGGAAGCCCAACGAGCCAGCTGAGGCATGGAAGCCCAACGAGCCAGCTGAGGCATGGAAGCCCAACGAGCCAGCTAAGGCATGGAAGCCCAACGAGCCAGCTAAGGCATGGAAGCCCAACGAGCCAGCTAAGGCATGGAAGCCCAACGAGCCAGCTAAGGCATGGAAGCCCAACGAGCCAGCTAAGGCATGGAAGCCCAACGAGCCAGCGGAGGCATGGAAGCCCAACGAGCCAGCTAAGGCATGGAAGCCCAACGAGCCAGCGGAGGCATGGAAGCCCAACGAGCCAGCTAAGGCATGGAAGCCCAACGAGCCAGCGGAGGCATGGAAGCCCAACGAGCCAGCTGAAGCACCCCCGGTTCCATCGGCAACGGCACCCGGACCCAACATCACCAACAAAAACAAAAAAATTGATCCTGATGCTTCCAATATTGGTTGTCATCATTCTGTAAGGACAGACGCTTGGAGATGAGAAGCAAGTACAGGGAGTGAACGTTTAATTAATAAACAGACATGAAACAGGACAGGACAGAGTCTGGACATGAAAAACATTACAACAGACAGATATAGGGAAGGCAAGTACAGGTGTGTCCAATGAAGCGCTGATGCGCATAACGAAGGTGACAGGTATGCGTAATGATGGGCAGCCTGGCGCCCTCGAGCCATTATCCATAATCGTGGTAGTATCCACATTCATGTAGAGGTGTTCACAAACATATTTTATTCTTACTTACAATAAAAATGTACTCCAAAATGACATAATACAGCATTCACCATTCACTTCCTATTGGACAAAATATAATCTGAAACACAACCAAAGCAAACTATAAGCTAAATGCATCTAAACTTGAAGTAGTCAAATACTTATGACATCTTCAAATGGTGGAACTAAATATATAAAGTGCTTTAATTTTCAAATGGTAAATCAGATATGTATGAAACTACCATTAAATAAAAGGTGCCATTATGTCAAATCAAATCAAATTGTATTTGTCACATGCGCCGAATACAACAGGTAGACCTTACAGTGAAATGTTTACTTACAAGCCCTTAACCAACAATGCTTCAAGAAAATATGTTTTAAGTAAAATAGAAAATAGAAAATATAAGTAACAAATAATTAAACTGCAGCAGTAAAATTATAAGCGAGGCTATAATCAGGGGGTACCGGTACAGACTCAATATGCGGCGGCACCGGTTAGTTGAGGCAATTGAGGTAATATGTTCATGTAGGTAGAGTTAAAGTGACTATGCATAGATTAGAAACAGAGAGTTTCAGCAGCGTAAAAGAGGGGTCTGAGTAGCCCTTTGATTAGATGTTCAGGAGTCTTATGACTTGGGGGTAGAGGTTGTTAAGAAGCCTTTTGGACCTAGACTTGGCGCTCCAGTACAGCTTGCCGTGCGGTAGCAGAGAGAATAGTCTATGACTAGGGTGGCTGAAGTCTTTGACAATTTTTAGGGCCTTCCTCTGACACCGCCTGGTGTAGAGGTCCTGGATGGCTGGAAGCTTGGCCCCAGTGATGTACTGGGCCGTTCGCACCACCCTCTGTAGTGCCTTGCGGTCGGAGGCCGAGCAGTTGCCATACCAGGCAGTGATGCAACCAGTCAGGATGCTCTTGATGGTGCAGCTGTAGAACCTTTTGAGGATCTGTGGACCCATGCCAAATCTTTTCAGTCTCCTGAGGGGCAGTAGGCTTTGTTGTGCCCTCTTCACAACTCTCTTAGTGTGTTTAGACCGTGATAGTTTGTTGGTGATGTGGACACCAAGGAATTTGAAGCTCTCAACCTGTTCCACTACAGCCCCATCGATGAGAATGGGGAGTGCTCGGTCGTCCTTTTCCTGTAGTCCACATTCATCTCCTTTGTCTTGAGCAAGTTGAGGGATAGGTTATTGTCCTGGCACCACACGGCCAGGCCTCTGACCTCCTGACCGTCTCATCGTTGTCGGTAATCAGGCCTACCACTGGTGTGTCATCTGCAAAGTTGATGATGGTGTTGGAGTCATGCCTGGCCATGCAGTCATGAGTGAATGGTGAGTAGAGTAGGGGACTGAGCAGGCACCCCTGAGGGGCCCCCGTGTTGAGGGTCAGCGTGTAGATGTGTTGTTCCCTACCCTTACCACCTGGGGGCGGCCCTTCAGGAAGTCCAGGATCCAATTTCAGAGGGAGGTGTTTAGTCCCAGGGTCCTTAGCTTAGTGATGAGCTTTGAGGGCACTATGGTGTTGAATGCTGAGCTGTAGTCAATGAATAGCATTCTTACATAGGTGTAAGCATATAAGTGATTTAGCTTGTCTGGTAGGTTTATGTCACTGGGCAGCTCGCGGCTGCGCTTCCCTTTGTACTCTTCAATAGTTTGCAAGCCCTGCCACATCCGACTAGTGTCGAAGGCGGTGTGATACGATTCAATCTTAGTCCTGTATTGGCGCTTTGCCTGTTTGATGGTTCGTCGGAGGGTATAGCAGGATTTCTTATAAGCGTCCAGGTTAGAGTCCCGCTCCTTGAAAGCGGCAGCTCAACCCTTTAGCTGGGAAAAGATGTTGCCTGTAATCCATCGCTTCTGTTTGGGGTATGTGCGTACAGTCACTGTGGAGACGACGTCATGAATGCACTTATTGATGAAGCCAGTGACTGATGTGGTGTACTCCTCAATGCCTATGAGGTACTGTCCCCTCATAATAAATATATGATATGGTGTATAGAGACAAATAAAAAATGGAGAAAAAATATATACATACGTAGGGGAGTGTAGGTCGACAGCAACAGTACCATGCAATATTCACTTTTCACACCAAAAACATTCATTCAAGTTTAGTACAGTAACCAAGTATGGCCCATGCTCATTTTCAGAGTTTTACCCATATGTGTAACGATTGAGAGGTAACAGCTGGAACAAGACTTAAACCAGCAACCTTGTGATTACAAGAGACAGAGTGATAGAGGGAAAAGTCATAAAATATAACAGTATACAGTGAAGGAGAGCCAGTGCAGGCTGAGAAAGAGCCAATGTGAAAGGACCAAGTCCATAGTTTTTCTCCAGGCAGACAAAGAGTGAAGTTATGGCTGTCTGCCTACTTTAAATTAAAACCTCTCTCTCTTTCCTCTCTCACTCTCTCCTCCCCTCTTTCTCTCTCTCTCTCGCTCTCTCCATGTGGTACCTATTCCCCTGCCCAGACCCTCCAAAACTGTACTGCCTACATCCCCACCGTTATCTCCTCCACTCTCTCCTCAGTCTCCCATTCCCCTCCATATGTACCCCAGCCAACCCTCCCACTCTCTCCATCAGCACTGTCAGATAGTTGGGTGTGTACAGTATGTGAGTGGTAGCACTAAATCACCAGCAGTCTGCTCATATACAGCTGATGAGGTCATACATCATCAACAGACAGATAACTGTCTCTGATCTGATGTTAGAACACGTGCACTGACATATAAAGACACACATGCAATCCAGATGTAATTCTCTCCTAACTGCTGTGTTGCAGAAAGACAGAGCTGCCTCATATCTGAGCAGTGCGATGTCTTCTGGATGATTTCCAGTCCTTATGGTTCCAGTTCAACTAAGTTCTATGAGTTCTACAGTCTGTCCAGACCTCTGCTTTCTCTCTGCTGCTGTCCAACTTTACTCTGTTCTAAATGGGCGATTCCACTGTAGCAGAATGATCCTGAGACAGATGTTTCTCTTTAAAAAATGAATGTCAACTAAACCAACAATGGCAAAGTTACACAAACCATAGAACAGAACACAAACCTATGCACAAGGATGACTTAACAATTTCCAAAAACACATTTAAAAAAAAATCCAAAAACATTTAGAAATTTTACAAAAACACATTTACTTGAAAAACAGTGCAGAAATGGTTAAAAGTAGTCTTTGTGCATAACGTTGTATGGTTTGTTTAACTTTGCAATCATTGTTTGTTTTTTAACATACATTTTTTTCAGAGAGAAATCTGTGTTCAGCATCATTCTGTTACCATGGAATTGCAAAGTTCCAGCACATCTTCAGCTAAAGAAAGCCAATCCAAGCATAAAACACTTGCCATTGTCAGTCCTGCAACTCCATGAGTCACCACCAGATATTTTAGCTCAACCCTCAAAAGGTTATCAAAATGTTTAAATTCAACAACAAAAAACACCATCCTCACTGTGTGAATCAGATGTGTTTCTGATTTAATCATACACCAGGGCCCTCCCTCTTATTGCGGCTAGAGGGCGCCATTTCAATATGCACTAGTCTAGCATAGAATGTGGGTGTGTAGAATGGTGATTCCCATTGAGTGTTGTTCTATTCAGAATCTTTCATGTTCTATTCAATGCATTTCTATGATTTGGCATTATCAATCAGGCAGGAATAGTTCCCATGGTTACACTGTTTAATGTTTCTGCCACTCTGAGAGGCTTTTCACCACCAACATCAGTCTGTGTGTGTGTGTGTGTGTGTGTGTGTGTGTGTGTGTGTGTGTGTGTGTGTGTGTGTGTGTGTGTGTGTGTGTGTGTGTGCATACATGTGTATGTAAAAATGTGCAGGTGTGCATGTATGTGTGTGTGCGTACATGCATAAGTGTGAAAACGTGTAAATGTGTGGGTATGGAACACATCTGGGACATGGCCCAGACTCAGTCAAACACACTTCTTGATGATATGTGTGTGATTTCTGGGCCTGTGTCTTTTACATCCCAAATAGGATGTGAACAGAAGATAGCTCTGCAGGACCACTATCAAACCTTGGTCGTCCATGAGCCTCAAGACCACTTTGGCCCACTGAGCTAAAGTCTAGGCAACGTAGGGATTATATTAGGGGACTAACAGTCTTCTGTAAATTGTGAAATGTTAAATTATTTTAGTAATTTCTGCAAATACATCATATTCCAGTTTCGCTGTGAATAGAACCCAAAAGAGAACGTTTACCGATTCAGGCAATGAATTTCCTGCAGAGCAGCTGAAGCAGCTGTGTGATGTGATGAAGAGACATCTGTTTTGGGTATAGCGGTATGTCTGACCCTCAGGCTCTCTGGTTCCGGTTACTAAAGGAGCCACTGAGTCTACCAACCAACCTCACTGAAGAAAGAAAAAATGTCCATCGTACCCTTGAGGTGTGTGTATCTGGTAACCAAGCAAGTTAAGAGTAATGGGGAAATAGAAAATATAGCAAGCGAGAGAGATTGAGAGACACACACACAGAGAGAGAGAGAGACACATAAAGAGAGTGTTAGTTGGATAAAGATGCACTAAAACCAAACAGCCCTATAAAGCTGTAATATGGACGTATCTGTCCAGAGTAGAGGTCGACCGATTATGATTTTTCAACTCTGATACAGATACAGATTATTGGAGGACCAAAAAAAGACTATAACGATTAATTGGCTGATTTTTTATATTTATTTGTAATAATGACAATTACAACAATACTGAATGAATATGGTCGAATCCCGAAACTATAATTTCGAAAACAAAACGTTTATTATTATCGCATATACCCTGACTCTGCGTGCAATGAACGCAAGAGAAGTGACACAATTTCACCTGGTTAATATTGCCTGCTAACCTGGATTTCTTTTAGCTAAATATGCAGGTTTAAAAATATATACTTCTGTGTATTGATTTTAAGAAAGGCATTGATGTTTATGGTTAGGTACATGTTGGAGCAACGACAGTCCTTTTTCCGCGAATGCCCACCGCATCGAATATATGCAACGCAGGACACGCTAGATAAACTAGTAATATCAACCATGTGTAGTTAACTAGCGATTATGATTGATTGACTGTTTTTTATAAGATTAGTTTAATGCTAGCTAGCAACTTACCTTGCCTTCTTACTGCATTCGCTTAACAGGTAGGATCCTCGTGGAGTGCAATGAGAGGCAGGTGGTTAGAGCGTTGGACTAGTTAACTGTAAGATTGCAAGTTTGAATCCCCGAGCTGACAAGGTAACAATCTGTCGTTCTGAGCCTGAACAAGGCAGTTAACCCACTGTTCCTAGGCCGTCACTGACTTGTCTAGTTAAATAAAGGTGTAAAAAAGAAAATACCAAAAAAATTGGCCAAATCGTTGTTCAAAAATACAGATTTCCGATTGTTATGAAAACTTGAAATCGGCCCTATTAAATCGGCCATTCCGATTAATCGGTCGACCTCTAGTCCAGAGTGGGTCAAAGACATTTAGAGAGACACACCGGCTGGGAGGACAGAAGGAGGGGTGCTGGTGGCTTTGGGGTGTTGAACAAAAAATACCAACACTAAAATAACTAATGTACGATATGTAATATACACAATCACTGACTGTTTCTGTTTACTCTGAAGGGACATGACATCTGGTCCACCATACCAGGGCGCTTATATCATGGACCTCTTCAGAGTCTCCCTCAAATTAAAACAAAACGTTATAAAAACTACAATATGAGACAAAGCTGCTCTGTTAAGAATAGCAGGACAAGCCAGGCCCTGTTACAGGGACAAACACATTCCAAGAGTTCGGAGGGAGAAGTGTTGTGTAATAATATCTCTGTATTGATGTCCTGAGGGGAAAGCTGTGTAAAATTATATCTGTGGTTCTGAATGTGTTTCAGAAGGAAGAGTGAATTCTAAATTCCACTGTGGATCTGGGCGTGTCCCAGCATCACAGTGATGGGATAAAGACCTATAGAATGAGATGGTCATTAGAAGGGAGAGGGGAGGTCACCCCCCTATATATATATATTTATATTTATATATATAGTATATATATATAAACTCAGCAAAAAAAGAAGCGTCCTCTCACTGTCAACTGCGTTTATTTTCAGCAAACTTAACATGTATGCATATTTGTATGAACATAACAAGATTCAACAACTGAGACAAAAAACACAGACATGTGACTAACAGTAACGGGATTCTTCCGTCGAAGGAGAGGCGGACCAATACACAGCGTGGTTGAAGTTCATGGTTTTTTAATAAGGAAAACTATACATGAACAAACTACAAAACAATAAATGTGAAAACCCGAAACCAGTCCCGTGTGGTACAAACACTGACACAGGAGACAACCACCCACAAAACCCAACACCAAACAGGCTACCTAAATATGGTTCCCAATCAGAGACAATGACTAACACCTGCCTCTGATTGAGAACCATATCAGGCCAAACACAGAAACAGACAAACTAGACACACAACATAGAATGCCCACTCAGATCACACCCTGACCAAACAAAACATAGAAACATACAAAGCAAACTATGGTCAGGTTGTGACAGTACCCCCCCCCCCCCAAGGTGCGGACTCCGGCCGCAAAACCTGAACCTATTGGGGAGGGTCTGGGTGGGCATCTGTCCGCGGTGGCGGCTCTGGTGCTGGACGTGGCCCCCACTTCACCATAGTCTTAGTCCGCCACATTGTCCGCTTCCGTGGCCTGCTAACCACGGCGACCCTTCTAAAGGACCCCACTGGACTGAGGGGCAGCTCGGGACAGAGGGGCAGCTTGGGACAGAGGGGCAGCTCTGGACAGAGGGGCAGCTCGGGACAGAGGGGCAGCTCGGGACAGAGGGGCAGCTCCGTACTGGCTGACGACTCTGGCAGATCCTGGCTGACTGGCTGCTCTGGCAGCTCCTGGCTGAATGGCGGTTCTGGCAGAACCTGGCTGACTGGCTGCTCTGGCAGATCCTGGCTGAATGGCGGCTCTGGCAGATCCTGGCTGACTGGCGGCTCTGGCTGCTCCATGCAGACTGGCGGCACTGGCTGCTCCATGCAGACTGGCGGCTCTGGCTGCTCCATGCAGACTGGCGGCTCTGGCTGCTCCATGCAGACTGGCGGCTCTGGCTGCTCCATGCAGACTGGCGGCTCTGGCTGCTCCATGCAGACTGGCGGCTCTGGCTGCTCCATGCAGACTGGCGGCTCTGGCTGCTCCATGCAGACTGGCAGCTCCTTGCAGACTGGCAGCTCTGGCAGCGCTGGACAGGCGGGAGACACCGGCAGCGCTGGAGAGGAGGAAAGCTCCGGCAGCGCTGGAGAGGCTGGAGACTCCGGCAGCGCTGGAGAGGAGGAAGGCTCTGGCAGCGCTGGAGAGGAGGAAGGCTCCGGCAGCGCTGGACAGGCGAAGCGCACTGTAGGCCTGGTGCGTGGTGCTGGCACTGGGCCGAGGACACGCACAGGAAGCCTGGTGCGGGGAGCTGCCACCGGAGGGCTGGTGCGTGGAGGTGGTACTGGGTAGACCGGACCGTGCAGGCGCACTGGAGCTCTTGAGCACCGAGCCTGCCCAACCTTACCCGGTTGAATGCTCCCGGTCGCCCTGCCAGTGCGGCGAGGTGGAATAGCCCACACTGGGCTATGCAGGCGAACCGGTGACACCGTGCGCAAGGCTGGTGCCATGTAAGCCGGCCCAAGGAGACGCACTGGAGACATTTACATTACATTTAAGTCATTTAGCAGACGCTCTTATCCAGAGCGACTTACAAATTGGTGCGTTCACCTTATGACATCCAGTGGAACTGCCACTTTACAATAGTGCATCTACCAGATGCGTAGAGCCGGCTTCATGGCACTTGGCTCGATGCCCACTCTAGCCCGGCCGATACGCGGAGCTGGAATGTACCGCACCGGGCTATGCACCCGCACTGGGTACACCGTGCGCTCCAAAGCATAACACGGTGCCTGCCCGGTCTCTCTAGCCCCCGGTAAGCACAGGAAGTTGGCGCAGGGCTCCTACCTGGCTTCGCCATACTCCCTGTGTGCCCCCCCCCTCAAGACATTTTTGTGGCTGACTCTCGGGCTTCCTTCCGCGTCGCCGTACTCGTCTCTCCAACTCCATTGTCCTATAACCCTCCTCGCACTGCTCCAGCGAATCCCAGGCGGGCTCCGGCACTCTCCCTGGGTCGACCGCCCACCTGTCTACAGTATTTCCTCCCAAGTAGTATAGTCCATACTTCGCTGCTCCTGCTGCCGCTGCCTATCACCACGCCGCTTGGTCTTGCTGTGGTGGGTGATTCTGTAACGGGATTCTTCCATCGAAGGAGAGGCGGACCAATACGCAGCGTGGTTGAAGTTCATGGTTTTTTAATAAGGAAAACTATACATGAACAAACTACAAAACAATAAATGTGAAAACCCGAAACCAGTCCCGTGTGGTACAAACACTGACACAGGAGACAACCACCCACAAAACCCAACACCAAACAGGCTACCTAAATATGGTTCCCAATCAGAGACAATGACTAACACCTGCCTCTGATTGAGAACCATATCAGGCCAAACACAGAAACAGGCAAACTAGACACACAACATAGAATGCCCACTCAGATCACACCCTGACCAAACAAAACATAGAAACATACAAAGCAAGCTATGGTCAGGGTGTGACACTAACAGAAATGGAATAATGTGTCCCTGAACAAAGGGGGATCAAAATCAAAATTAACAGTCAGTATCTGGTGTGGCCACCAACTGCATTAGGTACTGCAGTGCATCTCCTCCTTATGGACTGCACCAGATTTACCAGTTCTTGCTGTGAGATGTTACCCCACTCATCCACCATGGCACCTGCAAGGTCCTGGTATTTCTGGGGGGAATGGCCCTAGCCCTCACCCTTCAATCCAACAGGTTCCAGACGTGCTCAATGGGATTGAGATCCGGGCTCTTCCCTGGTCATGGCAGAAAACTGACATTCCTGTCTTGCAGGAAATCACGCACAAAACGAGCAGAATGGCTGGTGGCATTGTCATGCTGGAGGGTCATGTCAGGATGAGCCTCCAGGAAGGGTACCACATGAGGGAGGAGGATGTCTTCCCTGTAACGAACAGCGCTGAGATTGCCTGCAATGACAACAAGCTGAGTCCGATGATGCTGTGACACACCGCCATGACGGACCCTCCACCTCCAAATTGATCCCGCTACAGAGAACAGGCCTTGGTGCAACCCTCATTCCTTCGACGATAAAACGTGAATCCGACCATCACCCCTGGTGAGACAAAACCACGAGTCGTCAGTGAACAGCACTTTTGCCAGTACTGACTGGTCCAGCGACGGTGGGTTTGTGCCCAATGGCGACGTTGTTGCCGGTGATGTCTGGTTAGGACCTGTCTTACAACAGGCCTACAAGCCCTCAGTCCAGACTCTCTCAGTCTGAGCACTGATGGAGGGATTGTGCATTCCTGGTGTAACTCGGGCAGTTGTTGTTACCATCCTGTACCTGTCATTTTTGGATTTACCGATCCTGTGCAGGTGTTGTTACACATGGTCTGCCACTGCGAGGACGATCAGCTCTCTGTCCTGTCTCCCTGTAGCGCTGTCTTAGGCGTCTCACAGTACAGATATTGCAATTCTAGGCCCTGGCCACATCTGCAGTCCTCCTCAGATTCAGTAGAAAGGCCTCTTTAGTGTCCTAAGTTTTCATAACTGTGACCTACCGTCTGTAAGCTGTTAGTGTCTTAACAACCATTCCACAGGTGCATGTTCATTAATTGTTTCAGGTTCATTGAACCAGCATAGGAAACAGTGTTTAAATCCTTTACAATGAAGATCTGAAGTTCGTTGGATTTTTACGAATAATCTTTCAAAGACAGGGTCCTGAAAAAGGGAGGTTTCTTTTTTTGCTGAGTTTTATATATATATATATATAGTTTATATATATATATTGTAACGGTTGTCTTGGGAAGAAGGAGAGGACCAAAGCGCAGCATGGTTAGTGTTCATCTTATTTTAATGAAACTGAACACTTTCAAAAACAAAACAACAAAGTGAAAACCGAAACAGTTCTATCTGGTGCAGACACAAAGACTGAAAATAACCACAAAACACAATAGGAAACAGGCTACCTAAATATGGTTCTCAATCAGGGACAACGATCGACAGCTGCCTCTGATTGAGAACCATATCAGGCCAAACACAGAAATAGAAAATCATAGAAAAACTAACAGACAACCCACCCAACTCACGCCCTGACCATACTAAAACAAAAGACAAAACAAAGGAACTAAGGTCAGAACGTGACATATATACACAGTTGAAGTCGGATGTTTACATACACCTTTAGACAAATACATTTAAACTCAGTTTCACAATTCCTAACATTTAAACATGGTAAAATTCCCTGTTTTAGGTCAGTTAGGGTCATCACTATATTTTAAGAATGTGAGATGTCAGAATAATAGTAGAGAGAATTATTTATTTCAGCTTTCATTTCTTTCATCACATTCCCAGTGGGTCAGAAGTTAACATACACTCAATTAGTATTTGTTAGCATTGCCTTTAAATGGTTTAACTTGGGTCAAATATTTTGGCTAGCCTTCCACAAGCTTCCCACAATAAGTTGGGTGAATTTTGGCCCATTTGGCCCATTCCTCCAGTAGGCCTCCTTGCTCGCACACGCTTTTTCAGTTCTGCCCATACATTTTCTATAGGATTAAGGAGGCTTTGTGATGGCCACTCTAAATACCTTGACTTTGTTGTCCTTAAGCCATTTTGCCAAAACTTTGAAGGTATGCTTCGGGTCATTGTCCATTTGGAAGACCCAATTGCAACCAAGCTTTAACTTCCTGACTGATGTCTTGAGATGTTGCTTCAATATATCCACGTAAATTTCCTGCCTCATGAGGCCATCTATTTTGTGAAGTGCACCAGTCCCTCTTGCAGCAAAGCACCCAAACAACATGATGCTGCCACCCCTGTGCTTCACAGTTGGGATGGTGTTCTTCGGCTTGCAAGCATACCCCTTTTTCCTCCAAGCATAACAATGGTGATTATGGCCAAACAATTATATTTTTGTTTCATCAGACATTTCTCCAAAAATACAATCTATGTCCCCATGTGCAGTTGCAAACCGCAGTCTGACTTTTTTATGGCGGTTTTGGAGCTGGCTTCTTCCTTGCTGAGCGGCCTTTCAGGTTATGTCGATATAGGACTTGTTTTACTGTGGATATAGATACTTTTGTACCTGTTTTCTCCAGCATCTTCACAAGGTACTTTGCTGTTGTTCTGGGATTGATTTGCACTTTTCTCACCAATGTACGGTCATCTCTAGGAGACAGAATGCTTCTCTATCCTGAACAGTATGATGGCTGCATGGTCCCGTGGTGTTTATACTTGCGTACTATTGTTTGTACAGATGAACGTGGTACCTTCAGGCGTTTGGAAATTGCTCCCAAGGATGAACCAGACTTGTGGAGGTCTACAGAAAAATTGTAGCAATTTGTGGAATGGTTGAAAAACGAGTTTTAATGACTCCAACCTCAGTGTATGTAAACTTCTGACTTCAACTGTAACTATTGGTTCGGCACTTTTAATTCAGAACATGGGCCATTTCCCTGTACACCAAGCCAGAACCGTAGGATGAATAAAAGGGCCATATACGCAAACAATGACAGCTCTTTGTCACGACTTCCACCGAAGGTTTCTCCTTTTCCCTGTTCGGGAGGTGCTCGGTGGTAGTCGTTGCCGGCCTACTAGCTACCACGGATCCATTTTTCTTTTTTCGTATGTGTCTGTCTGTTTCTTACACCTGTGTTCTATTGAGTTCATTTCTGTGGGTTCATTAACCTCGTTGCCTGCTGTTATTTTGTGCTGGATTATTTCTGTGTTTGTTTGGTGCATTGCGCCACAGGCCATTCTCACAGTCGTTTTGTGCCGTTGTGATTTATTTAGGAGTAGATTTTTTTTTTTTTCCTGTTGTCACTTCGAGTTCCTGTTTTGTTGGGCGCCTTCGTCGGGTTTCTTTCCTGACCAGTTTTGTTGTGTTTTGGACATCCAAATAAATATTTTACTATTTGGACTTCAGTGCTCTCCTGCTCCTGACTCCTGCACCTACCTTATCTTAGTGAGGCACCTTCCACTCTTGCAATATTCAATGAGGAAATTTCTCTAAAACAGGCTATAGGCTACATGTGCACCACCATCGTAACAGTAGGCTAAGTTATGAGGGGGAAGGGACCAAATTATTAGGGTGAGGCACATGGACTAATAACAGCTTAGCTACAGTATAAATATATCCCTGGCATATTACATCATTTATGCAGTAGCATAGAATACATTTATGGACTCACGATTGTGCTGTGCAGACTCGAACAGCAAGGTGGCACCGCAGTCCTTCTTCTGGGCAAATTCTGTCACCACCCTTTTTCATCGAAGTGTGTCATTCTCTGGATTTATGGTGCTTTCAAGACAAATGGAAACAAAAAAACAAAAACAAGGTCGAATCAGGACGTCAGTGATTTTCAGGTCGGAGCTCTAGAATGAGGCCCAAGTTCCTGAATTGGAATTCTGAGTTGGATAACCGTTCAAAATGTATTTTCCCGATAGTAGCTCGTTTTTCTCGTTTTTCTCAATTGTCTTGAACTCACTGAAGTTTGAGATTTTCCAGTTCCAAGTTTCCACGGCAGAAATTATACTGGATTAATTCTTGGCGCACCCATCACGTTAGCGCCAAATTCAAATTAAATTACAAAAAATATTTAATTTTCATAAAATCACAAGTGCAATATAGCAAAACACAGTTTAGCTTGTTGTTAATCCACCTGGCGTGTCAGATTTCAAAAAATATTTACAGCTAAAGCAAACCAAGCGTTTATGTACGGACATCTCTCTCAGCAGACAAAACATTACAAACAGCTAGCAGTAAAGTAGATTGGTCACTAGAGTCAGAAAAGCAATAAAATGAATTGCTTACCTTTGATGATCTTCGGATGTTTGCACTCATGAGACTCCCAGTTACACAATAAATGTTCCTTTTGTTCCATAAACATTATTTTTATATCCAAAATACCTCCCTTTGGTTGGCGCGTTTGGCTCAGAAATCCACAGGCTCGAGCGGTCACGACGGGGCAGATGAAAATTCCAAATAGTATCCGTAAAGTTCGTAGAAACATGTCAAGCGTTTTTTATAATCAATCCTCAGGTTGTTTTTACAATATATAATCGATAATATTTCAACCGGACCGTAGCTTTTTCAATAGGAGAGAGAGAGAAAATGTCTGCTCCAAGCTGTTGTGCATGCAAAACTCTGCTGGCACCCAGCCATCCACTGAAGCGATGTGATCGTTCTCGCTCATTTTTCAGAATAAAAGGCTGAAACTATGTCTAAAGACTGTTCACACCATGTGGAAGCCATGGGGAAAGGAATCTGGTTGATATCCCTTTAAATGGAGTGAAGGCATGCAATGGAACAGGGAGCTTTCAAAATAAGAGGCACTTCCTAGTTGGATTTTCCTCAGGTTTTCGCCTGCAATATCAGTTCTGTTATACTCACAGACAATATTTTGACAGTTTTTAAAACTTTAGAGTATTTTCTATCCTAATCTGACAATTATATGCATATTCTAGCTTCTGGGCCTCAGAAATAGGCAGTTTAATTTGGGTACGTTTTTCATCCAAACATCAAAATACTGCCCCCTACACTCAACAGGTTAACAGCATGGCCAATGTATTCCATCTTTACTGGCCCATGGTGTTGAATGTGAACGCTTGCATTTAGCCACTGACTCCTTCCAAACCACTCATTGTTGAATTTGCGATGACCAACTTGTTGTGTAATGTTTATGTCCAATGGCCGATGAGCTTCGATACGTTTGATCTATAATTTCTCTTCATATGACAAGGATTGAAAAGGATTTGCCAGTAGATTGCAGATTGTGATTCATGATGTTGACCGATTGTTTAGCTTGCTAGCTAAGATTCTGAAAGTATGATGTTGTCATGATCAGTCCAATCAAAACTACAGTAGATATAATGTGATTTGACAATTTTATCTGTGGCCAATCACCATGAGCCTTCTTGGATGGGCATCATCAGGCTGAAACACCTGCATTTTGGAGCTGCCTTACTCAAGAACGTAAAAAAGAGACCATGCTGGTATGCGGCTTTATTAACCTGTTGCGACGAGCCATCCTGGATCCGGGATCGTGAATACAGCCTCAAGCTCATTACCATAACGCAACGTTAACTATTCATGAAAATCGCAAATGAAATGAAATCAATATGCTAGCTCTCAAGCTTAGATTTTTGTTAACAACACTGTCATCTCAGATTTTCAAAATATGCTTCTCAACCAAAGCAAAACAAGCATTTGTGTAACAGTATTGATAGCTAGCGTAGCATTTAGCATAGCATTTAGCATTAGCATTCAGCAGGCAACATTTTCACAAAAACCAGAAAAACATTCAAATAAAATAATTTACCTTTGAAGAACTTCAGATGTTTTCAATGAGGAGACTCTCAGATTGCAAATGTTCAGTTTTTACAAAAATATTATTTGTTTAGGACAAATCGCTCCGTTTTCTGCGTCACGTTTAGCTACGAAAGAAACCTGTATCCAGGATTGTGTAAATCTATCCGCAAGCTCATTAGCATAATGCAACGTTAACTATTCATGAAAATTGCAAATGAAATTAAATAAATCTATTTGCTCTCAAGCTTAGCCTTTTGTTAACAACACTGTCATCTCAGATTTTCAAAAATATGCTTCTCAACCATTGCAAAACAAGCATTTGTGTAACACTATTGATAGCCTAGCATAGGATTATGCCTGACATTCAGCAAGCAACATTTTCACAAAAACCAGAAAAACATTCAAATAAAATCATTTACCTTTGAAGAACTTCAGATGTTTTCAATGAAGAGACTGTTAGATTGCAAATGTTCAGTTTTTACAAAAAGATTATTTGTGTTGACAAATCACTCCGTTTTCTCCATCACGTTTGGGTAAGAAAAAAAAACGAAAATTAAGTCATTAAAACGCGAACTTTTTTCCAAATGAACTCCATAATATCGACAGAAACATGGCAAACCGATGTTTAGAATCAATCCTCAAGGTGTTTTTCACATATCTATCGACGATAAATCCATCGTGGCAGTTGACTTTCTCTTCTGAAGAAATGGAACGCGCATGGACCTAGAGATTACGCAATAATTTCGACACAGGACACCGGGCGGACCCCTGATAAATGTAGTCTCTTATGGTCAATCTTCCAATGATATGCCTACAAATACGTCACAATGCTGCAGACATCTTGGACGAACGGCAGAGAGCTTAGGTTCATTCATGGCACATTCACAGCCATATAAGGAGACGATGGGAAACAGAGCCTCAAATTCTGCTCATTTCTTGTTTGAGGTTTCATCTTGGTTTCGCCTGTAGAGTTCTGTGGCACTCACAGATAATATCTTTGCAGTTTTGAAAACGTCAGAGTGTTTTGTTTCCAAAGCTGCCAATTATATGCATAGTCGAGCATCTTTTCGTGACAAAATATTGTGCTTAAAACGGGCATGTTTTTTTATCCAATAATGACATAGCGCCCCCATAGGTTGAAGAGGTTATGTCAATAATTATTGTATTTGTTTTACATTGTCTGCAAACTGATATGTGACACGTATTCACGTCAAAATAACATGCAAAACGGGCATTTAAAAAAATATATCCTACGTATATTGTATCTACTGTCTGCTCTCTTCTCTCATCATCGTCTCCCTTCTCATCTATCCTACCTATCCCTCTCCATCTCTCTGTTTTTTTTTATCTCCTGACAGCTGCCCATCCAATCTCCTCTCATCAAAACCAGCAGGATTCCACTGGGAAAAGAGAGATGGATAGAGAGGGGCACAGAGAAAGGCACAGATAGACAAAGAGGCAGTGTCACGGTTTTCATATGGTGAAGGAGAGTCGGACCAAACTGCAGCGTGTCAATTGCGATTCATCTTTATTAAACAAACGTAAAACACGACAACACTAACACTACAAAACAATAAACGAAACGAAAACCGAAAACAGCCTATACATGTGTCTACTAACCTCTAACAAGGACATCAAGACACTCAGGACAATCACCCACAATACAACCAAAGAATATGGCTGCCTAAATATGGTTCCCAATCAGAGACAACGATAAACACCTGCCTCTGATTGAGAACCACTTCAGACAGCCATAGACTTTCCTAGAACACCCTACTAAGCTACAATCCCACTAACATACACACCAAAACCCCCAGACAAAACACACCACAATAGAAAAACTCCATGCCACACCCTGGCCTGACCCAATACATGAAGAAAAACACAAAATACTTAGACCAGGGCGTGACAGAACCCCCCCCCCCTAAGGTGCGGACTCCCGAACGCACCTCAAATCAATAGGGAGGGTCCGGGTGGGCGTCTGTCCATGGTGGCGGCTCCGGCGCGGGACGTGGACCCAACTCAGTTAATGTCTTAGTCCCCTCTCCTTGCGTCCCTGGATATTCCAACCTCGCCGCCAACCATGGCCTAGTAGTCCTCACCCACCAGACTGAGGAGCAGATCGGGACTGAGGTGAAGCTCGGGACTGAGGTGAAGCTCGGGACTGAGGTGAAGCTCGGGAGTGAAAGGAAGCTCAGGAGTGAAAGGATGCTCAGGCAGGTTGATGGATCTACCAGATCCGGGCCGACTGACAGATCCCGGCTGACTGGCAGTTCCGGCAGATCCCGGCTGACTGGCAGATCCAGCAGATCCCGGCTGACTGGCAGATCCGGAAGAGCCCGGCTGACTGGCAGATCCGGAAGAGCCCGGCTGACTGGCAGATCCGGAAAGAGCCCGGCTGACTGGCAGATCCGGAAAGAGCCCGGCTGACTGGCAGATCCGGAAAGAGCCCGGCTGACTGGCAGATCCGGAAAGAGCCCGGCTGACTGGCAGATCCGGAAAGAGCCCGGCTGACTGGCAGATCCGGAAGAGCCCGGCTGACTGGCAGATCCGGAAGAGCCCGGCTGACTGGCAGATCCGGAAGAGCCCGGCTGACTGGCAGATCCGGAAGAGCCCGGCTGACTGGCAGATCCGGAAGAGCCCGGCTGACTGGCAGATCCGGAAGAGACTGGCTGACTGGCAGATCCGGAAGAGACTGGCTGACTGGCAGATCCGGAAGAGCCTGGCTGACTGGCAGATCCCAGCTGACTGGCAGATCTGGAAGAGCCTGGTTGACTGGCAGATCTGGAAGATTCTGGCTGACTGGCAGATCTGGAAGAATCTGGCTGACTGGCAGATCTGGACGAGCCTG
The DNA here is from genome assembly GCF_034236695.1 of Oncorhynchus nerka. Taxonomy (NCBI): domain Eukaryota; kingdom Metazoa; phylum Chordata; class Actinopteri; order Salmoniformes; family Salmonidae; genus Oncorhynchus; species Oncorhynchus nerka. The sequence continues at coordinate 75,288,402 of NC_088397.1, read as the reverse complement.
GTTGACTGGCAGATCTGGAAGATTCTGGCTAACTGGCAGATCTGGAAGAGCCAGGTTGACTGGAAGATCTGGAAGATTCTGGCTGACTGGCAGATCTGGAAGAGCCTGGCTGACTGGCAGATCCGGAAGAGCCTGGCTGACTGGCAGATCCCGGCTGACTGGCAGATCTGGAAGAGCCTGGTTGACTGGCAGATCTGGAAGATTCTGGCTGACTGGCAGATCTGGAAGAATCTGGCTGACTGGCAGATCTGGACGAGCCTGGTTGACTGGCAGATCTGGAAGATTCTGGCTAACTGGCAGATCTGGAAGAGCCAGGTTGACTGGAAGATCTGGAATATTCTGGCTGACTGGCAGATCTGGAAGAGCCTGGCTGACTGGCAGATCCGGAAGAGCCTGGCTGACTGGCAGATCCGGAAGAGCCTGGCTGACTGGCAGATCCCGGCTGACTGGCAGATCTGGAAGAGCCCGGTTGACTGGCAGATCTGGAAGAGCCCGGTTGACTGGCAGATCTGGCAGATCCCGGCTGACTGGCAGATCTGGAAGAGCCTGGTTGACTGGCAGATCTGGAAGAATCTGACTAACCCATGCTGACTGGCGGCTCTGACTGCTCCACGCTGACTGGCGGCTCTGGCTGCTCCATGTAGGCTGACAGCTCTGGCGGCTTCTTACAGACTAGCAGCTCTGGCGGCTCCGTGCAGACTGGCAGCTCCTTGCAGAATGGCAGCTCCTTGCAGACTGGCAGCTCCTTGCAGACTGGAAGCTCCTTGCAGACTGGCAGCTCCTTGCAGACTGGCAGCTCCTTGCAGACTGGCAGCTCCCTGCAGACTGACAGCTCTGGCTGCATCATGCAGACTGACAGCTCTGACTGCTCCATGCAGACTGACAGCACCCTGCAGACTGGCAGCTCTTTGCAGACTGACAGCTCTGGCTGCTTCATACAGACTGACAGCACCTCTGGCGGATCCTGGCTGACTGGCACTTCTGGCGGATCCTGGCTGACTGGCACTTCTGGCGGATCCTGGCTGCCTGGCGACGCTGGGCAGACTGGCGGCGCTGGGCAGACTGGGAGCACTGGCGGCGCTGGGCAGACTGGGAGCACTGGCGGCGCTGGGCAGACTGGAGACTCCGGCAGCGCAGGAGAGGAGAAAGGCTCCGACAGCGCTGGAGAGGCGGGAGACTCCGACGGCGCAGGAGAGGCGGGAGACTCCGACGGCGCAGGAGAGGCGGGAGACTCCGACGGCGCAGGAGAGGCGGGAGACTCCGATGGCGCAGGAGAGGCGAGGCGCACTGTAGGCCTGATGCGTGGTGCTGGCACTGGTGGTACTGGGCCGAGGACACGCACAGGAAGCCTGGTGCGGGGAGCTGCTACCGGAGGACTGGGGTGTGGAGGTGGTACTGGATAGACCGGACCGTGCAGGCGCACTGGAGCTCTTGAGCACCGAGCCTGCCCAACCTTACCTGGTTGAATACTCTCGGTCGCCCTGCCAGTGCGGCGAGGTGGAATAGCCCGCACTGGACTATGTAGGCGAACCGGAGACACTGAGCGCAAGGCTGGTGCCATGTACACCGGCCCAAGGAGACGCACTGGGGACCAGATGCGTAGAGCCGGCTTCATGGCATTTGGCTCGACGCTCAATCTAGCCCGGCCGATACGTGGAGCTGGAATATACCGCACCGGGCTATGCACCCGCACTGGGGACACCGTGCACACCACTGCATAACACGGTGCCTGCCCGGTCTCTCTAGCCCCCCGGTAAGCACAGGGAGTTTGCGCAGGTCTCCTACCTGGCGTAGCCATACTCCCTGTAAGCCACCCCCCAATCATTTTTTGGGGCTGATTCCCGGGCTTCCATCCACGTCGCCGTGCTGCCTCCTCATACCAGCGCCTCTCCGCTTTTGCCGCTTCTAGTTCCTCCTTGGGGCGGCGATATTCCCCAGGCTGAGCCGAGGGTCCTTTACCGTCCAGTTCTTCCTCCCATGTCCATTTCTCCAGGTGGTGCAGCCTCTCCCACTGCAGCTGCTCCTGCCTGTTGACACGCTGCTTGGTCCGTTGGTGGTGGGTGATTCTGTCACGGTTTTCATATGGTGAAGGAGAGTCGGACCAAACTGCAGCGTGTCGATTGCGATTCATCTTTATTAAACAAACTTAAAACACGACAAAACACTAACACTACAAAATAATAAACTAAACGAAAACCGAAAACAGCCTATACATGTGTCTACTAACCTCTAACAAGGACATCAAGACACAGGACAATCACCCACAATACAACCAAAGAATATGGCTGCCTAAATATGGTTCCCAATCAGAGACAACGATAAACACCTGCCTCTGATTGAGAACCACTTCAGACAGCCATAGACTTTCCTAGAACACCCTACTAAGCTACAATCCCACTAACATACACACCAAAACCCCCAGACAAAACACACCACAATACAAAAACTCCATGCCACACCATGGCCTGACCCAATACATGAAGAAAAACACAAAATACTTAGACCAGGGCGTGACAGGCAGATAGAGAGATTGACAGGGGCAGAAATATAAAGAGAGGCATACAGTGGAAGAGAGAGATAAAGAGAGGAGAACAGGTAAAGAGGGAAATGAAGAAAGACAGACAGGGAAAAAAGAGAGACTAAGAGAGGCAGACAGGTTAAATAGAGATAAAGAGAGACAGACGGTACAAGAGAGGTAAAGAGAAGCAGACAGGGTACAAGATAGATAAAGAGAGGCTGGCAGTGGAAGAGAGGCAGACGGGGAAATAGAGAGAAAGAGAGGCAGACAGGTAAAGAGTGAGATAGAGGCATACAGGGAAAAAAGAGATAGACTAACTGGGGCAGACAGGGTACAAGAGAGATAAAGCGAGGCATACAGGGTAAGAGAGGCAGACAGATGAAGTAATAGATTCAGAGAGGCATACGGGGAAGCGAGGCAGACAGGGAAAGAGAGAGATAATGATAGGCAGACAGGGAAAGAGAGAGATACAGAGAAGGAAGACAGGTAAAGAAAGAGATAAAGAGAGGCATACAGGGTAAGAGAGGCAGACAGGTGAAGAGAGATTCAGAGAGGCAGACAGGGGTAGAGAGAGATTCAGAGAGGCAGACAGGGGATGAGAGGCAAACAGGGAAAGAGAGATAAAGAGAGCCCTGACAGGGGAAGAGGGGCAGAAAGGGAAAGAGAGAGATAAAGAGAGCCCTGGCAGGGAAAGAGAGAGATAAAGAGAGCCCTGGCAGGGAAAGAGAGAGATAAAGAGAGCCCTGGCAGGGAAAGAGAGAGATAAAGAGAGCCCTGGCAGGGAAAGAGAGAGATAAAGAGTGAGGAAAGTAGAGAAAGGCCAAAGAGATTCAGGAGAAGGACGATACTGTGGTCTTTTTGGAATGCTTTTACGTCAGTTTGAATTTTGTTCAGTTTCTATTGAGTTTCATGGTTGAACAGCTTTGCAGAATCAGTAGAGTACAGCATCTGAATGTGTTTTCCAAATACAGTATTCAGCTTCTTTCAGCGATCGTCTTCTTATGTTCTGAACAACCAAACACTATGCCTGTTGAGACAAGAACAGAGACACTCAGCAGAGGAGAGGAGGGAGCAGATGGGCAGGGTTGTGTGTGGTAACAGGAAAGGGTGAGGGAGGAAAGAAAAGGCAGGGGGACGCTAGCAAAAGTAGAGTGGGGGGGGTCGAGAGGAATGGAATGGATGGGTGGAGAGGGGGATGGAGGAGGGAAGGATGTGAAGGAGAGAGAGGTTTTCATAAAGTGTTTGGCAAAGACCCTCTCAGTCCTGCACAGCCTCTCAAGAGGGACTCAAGAGGTACTGGTTCTCACTGGTCAGGTAGGTAGGTGTGTGTGTGTTTGTGTGTGTGTGTGCATGTGTGCATGAGCATTGTATGTGTGTGTGTGTGTGTGTGTGTGTGCGTGCGTGCGTGTGTGCACAAATATTGTATGGGTGTGTGTGTGTGTGTGTGTGTGTGTGTGTGTGTGTGTGTGTGTGTGTGTGCGTGGATGTGTTTAACTACCAGAATTCCCCACAAGAATAGTAAACAAACAAACATTTTACCAACTGGGGACATTTTGTTGGTCCCCACAAGGTGAAATGCTATTTCTAGTAGGTTTATGGTTAAGGTTAGAATTATTGTTAGGGTTAGAATTAGGTTTAGGAGCTAGGATTAGGGTTAAGATTAGGGTTAGGGTTAAGATTAGGGTTAGGGTTAGGTTTAGGGGTTAAAAATAATATTTTTAATGGGACTGAATTGTGTATCCCCACAAGGTTAGCTGTACAAGAGTTATTTGGCTGTCCCCATCATATAACCCTTTTTGGTTCCAGGTAGAACCCTTTTTGGTTCAAGGTAGAACCCTATTGGGCTGTCGAACCCTTTTCCAGAGAGTTCTACATGGAACACAAAAGAGTTCTACCAGTGGTGACAGCCAAAGAACCCTTTTGGAACCCTTTTTTCTGAGTGTACATTAATTTATATAGTCTTCTCTTTTTTACATTCTCCTCTGTGGATCCATTACCTGATGAAGAAAGATCCTTAAATACTGCCCCTGCAGTATTGTACAGTATTTAACATGCAGTATATCTAGTGTTGAGTCAATAGTGCCTGCTGTTTGGATGGGCAGCTGCTCTTTGGCTTGTTTTCATATCTGTTTTGTGTGTGTGTGTGTGTGTGTGTGTGTGTGTGTGTGTGTGTGTGTGTGTGTGTGCTGATCCCCTGTAGCTCTCCTCTCTTTTCATGTGGTGATAGATTACATTTTGATAGATAACATTTGACTTGGGTTTTTCTTTGGTTATGGTGTTTTGATGTTTAGCATCTACGTTTTCCGGTCATTCCAGGAGTTTATTATGTATTAAAGCTTTGGCAGCAAGAATGCATTACTTTCATATGTGTTGTTTTTACAAAGGGGGGCAGAGAAATGTCTTGATGGTAATTTATGAGTTTCAACTCCCAATGGGAGAGTATGGGTCCTTTACAATGTTCTCTCATTTCTTTGGGCCCCTTTTTTATACAGTAGATTCAGGTTGGTTGATGATTATCATTTGGAGTATTTTCCAGGATCTTCAGGTATGTTTAACTCACATTTCTGAACTCTGGGTAAGTCTCCTCTCTTTCTCTCCTCTTAGCTGCAGCAGACTTGTGTGTGAGTTCTTTCCTGCGTGTGTGACCATGCGCGGTGTGTGCGTGTTCCTTTTGGTATGCATCATGGCGCTATCCGTTGCCATGCCAGACAGGCAGGACCCGTTTCTCTGGCTGTCCGCCCTGCATGGTCGCGGTTACAACGAGGGATCCCTATTGGCCGACACCACCGGGGGGGAGTGTCCTGATGAGTGTGACTGCCCGCCCTCCTTTCCCATCGCTATGTACTGTGACGGACGGGGGCTGACAGCCATGCCCACCGTGCCCTCCAGGATGAAGTACCTGTACCTGCAGCACAACGAGATCACCGCCCTGCCAGACTCCGCCCTGGCTAACACTACTAACCTAGTCTGGGTCATGTTGCATCACAACACGCTGTCTACAGACAAAATCGGCAAGAGGGTAGGTTACTCTATATAACATGACACTTCACTGCACGTCACAATACAGCACTAGACTACACTACACTAGGCTTCGATCAACCAATCATTACATAGGTTATAACATACTTTTTTCATCATTGTATTCCAGGCGTTTGCCAAGCTGCAAGGGTTGGAGCGTCTGTATCTACAACATAACAACCTGACTGGTGTTCCCCCCAACCTGCCACGCTCACTACGAGACCTCAGACTCAACAACAACAACATCAACAAGGTAACGGCATCATTCAGACCCTTCATCACCGCTGCACTTTCAAACACTTTTATTCTTCTTCATCTGTATTCAGTCTTTATTTTGATTGTGAAGTGCATCCAGATGTTTTTCAATCAAGTGTCAAAGAGGCATGTAAAAAAACACACTCTTGGAAAGACCACAAGCGTTCTGGGCCTCATCACTGTTTTTATGCAATCATTTCAATAAAGTGTGTTTTGTTGTGGTTGCCTAGATTACACCAGAGGCCCTGGAGGGCATGGACAACCTGACCATCCTGTATCTCCATGGCAACGCTCTGACGGAGATGGGCACATCTCTTAGGGGGTTGAACTCACTCACACTCCTCGACATCAGCGGCAACAAACTGAAAAAGGTACTGTAGTGTAACGGGTGTGTGTGTGTGTGTGTGTGTGTGTGTGTGTGTGTGTGTGTGTGCGTATTTCACTTTTCTGTCTTCTCTTTGTGAAGCACTTAGTCAAAAATACTTTTGTAAAAACACAATATATAAATACATTTGTATTGATTGATCAAGTGATCTATTGATTGACTGACTGACCCCTCCAGGTTCCAGACAGCCTTCCAGAGCACATCCACCAGCTGTACCTGGAGTCTAATGCCATCAGCGCTGTCCCAGAGGGATTCCTCAGTAAGTTCTCCCAGCTGCAATACATTCGCATGGGCCACAACCAGCTGACGGACAAGGGCATCCCCCCCAACACCTTCAACGTGACTGGCCTGGTGGAGCTGGACCTCAGCTTTAACCAGCTGGAGAGGATCCCCCCCGTCAGCCAGACGCTAGAGCACCTCTACCTACAGGCCAACCACATCAAAGGTGTGTGTAATTAGTGATGTCTGACAACCTAATTAAGCATAATCAAAACTGATTTGTGAGTCATCTCATCATGACATGAACTACGGAGGCCCCTGAGGATCAACAGCAACCACATATCATATCCTTAAACTGTATACAGTATGCATGTTTGCATGCAAGCAGAACATACACATGCACATGTATGAGCACACAACATCTTGGCTGTCCATTGAAGTCCATGATGACAATGCTCCATTGAAGTCCATGATGACAATGCTCCATTGAAGTCCATGATGACAATGCTCCATTGAAGTCCATGATGACAATGCTCCATTGAAGTCCATGATGACAATGCTCCATTGAAGTCCATGATGACAATGCTCCATTGAAGTCCATAATGACAATGCTCCATTGAAGTCCATGATGACAATACTCCATTGAAGTCCATAATGACAATGCTCCATTGAAGTCCATGATGACAATGCTCCATTGAAGTCCATGATGACAATGCTCCATTGAAGTCCATGATGACAATGCTCCATTGAAGTCCATAATGACAATGCTCCATTGAAGTCCATGATGACAATGCTCCATTGAAGTCCATAATGACAATGCTCCATTGAAGTCCATAATGACAATGCTCCATTGAGGTTGGGGGGAAAGTAGGTTACAGTAGGTGGGAAGGTGCTTTGGACACGTCATGTGATGTGGTTGTGCAGCATAGTGTGGTTGTGGTGCAGCATAGTGTGGTTGTGGTGCAGCATAGTGTGGTTGTGGTGCAGCATAGTGTGGTTGTGGTGCAGCATAGTGTGGTTGTGGTGCAGCATAGTGTGGTTGTGGTGCAGCATAGTGTGGTTGTGGTGCAGCATAGTGTGGTTGTGGTGCACAGATGCCCTTACACAATGGTGCAGGAAGGACACGTCCATAGTCTAATGATGTGATTCCAGCAGCACTTAGAAGTTGAAGAAACACATTTGCTCTTTGTTTGAATGCCAGAATGTAAACAATATCACTCTCTGTCTCTACCTCTCTCGCTGGCTCTCTCCCACACTTGTCTCCCTCCCCTCTCTGTTGCTCTCTCCCTCTCTCTTTGTAGAGTTTACCCTGGGTAGTTTCTGTAGTGTCGTGGACGTGATTAACTTCTCCAAACTGAGGACGGTTCGTCTGGATGGGAATGAGATCAGCACCGCGGATGTCCCCTCCGACTCAGTCCTTTGTCTGCGCATGGCCAACACCATCGAGGTGTAATGCTCCCATCTCACCACCAGGCTGCAGCACCATCAAGGTGTGAACAACCATCTCAACACTGGAATGCAGTATTTCCAGTACACATCTGCAACTCCCCTATTTCCTGAACGGAGGGCAGCAGTTTGATCGTCACTAGCTACCAAAGCTACAAAGTCATAATTATGGCTAAACCCCACCTATTTCTATAATATATTAGCCATTTAGCAGACGCTTTTATCCAGAATTACTTGCAGTCATGCATGCATACATTTGAAGTATGGGTTGTCCGGGGAATTGTGCCAAGCGCTGCCAACTGAGCAACAATTTTTCTGCCAAAAATCTTATTTTAAACCTAACCTTAACCTTAACCACACTGCTAAACTTATGCCTAACCCTAACCTTAAATGAAGACTGAGAAGAACATTTTTGCTTTCATTAATTTTGACAATATAGCCAATTTTGACTCTGTGGCTGTGATAACTAGTGACAAAGCAGCAGTCCTAACTTTAGCATCACCTTGCAATTCCCCAATCTCACAAAGAAGGGGCAGCAGAGGGGTATGAGACACAAAGGCACAACAAGTTTATTTTGGTTTAGTTTGTTTTACTAATATCATTCAAAAGGACGTTAGCATACATCTCCATATCAGGACAAGTTAGAAATAGAATGTTCAAAGCATGTTGAAAGTGCTTCCAAAGTCAACTTCTTGTCAACTTTTGACGGTCAGAAAAAAATGATGGACAAATGGTGGTTCTGGCCATAATTTACGTTGTCTGACAACATATGAGCCTCAGAGAAATACCATTGGATCAGATCTCTGTGTTCCGGCCCTAATCCGAGTAGGGATGTAACTGTTGTGATTTATGATATGATTTATGATATGAAAGACATGTAGGCCTACTGCATGTATTGGTATTAGTATTGACTAAGGGCCTTGGTGTTTTGATGTCCTTTACAGGGCTTTCTTATTGACTTAATAAAGGGATTCATGTTTTACTAAGACTTAACAGGTTTTGATTTTGGATTATTGTTTAGGTTCAATCTCTTGTTTCACAAAATCATTATAGTTTTCGGGACAAAAAAATGTAACTTGAGTGCCACAGTAAACCCACTGGGCCAGACGATACCCAGAAATGAGCTTTCATTGGGTAGTGTCTGCAGTTTGTGATACGAGAGACAGAGGCAGGGACAAGGACAGAGACACAAACAGAGACCGATACCCGATCACCCAACAATGTCTCTATGGCGCACACACATACACTCTTACAAACACACTATTTTCTATAGACTCACTCTTTCTGCACACACAAAATCACACACTTCCAAGGTAAGTGCTTTGAATGGTAAGGTGGGAAAACCTTGTCCACCACCAATGTTTATCACCCACCTGGGGTACTGGTACCGAGTCAGTGTTCGGGGGTACAGGTTAGTCGAGGTCATTTGTACATGTAGGTAGGGGTGAAGTGACTATGCATAGATAACAAAAGCTTGGCCGTAGTGATGTACTGGGCCTTTCAAAGCACTTCATGGCTACCGAATTGAGTGCTACGGGGTACTAATCATTTAAGCAGGTTACCTTCGCTTCCTTGGGCCCAGGAACGTTGGCGGTCTGCTTGAAACATGTAGGTATCCCAGACTCGGTCAGGCAGAGGTTGAAAATGTCAGTGAAGACACTGTTAGCCTAGATTCAGATCATTTAGGCGAGAAAAAAACCTCACCCAGACAGGCCAGTCATGTGACAAACTCGTCATCATGAAAGCCTGTCAATACTTTGCCCCTTGATTACCAGCGCACATCTGTATGTTGTAAAAGCGTTACATGGTCGCTGCCCATATCATTGCATAGCGTAGAAAATACGAGAGTTCAGGGGCCTTGCTTTAACCCTTTCACGTACCATCACACGGGTGTGATCGTTCTACAGTGGTCCCTGAAGCATACGATCACAGTGTTTAGAACACTCATTTAGAATGCTCGTTTAGAACAGCCGTTTCGAATGACGCAACAATGAGCTGGCCACACTTTTTTCAGAAACGATTTACACAAACACAGTCCTTACAAAGTTATGTCCAGAATGTCAGCAGTTTATTTTTGGATGCATTGTTCAGATATTCACAGAAGTAAATATAGCATAACACAATCATCCTAACCGGAAAAATGTAGGCTACATTTGTCCTAGCACTGAGGAAAGATTGACCCAACACAAGCAGTCATATTTTCTAACTCTCGGCTGACGTAAACTACAATATGAATTAGCTAATAGCAATTACTATATATAATTAATCACATCACGGGTGAGCTCACCATTGATCGAAATAACTAGGTAAAACACTTTATAGAAATCGAAAGTAATCCGACGATTAGTTTCAGCGCGCAGCCATGCATTTTTTCCTCACAGAAACCGAAGATAATAAGAGAAGAGGAGATGAGTTTGGTCTGTTTGTAGTATGCATGTTGAAGGGGTGTGTCATCTACCATCGTTCACATCCCACCATTTTAATTTCCGGAAGTCCTCAAAAAATTAGTGAACTCTTACTCACCTCATTTTGTTATAACATCTTTGGTCAAACAGATGTGAATCCCAGAATGCATTGTATGTCAACAAACATGGCTACACAGCTGGAATTAGCTTAGCTCATCATAATCAGTACAACCTTCAAAAAAGTATTTTACACACATAATATGTGCCCATTACAATCTGTGCATGAATCGGAATGCATGAGTTGTCACCTAGAATTGAAAACATGTGATTAAAATCGTAAATACACAAATAATTACCACACAAAACATTTTCTGATAGTGATTTATTGATACAAGTGGCGCGTGCCGGCAGTCAACCACGTAACCTCCCACTCTGCGCCATTCAGTGTTGTTGTTTATGTATGTTGCTAGCGAGCTAAGCTGTAGCATTAACAATGTCTTTCAAAAGGAGACAACTCACAAATGTGGAAATTCTGGAGATTTTTTAAAATTCTGACAATGAGTCTGAGTATGAAAGTCAGGAATCAGATTCTGACAGTGACAGTGAGGAGCTGCCCCTCAACCTTGTAGCCATTGAGAACCCTGAATCTGAATTTCCCTTGTCAACTGAGGAAGTACCAGGTCCCTTTGAAGATGCTGGTGGTGATGGAGGCAGACCGACAGTGGATGAAGTACAGGAGTTCTGTGGTAGCTGGAAGGCCACCAGTCATTTCACCCCACCTGGCCCTGCTGTCTGCTTTGACGAGTCCCAGTCTGGAGTGCAATGCCCCTTGCCATTTCCAACTGAGGCAGAGTGCTTCAAGTTGTTTCTCACAGAGGAGCTGGTGGGAGAGATAGTTGAGGAGACCAATCGCTATGCCTTAGAGCTACAGGAGAAGAGAGAGCCAGGAGTGAGGGGGAAACTCGCTAAATGGGTGACAACCACAATTAGTGAAATGTATACCTTCCTGGTGACAGTCCTTCTCATGGGGATAGTAAAGAAGAACTCGCTAAGAGAATACTGGAGCACAGATCCTATGTTTGCAACTCCCTTCTTTGCCTCCCTCTTTTCCCAAGATCGCTTCCTAGTTCTGCTGCGATGCCTGCATTTTGTCAACAATGCTACTGCCATCCTAAGTGACCCGTTATACAAAATAAGAAATGTTCTTATCAGCCTGACATCAGCATTTGGTCGGGTCTTTGTGCCATACAAGGACCTATGCATTGATGAGTCCCTGATGTTATGGAAAGGTAGGCTGGCGTTCCGTCAATATATTCCCTCCAAAAGGCACAGGTTTGGAGTCAAGTTCTTTGTCATGTGCGACGTGAAGACAGGATTTGTCCAGGATATTATAGTTTACACAGGGTCCACCACTGACATCAAACATTATGAGGGGCTTGGGGTGTCAGGGTCCGTGGTGATGACCATGCTGGCTCCTCATCTCGGCAAGGGACACACTTTGTACGTGGACAATTGGTACAGCAGTCCCACACTCTTCCAGTATCTGCTCTCCAACAGCACAGGGGCCTGTGGCACAGTCAGGTCGAACAGGAAGTTGATGCCGGCATTCGGATGCGGGAAGATGCAGAGAGGGGAGGTGGAGTTCCAGGAGAACGGTCAACAGCTGGCAGTAAAGTGGCATGACAAGCGAGACGTCCATGTCCTCTCCACTGTCCATACTGCAACCATGTCGGCCACAGGGAAGGTGGACCACCTGACCGGAGAGAGAAAGATCAAACCAGATTGTGTGCTTGATTATAACCTCAAAATGGGGGCCGTGGATAAGGCAGACATGATAAACAGCTTTGTGGAATGCACACGGAAAACGAACAAGTGGTATAAGAAGATATTTTTTCCATCTGATCGACACTGCTGTCCTCAACGGCAGCATAGTTCACCGCCAACTAACAGGTGAGATGAGTACTGAACAAGGTATTTTTGTAATTGGATGTACAGTTCACATACAAATCCATTATGCAATTATAGTGACGATATCTCACCCACCTACCCACTGCCTCATCATCCTCTAACTTTCCTCATCCTCCCCACTCCCTCATAGGTAAAGTAATTACCTACCAAAAATACAGAGAGAACCTCATGAGAGAGCTGCTGGAGGAGTACCACACCCCTCGGCGCCCATCCACTGGGGGTCGTCCTGCTGTAGACAATCCCCTACGCCTCACTGCACGACATTTTCCCTGCAAAGTCCCTCAAACTGCTTCTCAAGGTAGTCGCACACGGAGGCATTGCAAAGTCTGCCTGTCTGGCGCCAGGAGAAGTAAGCAGAGGAAGATGACAAAATACATGTGTCTAGCTTGTGATACACCTCTATGTATTTCACCATGCTTTGAGGAGTATCACATGCTCAAGCATTATTGAGCACATCTGCAGCAATAGGTGACTGACTGACCTGACATGTGACTTGACAGGTGACCAGCCATGATACTATGCCTTAGAGATGGGGGTGGAAATGCAGTTGTTGTTCAGTCACTGCATGGATATTAAATATGGGTTATGCATATTCAGTTTTTTGTCCTCTAGTAAAACAAGTTGTTGAACCAACTACCAGTACTGCAATAAAATAGATGAATATTACATATTGGCATATGTGTTTTCTTGCTGTGTTTTCATCTAGTACAACTGTTAAGGAGTGTACGTTAGCATACAAAAGCTGTCCTCATTCTTCAGCTCCAAAGATGTCCAGCTCCAGTTATGATATTGGCAAATAATGTTTCTGGTTTCTGAAAGTACAGAATAAAGAGGAATTATTCATTAGAATACAATATAAGGATATAGCAATACAACAATACTACAAAGAAGTAACATAATAAACACTGCTATAAAAAAATAGTTTATTGCATTGACAAAATCACAGATTTGAGTTATAACAGTAAGAAACTAACTTTTGAGCTCCACAAGGGGGCAAGGCAGGGCAGAACAGAGCTTGCTGAATAGACCAAATAAACAAACCATGGTCATATTTTTATTTTATTTAACTAGGCAAGTAATTTAAGAACAAATTATTATTTACAATGATGGCCTACACCAGCCAAACCCGGACAACGCTGGGCCAATTGTGCGCTGCACTATGGGACTCCCAATCACAGCCAGTTGTGATACAGCCTGGATTTGAACCAGGGTGTCTGTAGTGCCATAGACCGCTGCGCCACTTGGGAGTCATAAGGCCAGGGTAGCTTCAAAATACAACACAAGCTAATAGTTTTCTGACGCAACTAGCATTGTTTTACAGAGCTAATAGAATAATGTAGCTAGGTAAGCATGATTGACAATAACACCATAAAGGTTATAAAATGTGTAACGTTACCTCACGTGTCCGCAGTTATAAGGAATATATTATGATCTACAGCTACAGCAGAAACGGCATACGGAAACTATTATTATAACTATTATAACGTAATAAGGCACTTATTTTGATGGAAACGCAGCCTGGATTTGAACCAGGGAGTCTGTAGTGACGCCTCTAGTACTGATGTGCTGTGCCTTTGACCGCTGCACCACTTGAGAGTCATAAGGCCAGGGTAGCTTCAAAATGCAACACAAGATAATACTTCTCTGACGCATTTAGCATTGTTTTACAGAGCTAATAGAAGAATGTGGCTACATGAGCACGATTGACTATAACACCATAAAGGTTATAAAATGAGTAACGTTACCTCACGTGTCCGCGGTGATAAAGAATATACACAAATATATTATGCTCCATACATACATTACGCTACAATAGAAATGTGGAATAGAAAATGTGAACACGTGTGCAGATCCTGTTCTGATGGGAGATGAGCAAATGTCTGCAGACGTGAACTGCACAAACAATTGGGTAGTGCTTGGGGAATTTTGTCCGTGTCAGAAATGTCCCAAAAATGTAATTATCCGCAAAAGTAAAAATGACTATTTTTATGTGAATGAATGAGGAGGCGTAACACACAATTCAAACTGTTTTAGAAAATAAAAACTTGTTTGAAAATCATTTCAAATTGAAGTTAAAACAACCTATAAATATAAACAGGCTGCGTGCTTTAGTTTGAGGGCAGCGCGGATAAAATGTACTGTTACGTATCAATCACATTCTGGAATGGAGAGAACATTCTAACATCACGTGCATAAAAAAACTCACGCTGGGGCGACCGTTAGAGATATTTGGAACTCACGCATGAAAGGGTTAACAAAGTTAAAGTGGCCAAAACGTCTTTCAAACTGTCAGGCATTCCCTTGGCAGCAAGAGCCTCTCGGTGGATGCTGCAGTGTACCCAAGTGGCGTCGGGAGCAACTGCTTGCACGCGTGTTACCACTCCACTATGTCTCCCTGTCATGGCTTTTGTGCCATCAGTACAGATACCAACACATCTTGACCACCAGAGTCCATTTGATGTCACAAAGATGTCCAGTACCTTAAAAATATAATCTCCTGTTGTCCTGGATTCCAGAAGAGGATATCGTCCTTAATTGACCCCCCATACACGTAACAGACATATAGTAAATAAATGTCCTTCTTTTTGAAAGAAAAGCTATTTTTTCATCCATTAAAATAAAATAAAATAGATCTGAAATACAGTGTAGACATAGTTAATGTTTTAAATGACTATTGTAGGTGTAAATGGCTGATTTTATATGGAATATCTACATAGGTGTACAGAGGCCCATTATCAGCAACCATCACTCCTTTGTTCCAATGGCACCCTGTGTTAGCTAATCCAAGTTTAGCATTTTAAAAGGCTAATTGATCATTAGAAAACCCCTTTGCAATTATGTTAGCACAGCTAAAAACTGTTGTTCTGATTAAAGAAGCAATACAACTGGCCGTCTTTAGACTTGTTGAGTATTTGGAGCATCAGCATTTGTGGGTTTGATTACAGGCGATAAATAGCGAGAAACAAAGAACTTTCTTCTGAAAGTCGTCAGTCTGTTCTTGTTCTGAGAAGTGGCTATTCCATGCGAGAAATTGCCAAGGAACTGCAGATCTGGTACAACACTGTGTACAACTCCCTTCACAGAACAACGCAAACTGGCTATAACCAGAATAGAAAGAGAAGTGGGAGGCCCCGGTGCACAACTGAGCAAGAAGACAAGTACATTAGAGTGTCTAGTTTGAAAAATAGATGCCTCACAAGTCCTCAACTGGCAGCTTCATTAAATAGTACCCGCAAAACACCAGTCTCAACGTCAACAGTGAAATGGTGACTCTGGGATGCTGGCCTTCTAGGCAGAGTTCCTCTGTCCAGTGTCTATGTTATTTTGCCTTATTGGCCAGTCTGAGATATGGCTATTTCTTTGCTACTCTGCCTAGAAGGCCAGCATCCCAGAGTTGCCTCTTCACTGTTGATGTTGAGACTGGTGTTTTGGGGGTACTACTGTTCGCTAAACACTAGATTGTTTAATTTTATTTTTGGAAGGGAAATGATGCTACTCAGGACAGAAAAAAACCTCACCCAAATGTATAGCCCCGTTGGAAAATGTACAGTTGAAGTCGGAAGTTTACATACACTTAAATTGGAGTCATTAAAACTCGGTTTTCAACCACCACAAATTTCTTGTTAACAAACTACAGTTTTGGCAAGTTGGTTAGGACATCTACTTTGTGCATGACACAAGTCATTTTTCCAACAATTGTTTACAGACAGATTATTTCACTTATTATTCACTGTATCACAATTCCAGTGGGTCAGAAGTTTACATACACTAAGTTGACTGTGCCTTTAAACAGCTTGGAAAATTCCAGAAAATTATGTAATGACTTTTGAAGCTTCTGATAGGCTAATTGACATCATTGGAGTCAATTGGAGGTGTACCTGTGGATGTATTTCAAGGCCTAACTTCAAACTCAGTATCCGTTTGCTTGACATCATGGGAAAATCAAAAGAAATCACCAAGAACCTCACAATTTGTAGACCTCCACAAGTCTGGTTCATCCTTTGGAGCAATTTCCAAATGCCTGAAGGTACCACGTTAATCGGTACAAACAATAGTACCCAAGTATAAATCCATGGGACCAGGCAGCTGTCATATCGCTCAGGAAGGAGACTCGTTCTGTCTCCTAAAGATGAACGTACTTTGGTGCGAAAAGTGCAAATCAATCCCAGCACAACAGCAAAGGACCTTGTGAAGATGCTGGAGGAAACATGTAGAAAAGTATCTATATCCACTGTAAAACGAGTCCTATATCAACATAACCTGAAAGGCCGCTCAGCAAGGAAGATTCCACCGCTCCAAAACCGCCATAAAAAAAGTCAGACTACGGTTTGCAACTGCACATGGGGACAAAGATCGTACGTTTTGGAGAAATGTCCTCTGGTCTGATGAAACAAAAATAGAACTGTTTGGCCATAATGACCATTGTTATGTTTGGAGGGAAAAAAGGGAGGTTTCCAAGCAGAAAAACCCCATCCCAACCGTGAAGCACGGGGTGGCAGCATCATGTTGTGGGGGTGCTTTGCTGCAGGAGGGATTGGTTCACTCCACAAAATAGATGGCTTCATTAGAAAGGAAAATTAGATGGGTATGTTGAAGCAACATCTCAAGACATCAAGTTAAAGCTTGTCCAAATGGACAATGACCCCAAGCGTACTTCCAAAGTTGTGGCAAAATGGCTTAAGGACAACAAAATCAAACAATCAATGAATAAAATGTATTTATAAATCCCTTCTAACATCAGCTGATGTCACAAAGTGCTGTACAGAAACCTAGCCTAAATCCCCAAACAGCAAGCAATGCAGGTGTAGAAGCACGGGGGCTAGAAAGAACTCCCTAGAAAGGCCAGAACCTACGAAGAATCCTAGAGAGGAACCAGGTGTGAACCAGGTGTGTCAGGTGGAGATTATAACCGAACATGGTCAAGATGATCTGGTTTCCATGGCCAAGTTTCCATGACCAAGAAGACTTTGATCTGGTTTCCTTTAAATATCATCCAATTTCATCAAAAACCTGATTTTGACTCAATGAACTTTAAACTAACAATATTTTGATGCGTAACATGTCTGTTGTCTTTACTAGTTTTCTGCGGTCAGGATTACCGTAAAATGACTGTTTAAGACTGAAACCATGCTGTAATCTCTGAAAACACAGTCCTGGAAAAATATAGTGTCCTGTACAATGGCAACAACATGATGTAGTGTGTGTGTGGCCAACTAACCTCTAATCCTATGATGAGAGTGCTGCTACTGTAATGTGACCATCTCTCTCTGTGTCAGCAGATGAGTAATGAACTCACTTCACCCTTGCTCACATACACAACAATCATGCAGTGCAACAGTCAGTCATGACGGATAAATGAGGTAACTCAGTACTTAACTACATTTGTCGATAGCTTAATATACATTATTCCAGTTGCGTGTTTACTCTATACGTGTGTATTTGTGATGCCATAGAAACTATTGTCTATACAGCCCAGCTCTGAGAACCACCTCCAACCTGTAGGCCTACTACAGTAGACTACATCCAGTATCTCTGTATATCTGACTACATCCTCTCTGGCCCTGCCTCGCCTCCTCTGCCTCTGCTGTTACTGCTACAGGTAGTCTGAGAACATCAACAATACTTCTCACCACTTCCCTGACATCGGTGGTGGCTGATAGCGATAGTGGTAGCTTAGCAGTTCAGAGTGTTTGGTCAGTAACCAAAAGGTTTCTGGTTCAAATCCCCAAACCAACTAGCTGATATATCTGTTGACATGCCCTTGAGTAAGGCACTTAACCCTAACTGTTCCTGTAAATTGCTCTGGATAAGAGTATCTGCTAAATTACTTAAATTTAAGGACAAGATGGCTGTTCTGGAGAGGTCCAAGAACTCTTCCTTAATCAGGACTACTCGGAAGCGATTTGCGCCAGAGGTGTAAAGTACTTATCGCTGCCAGAGAGCGTGGGAACATTGCTTACATCCACTATGACAGGCTCATTGTCCACCCTTCCTCCCAAAATACTTGTAGCAGTGAGAGAGCCGAGCTTCGGGTCAGCAACTTCAGCTCCACATCACATATACAGTACATACACCAATTGATACTCAAAAGTGCCTGATTGACAATGTTCTTGTCATGCTTTCTGTTTTTTTCTTCATATTATGTCTATCTCCGATAAGCTACCCAGGAAAGGGCAAAACATTGTACATATTAAATATTGCCTTAGAAATAAGGTTTATGAAATCAATAACTTGCTAAAATCAGATAACGTTCATATATTGCTCATCTCAGACTCAGTTCCACTTTCACCTGCCTCACCTAAAGCCTCTTCTTTTGGGGTGCTACTATAGGCCATACACCTTTACATACACCTTAGCCAAATACATTTAAACTCAGTTTTTCACAATTCCTAACATTTAATCTGAGTAAAATTCCCGGTTTTAGGTCAGTTAAGATCACCACTATTTTAAGAATGTGAAATGTCAGAATAATAGTAGAGAGAATGATTTATTTCAGCTTTTATTTTCTTTCATCACATTCCCAGTGGGTCAGAAGTACACTCAATTACTACTTGGTAGCATTGTATTTAAATTGTTTAACTTGGGTCAAACGTTTCGGGTAGCCTTCCACAAGCTTCCCACAATAAGTTTTTTTAATTTTGGCCCATTCCTCCTGACAAAGCTGCTGCAACTGAGTCAGGTTTGTAGGCCTTGCTTTTTCAGTTCTTAAGTCCTTAAGCCATTTTGCCACAACTTTGGAAGAATGCTTGGGGTCATGGTCCATTTGGAAGACCCAATTGCAACCAAGCTTTAACTTCCTGACTGATGTCTTGAGATGTTGCTTCAATATGTCCACATAATTTTCCTGCCTCATGGTGCATTCTATTTTGTGAAGTGCACCAGTCCCTCCTGCAGCAGAGCACCTCAACAACATGATGCTGCCACCCCACTGCTTCACGGTTGGGATGGTGTTCTTTGGCTTGCAAACCTCCCCCTTTTTCCTCCGAACATAACGATGGTCATTATGGCCAAACAGTTGTATTTTTGTTTCATCAGACCAGAGGACATTTCTCCAAAAAGTACGATCTTTGTCCCCATGTGCAGTTGCAAACCGTAGTCTGGCTTTTTTGGTGGTTTTTGAGCAGTGGCTTCTTCCTTGCTGAGCGGCCTTTCAGGTTATAGGACTCATTTTACTGTGGCTATAGATACTTTTGTACCTGTTTCCTCCAGCATTTTTCACAGGGTCCTTTGCTGTTGTTCTGGGATTGATTTGCACTTTTCACACCAACGTACGTTCATCTCTAGGAGACATAATGCATCCCCTTCCTGAGCGGTATGACAGCTGCGTGGTCCCATGGTGTTTATACTTGCATACTATTGTATGTGCAGATGAACGTGGTACCTTCAGGCATTTGGAAATTGCTCCCAAGGATGAACCAGACTTGTGGAGGTCTACAATTTTTTTCTGAGGTCTTGGTTGATTTTTTAAAATATTCCCATGATGTCAAGCAAAGAGGCACTGATTTGAAGTTAGGCCTTGAAATACATCCACAGGTACACCTCCAATTGACTCCAATGATGTCAATTAGCCTATCAGAAGCTTCTAAAGCCATTACATAATTTTCTGGAATTTTCCAAGCTGTTTAAATCACAGTCAACTTAGTGTATGTAAACTTCTGACCCACTGGAATTGTGATACAGTGAATTATAAGTTAAATAATCTGCCTGTAAACAATTGTTGGAAAAATTACTTGTGTCATGCACAAAGTAGATGTCCTAACCGACTTGCCAAAACTATAGTTTGTTGACAAGAAATTTGTGGAGTGGTTGAAAAACTAGTTTTAATGACTCCAACCTAAGTGTATGTAAACTTCGGACTTCAACTATATATGTGCTATGCTTGATATTGTGTTTGATGTTAACAGAGAATTTATTTTCTGGGTGACCTGAATAAAGACTGCTTTTCATCAAGCTGTCCGCTCAAGAGGAAGCTTCTCACTATAGTGTGTAATGAGGAGCATCCAGATGCTGCACTTGATGAATTTATGAAATTGTTTCTTCCAGTTCTTGATAAGCATACACCTATTAAGAAATTAACTGCTAGCACTGTTAAGGCCCCGTGGATTGATAAGGAATTTAAAAGCTGTATGGTTGAGAGGGACGAGGCAAACAGAGTAGTGAATACATCTGGCTGGATGTGACTAAACTGAACAAAGAGAAAGAAGACATTTTGATGTTGCCAATTACTTTAATTACTATTTAATTAGCAAAGTAGGCAAATTTAGGCATTAAATGCCAACAACAAACTGTGTGCCTTCACATGCATGCATAAATGACCTAATAATGAAAGAAAAGCATTGTAATTTTGAATTCTGTAAAGTTAGTGTGGGTGAGGTAGAAAGATTATTGTTGGCCATCAATAATGACAACCCACCTAGTCTTGACAACTTAAGACAGAAAGCTACTGAGGATGGTAGTAGCGGACTATATTGCCACTCCTATTTGTCATATGAAAAATGTTTATCCTCAGACCTGGAGGGAAGTCAAAGTCATTCCACTACCCAAGAATGGTAAATCACATTTTACTGGTTATAACAGCTGACCAATCAGCTTGCTGTTTTTGACAATGCAATTTCTATGTAAACAAATTAACAACAGATGTTCAGCATGCTTATAGAGAAGGGCACTCAACATGTATTGCACTGAAACAAATGACTGATGATTGTTGGAAATAAATTGATAATAATAACATTGGGGGTGCTGTACTGTTTGATTTCAGTGCAGCCTTTTATATTATTGACCAGAACCTGTTGTTCAGGCTTTTCAACCTCTACCATATCGTGATTTCAGAGCTATCGATCTAATAGAACACAGAGGGTTTTCTTTAATGGATGCTTCTCTAATGTTAAAAGGTTATAAAGTGTGGTGAAACACACGGCCGTTTTCTAGGCCCTCTACTCTTTTCTATTTTTACTAATGACCTGCCACTGGCATTAAACAAAGCCTGTGTGTTTATGTATGCTGATAATTCAACCCTATACGAGTCAGCAACCACAGCTAGTGAAATCACTGCAACCCTAAACAAATAATTGCAGTCAGTTTTAGAATGGGTTGCCAGTATTAAACTAGTCCTGAACATCTCTAGAACTAAGTGAATTGTATTTGGTCAAAATAATTCTCTATGTTTTAGACTTCAGCTGAATCTAATAATGAATAATGTGGCTGTTGAGCAAGTTGAGGAGACTAAATGACTTAGTGTTGCCTTGGATTGGAAACTGTCATGCTCAAAACATATAGATTCAATGGCTGTAAAGATGGGGAGACTAAATGACTTAGTGTTGCCTTGGATTGTAAACTGTCATGCTCAAAACACATTATTTCAATGGCTGTAAAGATGGGGAGACTAAATGACTTAGTGTTACCTTGGATTGTAAACTGTCATGCTCAAAACATATAGATTCAATGGCTGTAAAGATGGGGAGACTAAATGACTTAGTGTTACCTTGGATTGTAAACTGTCATGCTCAAAACATATAGATTCAATGGCTGTAAAGATGGGGAGACTAAATGACTTAGTGTTGCCTTGGATTGTAAACTGTCATGCTCAAAACACATTATTTCAATGGCTGTAAAGATGGGGAGACTAAATGACTTAGTGTTGCCTTGGATTGTAAACTGTCATGCTCAAAACATATAGATTCAATGGCTGTAAAGATGGGGAGACTAAATGACTTAGTGTTACCTTGGATTGTAAACTGTCATGCTCAAAACATATAGATTCAATGGCTGTAAAGATGGGGAGACTAAATGACTTAGTGTTCCCTTGGATTGTAAACTGTCATGCTCAAAACACATTATTTCAATGGCTGTAAAGATGGGGAGACTAAATGACTTAGTGTTGCCTTGGATTGTAAACTGTCATGCTCAAAACACATTATTTCAATGGCTGTAAAGATGGGGAGACTAAATGACTTAGTGTTGCCTTGGATTGTAAACTGTCATGCTCAAAACACATTATTTCAATGGCTGTAAAGATGGGGAGACTAAATGACTTAGTGTTGCCTTGGATTGTAAACTGTCATGCTCAAAACATATAGATTCAATGGCTGTAAAGATGGGGAGACTAAATGACTTAGTGTTCCCTTGGATTGTAAACTGTCATGCTCAAAACATATAGATTCAATGGCTGTAAAGATGGGGAGACTAAATGACTTAGTGTTCCCTTGGATTGTAAACTGTCATGCTCAAAACATATAGATTCAATGGCTGTAAAGATGGGGAGACTAAATGACTTAGTGTTCCCTTGGATTGTAAACTGTCATGCTCAAAACACATTATTTCAATGGCTGTAAAGATGGGGAGACTAAATGACTTAGTGTTCCCTTGGATTGTAAACTGTCATGCTCAAAACACATTATTTCAATGGCTGTAAAGATGGGGAGACTAAATGACTTAGTGTTGCCTTGGATTGTAAACTGTCATGCTCAAAACATATAGATTCAATGGCTGTAAAGATGGGGAGACTAAATGACTTAGTGTTCCCTTGGATTGTAAACTGTCATGCTCAAAACATATAGATTCAATGGCTGTAAAGATGGGGAGACTAAATGACTTAGTGTTACCTTGGATTGTAAACTGTCATGCTCAAAACACATTATTTCAATGGTTGTAAAGATGGGGAGACAATGACAGTGACAAAGAGATGCTCTTCTTTTTTGACACCACATTCCATAAAGAAAATCCTAGTTTTATCTTATCTTCATTATTGCCCAGTCATATGGTCAGCTGCTGCAAAAAAAATAACAAGAAAAACTGCAGCTGGCAGAGAAGAGAGCAGCACTTTTTGCTTTTCACTGTATTCAGAGGGCTAATATCAACATTATGCATGCAAGTCTCTCTTGGCTAAAAGTAACACGTTGGCAGGTGGTCAAGGCTCCACACTGTGAGCATTTCACTCGCATTTGTGAATAAAAATAGTAAAGTATGGTCACATGTATTGCTAAATAAATGCTGTAGTAGCCGTTTTCAAAGTATTTCTGACGTTTAGCTTCATAGTTGGTCAATTCATCGCACAAAGTCAAAGAACTAGGAATCATATAGCCTGTTCCACATTGCACTGCAACACTGCCTGGCTGGGAGCTGTGCACATGTGAAGAGCTGAGTGAAAGACTCATTTTTAGAAGTGCTGCGCAACCCATAAAAGTTGGTCTCATTCATTTGAAATGAAAATCTACTGAAGTGAGACTTTGTCCTGGTGTTTCTTGGCTATTTACATTGTTTTGTTCACAAGCTTTTTCAATGTTTGAGTTTCAACAGCTAGGGAAGCCAAGACAATGACTGGAGCAGTGTTACCACAGTAACCTCCCACCCTTAAAGGGGTAGGTGAACATTTTTGTATCCAAAGGATTTGTGTGCAAAAATTAATCACAAATTGTATTTTAGGCCCTGCTTTTCACAGTTCCCAAATCCAGTACAAATTCAAGAAAACTCACAGTATTATATAGAGCCATGATTACATGGAACTCCCTTCCATCTGTGATTGTTCATGTGAACAGCAAACCCAGTTTTTAAAAAAACAGATAAAGCATAACCTCATGGCGCAACGCCTCTCCCCTGTTTGACCTAGATATTTTGTGTGTATGTACTGATTTGTAGGCTATATGTGATGTTTTAACCCTCCCCGTTGTCCTGGTATTGTGTCTAGTCCCCGCGTCCTCCGGGTCACCCTGTCCCGTCCTGGCTAAAGGCCCAATGTGCGCAAGTGTGATAGTAGGCGTGTGAACAGCCTTTGCAGATGTATTTCTTACACCTGCAGCACACCGTGTGTGTCTTGGAGTCCTTCTTGGGTGGGCAGAGCTGACACCTCTTCCTCTTACTTGCCCCTGTGGCCGGGGCAACGAGTGGGGCAGTGGCCGTGCCAGCGGCGGGGCCCTCGCGCTGTTGATCACGAGGCGCCGCCGCCACCGCCGCCGTAGCACTCTGTAGGACTTTGACAAGCGCTGACGCCGCTTCGGTGCGGGGCAGATACTGCCTTCTTTGGATCAGCGGCTTCACGAGTGCCTTTCCCAGCTGCTCGAGGAACACCCTGCGCTTGTTCCGCTTGCCAGGCATCCAGTCAGGCTTGATCTCTCGCCATATGACAAAGGCGTTGTAGGAGGACACGTCGAGGATGTTGTGGAAGACGACCAGGGGCCAGCGGGCAGTCATCCGTCTGCAGCTGTAGGTGCCGACCACCTTGTCTAGGTTGTCCACGCCGCCCTTGTTGCAGTTGTAGTCTAGGATGAGGGCCGGCTTCCTGTCGCGGCGATCGCTAATGTGGCCCTCTGTGTGCAGCGTGCTCAAAAGTAGCACGTTCTTGTTTTCCTTTGCCAGGTAGGACACCAGAGTGGCGGTGGGCGTGAAGGCGAACCTGGAGGACAGGACCTGTCTACCCCTGGACTCGAGCAGCGCGGGCGGGAGCTCGGCCTTGTTCTTTCTCACCGTGCCCACCATGGTGAGGTTCCTCTCGAGGAGCCGCTGGCCCAGGTCATAGGAGGTGAAGAAGTTGTCGCAGGTGACGTTGCGACCGCTCAGGCCCGTTGTCAGATCGAGGACGACGCGCATCCCCTGGTTCTTCTCGGGGCCTCCGCCGGCCGCCTTGCCGGTGTACACTTGCATCTTCCAAGCGTAGCTGGACTTGGCGTCGCAGGCCACCCACGACTTGATGCCGTATTTGGCCGGCTTGCTGGGGATGTACTGACGGAAAGGACAGTGGCCTTTTGGAAAGGGGACAAGAGATTAGTGTGGTTACTGTGTCACGGGGGCCAAGGGACAAATTTTGTGTTACACACGCTGCCAGCGCTGCTACAGCCGCTGCTTGTACCGCTGCTACGGCAGCACTGCCTCTCTGTATAGACATATAAGCACATGCGCACACACGCGCACGCGCACGCACAAGCACAGTACCTCTGAACGGGACCAGTTGCTCGTCCACCGTCACGTCGGGCCCCGGGTTGTAGAGGGCCGGCAGCCGCGCCTCCCACAGGTCCCAGACCTCCCGTATGGCTGCGAGTTTGTCCGTGGCGAGTCTGGCGGGTCTCGACTGGCGGTCGTCGAAACGCAGCAGCCTCGAGTACCTGTGAAAGACCTTGAGCGGCATGGTGGCTCGGAACACGGTCCTGCCGCTCTCGGCGTCCCACAGGCTTGTGGCGGCCTCGCCCCGGGACCTGTAGACGCCCGCTAGGATCAGCAGCCCTACGTAGGCGCGCAGGTCCGTGGCGTCCATGGGTCGCCAGCCATCGCCGTATTTTCTGGCCCCGTGCAGGTTCGTCATTTCCACAATTATCCTTTCTATCGCTGGTGTGACAAACAGGTGGAAGCCGGACGCGATGTCGCGGGCCTGTGTCGCGGCATAGGCCGTGGGGCCCGGAGTCTGGTCCGGCCCGGCGTGGCAGATCGCGAGGGGCCCGCAGTGGCGGCCGTAGGCCACGGGGGACCACTCGATTTTGCCGTTTTTCGACAGCAACGGCGGCTCCCGTTGGTACGGGACCGAGGAGATCTCTTCCTCGCCGCGGTCCTCGTGCTCGTCCTCGTGCTCGTCCTCGGGCGGCTCTTCCTCGGGCTGCTCTTCCTCAGAAGAGGGAGAAGAGGCATCGTCGACCTCGCGGCGCTCGGGGTTGTATTCCTCCCCGTCTTCGTCTTCCGAAACCTCTTCCTCCTCCTCCTCCTCCTGGCAATCCGAGTAGTCTTCTTGGTCCACGCTGGACAAGATCTGTTCTAGAACCTGCGCGACCGTAAAACGCCGCTCGGCCCATGGCCGCTCGGCTCCACTGATCGGGGAAGAGCGCACTTGGCACGGGTGGGGCGCCGGTCACTTTGTGTGTGTGTGTGTGTGTGTGTGTGTGTGTGTGTGTGTGTGTGTGTGTGTGGGTGTGTGTGGGTGGGTGTGGGTGCCGCTGACAATATTAGTATCCTCTCTAGTAGGGCCGGCCGGCCGGCTTACGCGGGAGACCGAGACCCGAAAATGCTCGAGGCTCGCTTGCGCGCTCGTGTGTAGCCGTGTGCAGTTGACCCACCCCAGCCTAGCAGTTGACCCACCCCAGCCTAGCAACAAGAACACTCGCTGCTCTCTAGCACACAGCGGAGCACGTCTGGACCTGTGCAGCGGCTTGCTGGGTCGCTCTGACTCGCAGAGCGCAGAGCGCAAAGCCAACAAGAACACCCGGTTGCTCTCTAGCACACAGCGGAGCACGTCCGGACCTGTGCAGCGGCTGGCTGGGTCGCTCTGACCCACGAGCGCAGAGCACAACTACAACACTCGGCTGCTCTCTAGCACACAGCGGGGCACGTCCGGACCTGTGCAGCGGCTGGCTGGGTCGCTCTGACCCACGAGCGCAGAGCGGTGAGCCCAGAGCACAGAGCGGGGAGCCGGGCACAGCCTCGCCACACTCGCAGGCACTCTACTACGCTCAACGGCATACGCCTCGCCAGTGGCTGGCAGGGTCGCTCTGAGCCACGAGCGCAACTCTAACACTCGGCAGGGGCTGGCTGGGTCCACCGAGTGCAGAGCGGGGAGCCGGGCACAGCCTCGGCACACTCGCAGACACTCTACTACGCTCAACGGCATACGCCTCGCCAGTGGCTGGCAGGGTCGCTCTGAGCCACGAGCGCAACTCTAACACTCGGCTGCTCTCTAGCACACAGCAAGGCACGTCCGGACCTGTGTAGCGGCTGGCTGAGTCGCTCTGACCCAAGAGCGCAGAGCACAGAGCCCAGAGCACAGAGCGCAGAGCACAGAGCGGGGAGCCGGGCACAGCCTCGCCACACTCGCAGACACTCTACTACGCTCGACGGCATACGCCTCGCCAGTGGCTGACAGGGTCGCTCTGACTCAGGAGCGCAGAGCGCCAGCCCTGGAAACACAGGGCCTGGGTCGCTCTGAGCCACGAGCGCAGAGCGCAACAAGAACACTCGGCTGCTCTCTAGCACACAGCGGGGCACGTCCGGACCTGTGCAGCGTCTGGCAGGGTCGCTCTGACCCAAGAGCGCAGAGCGGCGAGCCCAGAGCACAGAGCACAGAGCGGGGAGCCGGGCACAACCTCGCCACACTCGCAGACTCTCTACTACGCTCGACGGCACATGCCTCGTCAGTGGCTGGCAGGGTCGCTCTGAGCGCAGAGCGAAGAGAGCAGAGAGCAGAGCGGGGAGCCGGGCACAGCCTCGCCACACTCGCAGACTCTCTACTACGCTCAAAGGCACACGCCTCGCCAGTGGCTGGCACGGTCGCTCTGACCCGCCAGCGCAGAGCGGGAGCCCTGGAAACACAGGGCCTGGGTCGCTCTGACCCGCGAGCACAGAGCACAGAAAGGGGAGCCCTCCACACACAGGACCTGGGTCACCCTGACCCAGGACCACGGGAGGGTTAAATATATGTAGTTCTGTTCTTGTCTATTAATGTTTTGTATTATTTCATGTTTTGTGTGGAACCCAGGAAGAGTACTTGCTGCTTTCGCTAATAAAATACCAAAATACCTTCTAATGAATGTGAAAACAAATGTGCATTGTCCCCGGCAACTAAGTTGGTGTATTTAGTGATGGTGTAAAACAGTTAGTTATACATCACCAAAGTGATATGACATATCTTAATATTTGAGAACAGTTATTTTAGAGACAGATATGACACTATCCCCTAATACAATAGAATCAGTCAAAAGAGTCCAGAAAAAACACCTTCTTCTCTTATTGTTTCCAATACTGTTGCAATGCATCACTACATTATTCATAAAACACCATCAGTATGTTTTTAAAAACATACCAGGAAATCAGCTAACCCATGGCAGTCACACAGAACACACAACCCAGATTTGTTTGTGAGGCAGGTATGCTTTTACAAGATGATTCTCAACAACTATCAGATCCTGTGACATAGGCACACACTAGCTTTTGTTTAACAAAGAGGGCTCCCTCTGTGGTTCTCAGCTGAAACATTGACGATGGTGCAGGACTGTGTACAATATTCCCAACACTTTGTCTACATGTTGAAACCCTTGCTTATGATAGGGCTTTGGAAACCTTTGGGTATTTACTGTCATATAATCAAGAAAGTTTTTCATAAACCAAAAGGTTCAATTACTACACACCTTTATAGGGTGAGAGTTCCCCCACGGCCATATTTCCATGTTACAGCGCTTGTCAAAGGAAGACCGACGGAAGACAGAGGCAACCAATTGGAAGAAGGATGCCAGAAAATACTGTCAGCTTCAACTGTGTTAAAACCGGTTAAAACAGTGTACAGTAAGTGTTTATGTTGCATTTGCAAAATTATTTTTTATGTGATATGAAAATAGAGGGCTTTATGTTTTAGAACCGTATCACTATTGAGAATCGATTGACATTTAGATGGAATGTTTGGCTGTTTTTGCTGACAGAGCCAGTTTACCTCATATAACATATAAGTTATTTGGACTTTAAAGGAGTAGGCTCCTTAATAGTAACATTGTGGTCTAAGGCACACACACACACACACAGATCCACACACACAGATCCACACATGCATCCAAAACACATGCACATGCAGACACACACATACACACACATAAGCACATACTCACACAAAGAAAAAAACTACAACGCACTTGACAAAAATGATAGGTAACCTGTTTTGTTTGGCATTGATAGAATAAACCCACTAGAAATAGTCAGTGGTGTAAAGTACTTAAGTGCAACTACTTAAAAAGTAGTGGTGTAAAGTACTTAAGTAAAACTACTTATTAAAGTGCTACTTAAGTCGTTTTTGCGGGTATCTGTACTTTACTTTAATATTTATAGTTTTGACAACTTTTACTTTCACTCCACTGTCTCTGACACCCGAAAGTAATAGTTACATTTCGAATGCTTAGCAGGACAGGAAAATGGTCAATTTCACACACTTATCAAGAGAGCCTTCCTGGTCATACCTACTGCCTCTGATCTGGCAGAATCACTGAACACAAATGCTTCGTTTGTAAATGATGTCTGAGTGTTGGAGTGTGCCCCTGGCTATCTGTAAATAAATAAAAAACAAGAATATTGTGCCTTCTGGTTTTAATATAAGGAATGTGGAATAATTAATATTTTAGCAATTACATTTACTTTTGATACTTAAGTATATTTAAAACCAAATACTTTTAGACATTTACTCAAGTTGTATTTTACTGCGTGACTTTTACTTTTACATTAGTAATTTTATATTAAGATATCTTTATTTTTATTCAAGTATGACAATTGGGTACTTTTTACACCATTGGAAATAGTTAGTCATATCTGAACGAGGACAAAATAATGAACGATTTAGGTCTATTTACAAGAAAATACTATAGGTACAGTATGTCTTAGCACTCTGGTTGGAAACACGCACGCGCACATGCACACACACGCATGCGGGCGCACGCGGTTTCAAACGTTTCACTCAAACTATAATTTGGTACGCGGGTAATGCAGGTGATTCTGGGATCAGAGCGGCGATTGGCTAGAGAGACGAGCGTGTCACTCAGGCTCAAGGGAGTTTAAATAACTGTGTACCTGTCTGTCCCAAACAAACGCTTCTCATCACATCACTTCGTAATGTGACAAACAGCAGCAAAATGAGGAAATATTGGAGCAGTTTCACAGACGTAATATTTACAAACCCCGCGGCCACTGACACGGTAGGATGATATGCAACTGTCTTGGTGTAACAGTTAATTAAGTCATGGTTGTTGGCGGGAGGAACGATATTTTGACCAAAGCAACTTCATTCTGACGACTGTCTTTTTATTTATTTAATTGGGGAGATTAGCCTACTTATAAAGATAAACGCTTAAAATGTATGAAGCGATTAATGGGTAAATATGCTATTATTTGCGCGGTCCAAATTACAAACAGGTAGAATTCTAATTCATCTGGAATGGAGAATTTAACTGTATAGCCTACTTCTCTGTCACGGTTGGGATGCTATTCACTGTAAATGAATAAAAACCAATTCCAGTGTGTAACAATGGCTTGACATTGACTTCTAAGCTTTATGAAATATGCTCTCACTTACTATGTGCGTGCTTGCGTTATCTGTCTGTGATACAGGTTAAGGATGACCATGAGAAGCAGCAGCAGGACTCCCATGTGGGCAGCAATGATGAGAATATTGACCGGGGGAACTGGACCAATAAGAGGGAGTACATGTTGTCTATGATTGGCTATGCTGTGGGTCTGGGGAATGTATGGAGGTTCCCCTACCTGGCCTATAAGAATGGAGGAGGTAGGTGGGGACACCTGTGCGCACACACACACACACACCAGTGGCTCTCGGTGCAGTTTAAGATTAGGGATGATTATTTTTGAGCATGGCCTAATTTCTATTACAGCCTATTGGATGACTGTCATTCATACTCCATTCACCCAGCTCAATGTTTAGTCTATTATATGATACTCTAATTTGCCCAATACCCATCATGAGGTTGCTACAACCTAGCCTACGAATGAAAGTTTATAACATAGGTACACAGGTTGAGAGACAAATTGGAGTAATCAAGGTGACGGATGGTGACACATTCAATACCGCCTTGCACACTCTTGCCATCATCTAGCTGATCTAGGCTGTAGTCACTAGTCAAAACAGTGGCAACACGGAACATCTAAAAGTAGAGTTTCTATTGGACAAATTCTGATACTTTCATCCCGTTTTGTTCCGTTTCCTTCTGTTTAAGAAATGTTTTGCAACAGAATGGGTGAAATGAATCCACCCCTGATCACCTGTTCACCTTCATAGCAGGCACATACAGCATCATCACTTGCTTGTTGAATAATTCCTTCTCGGATCTCCGCTCTCTCTCCTCTCACCTTTTCCCTTGGTGTTAAGTGCACAACACAACAGCTGTCTGTGGCCAGGTGAAAATAACGTATCTAAGTCAAACCTTCATACCCTAACTGCTAACCACTGCACAGCCTACATCGAGTGCGGTTACATGCATACAATAATGCGACTATTGTGGATAGTCATCACTCCTGTGTTCCAATGGCACAATGTGTTAGCTAATCAAAGTTAGCAATTTAAAAGGCTAATTGATCATTAGGAAACTATTTTGCAATTATGTTTGCACAGCTGAAAACCTGTTCTGATTTAAAGAAGGAATAAAACTGGCCTTCTTTGGACTGCTTGAGTAGCTGGAGCATCAGCACTTGTGGGTTCGATTACAGGCTCAAAATGGCTAGAAACAAATAACTTTCTTCTGAAACTCAGTCTATTCTTGTTCTGAGATATGAAGGTTATTCCATGTGAGAAATTGCCAAGAAACTGAAGATCTGGTACAGTGCTGTGAACTACTCCCTTCACAGAACAAAGCAAACTGGCCCTAACCAGAACAGTGAAAAGGCGACTCTGGGATGCTGACCTTCTAGGCAGAGTTCCCTCTGTCCAGTGTCTGTGTTCTTTTGCCCATCTTAATCTTTTCTTTTTATTGGCCAGTCCGAGATATGGCTTTTTCTTTTGCAACTCTACCTAGAAGGCCAGCATCCCGGAGTTGCCTCTTCACTGTTGATGTTGAGACAGGAACACGGCTTTCCCGAAGCGGATCCTCTGTTTGGTCCACCACCCAGGACAATGGATCAAAACAAGGCTCCCTAAATTTTTATCAGCATATCGAATGCGCGACCCGGGCTGGACTAATTCTGGATCATTGTTACTCTAACTTCCGTGATGCATACAAGGCCCTCCCTCGCCCTCCTTTCGGTAATTCTGACCACGACTCCATTTTGTTGCTCCCAGCCTATAGACAGAAACTTAAACAGGAAACGCCCGTGCTCAGGTCTGTTCAACGCTGGTCCCACCAATCTGATTCCATGCTTCAAGATTGCTTTGATCACGTGGACTGGGATATGTTCCGGATAGCGTCGAACAACATTGATGTATATGCTGTTTTGGTGAGCGAGTTTATTTGCAAGTGCATCGGTGATGTTGTACCCACGGCAACAATTAAAACCTTCCCCAACTAGAAACCGTGGATTGATGGCAGCATTCAAGCAATACTGAAAGCGCGAACCACTGCTTTTAATCAGGGCAAGGCGGCCCGAAACATGACCGAATACAAACAGTTTAGCTATTCCCTCCAAGGCAATCAAACAAGCTAAGCGTCAGCATGGAGACAAAGTAGAGTCGCAATTCAACGGCTCAGACACGAGGTATGTGGCAGGGTCTACAGTCAATCACAGACTACAAAAAGAAAACCAGCCCCATCGCGGACCCCGATGTCTTGCTCCCAGGCAAACTAAACAAATTCTTTGCTCGCTTTGAGGACAATACAGTGCCCCCGACATGGCCCGCTACCAAAACCTGCGGGCTCTCCTTCACCGCAGCCAACGTGAGTAAAACATTTAAACGTGTTTACCCTCGCAAGGCTGCCGGCCCAGACGGCATCCCCAGCCGCGTCCTCAGAGCATGCGCAGACCAGCTGGCTGGTGTGTTTACCCTCGCAAGGCTGCCGGCCCAGACGGCATCCCCAGCCGCGTCCTCAGAGCATGCGCAGACCAGCCGGCTGGTGTGTTTACGGACATATTCAATCAATCCCTATCCTAGTCTGCTGTTCCCACATGCTTCAAGAGGGCCACCATTGTTCCTGTTCCCAAGAAAACTAAGGTAACTGAGCTAAACGACTATCGCCCCGTAGCACTCACTTCCGTCATCATGAAGTGCTTTGAGAGACTAGTCAAGGACCATATCACCTCCACCCTACCTGACACCCTAGACCCACTCCAATTTGCTTATCTCCCCAATAGGTCCACAGACGATGCAATCGCAATCACACTGCACACTGCCCTAACCAATCTGGACAAGAGGAATACCTATGTAATACCTATGGGTCTCGACCCCGCCCTGTGCAACTGAGTCCTGGAAATTCTGACGGGCCGCCTCCAGGTGGTGAGGGTAGGTAACATCTCCACCCCGCTGATTCTCAAGATTGGGGCACCACAAGAGTACGTTCTCAGCCCTCTCCTGTACTCCCTGTTCACCCATGAATGCGTGGCCTTGCACGCCTCCAACTCAATCATCAAGTTTGCAGACGACACTACAGTGGTAGGCTTGATTACCAACAACGGCGAGACGGCCTACAGGGAGGTGAGGGCCCTCGGAGTGTAGTGTCAGGACAATAACCTCACACTCAACATCAACAAAACAAAGGAGATGATTGTGGACTTCAGGAAACAGCAGAGGGAGCACCCTTCTATCCACATCGATTGGACAGTAGTGGAGAAGGTGGAAAGTTTTTAAGTTCCTCTGAGTACACATCACGGACAAACTGAAATGGTCCACCCACACAGACAGCATGGTGATGAATGCGCAACAGCGCCTCTTCAACCTCAGGAGGCTGAAGAAATTTGGCTTGTCACCAAAAACACAAACTTTTACAGAGGCAAAAAGTTGGTATGGCAACTGCTCCGCCCACAACCGCAAGGCTCTCCAGAGGCGTTGTGCAGACCTCACTACCATCACTGGGCACAATCAACCTGCCCTCCGGGACACCTACATCACCCGATGTCACAGGAAGACCGAAAAGATCATCAAGGACAACAACCACCCAAGCCACTGCCTGTTCCCCCCGCTATCATCCAGAAGGCGAGGTCAGTACAGGTGCATCAAAGCTGGGACCGAGAGACTGAAAAACAGCTTATATCTCAAGGCCATCAGACTGTTAAACAGCCATCACTAACATTGAGTGGCTGCTGCCAACATATTGACTCAAATCTCTAGCCACTTTAATAATAACAATTGGATGTAATAAATGTCTCACTAGTCACTTTAAACAATGCCACTTTATATAATGCTTATATTACTCATCTCATATGTATATACTGTACTCTATACCATCTACTGCATCTTGCCGTTCGGCCATCGCTCACCCATGTATTTAAATGTACATATTCTCATTCATTCCTTTACACTTGTGTGTATAAGGTAGTTGTTGTGAAATTGTTAGATTACTTGTTAGATATTACTGCATGGTCGGAACTAGATGCAGAAGCATTTCGCTACACTTGCATTAACATCTGCTAACCATGTGTATGTGACCAATAAAATTGGATTTTGATTTGAGGGTACTATTTAATGAATGTGCCAGTTGAAGACTTGTGAGGCATCTGTTTCTCAAACTAGACACTAATGTACTTGTCCTTTTGCTCAGTTGTGCACCAGGGCCTCCCACTCTTTCTATTCTGGTTAGAGCCAGTTTGCGCTGTTCTGTGAAGGGCGTAGTACACAGCGTTATACCAGATCTTCAGTTTCTTGGATATTTCTTACATGGAATAGCCTTCATTTCTCAGAACAAGAACAGACTGAGGTTCAGAAGAAAGTTATTTGTTTCTGGCCATTTTGAGCCTGTAATTGAACCCACAAATGCTGATGCTCCAGATTCTCAACGAGTCTTAAGAAGGCCAGTTTAATTGCTTTTTTAGTCAGCACTAAAGAAGTTCAGCTGTGCTAACATAATTACAAAAGTATTTTCTAATGACTAATTAGCCTTTTAAAATGATAAACTTGGATAAGTTAACACAATGTGCCATTGTAACATAGGAGCCTATGTAGCCTCTGTACGCCTATGTAGATATTCCATAAAAAAATCTGCCGTTTCCAGCTACAATAGTCATTTACAACATTAACAATGTCTACACTTTATTTCTGAACATTTTGATATTATTTTAATGGACAAAAGAAATGAGCTTTTCTTTCAAAAACAAGGACATTTCTAAGTGACCCCAAACTTTTGAACAGTATTGTACATTGTTGCGCCCAACACACTTCACTAGCCCTAAAGAGGGAGGCTCGCTTGGCAGGTGCAAGCACAGGCACAGAACAAATACACTGCTGGAATGCCTTTTTACATTTTTTAATTGCATAATCTCCCTAGTGCCATAACCAGTTTAATATGAAATTATTAGTGTGCATGTAAACATACCATATTTGCTATTGTCATAGTCAACATAGCTAGGCCTACTAGAACTAACGCATTAGTAAACCCACAATCCAATCTATGTGTACAGCTAGCAGTTAGACTGGCAGGCACCGGCGGCAGTACATTACTAAAACCGAAAGCTTACCTTGACTTGGAAGAGTTGCAGTGTTGGATTGCCTTAGCCAGCTAGCTAACATAAATGGCATTCCTCGCTGTTTGAGTCAGGTTGTTGAGTAGGCTATATTAGCTGCCTTAGCTAGCTAAGTGAGTGAAAGGTAATGAACTGCTTATCCTTAATTTAAGAAAATAATATGTTTAAAACTGTTAAATATTGTCATTCTGAGTCAACAACACACCACACTTGATGCACGGCTGTGCTAGCTAGCTGTAGCTTCTGCTTTCAGTACCAGATTAATTATCTGATCATTTGATTGGATGGACATGTCAATTCATGCTGCAAGAGCTCTCCGGAAGTAGTCATAATTACTGTGTATGTCTATGGAAGTGGGTGAGAACCGTGAGCCTCCTAGGTTTTGTATTGAAGTCAATGTACCAAGAGGAGGATGGAAAATATATTTTTCCTCCACCTACACTATTATTCTTCTACCCTAGAAGGTGCTGTTGATGCTACTGTAGACCCTCATTGCAAAACAGTGTTTTAATAATTTTGTTAAAATTAATATATTTAGTATAGTTTTATCTTATGTTGACATTAGGTTTTTCTGAAATTCACTGAGTAGGCTGGTCCTCCCCTTCATCTGAGAAGGAGCCTCCACTGACACACACATACACAGTGACCTAAGCTTGCTTAGTGTGCACTAATGACACACCTGTTCAATAGTAACTCAATACCCTATAACGGGTCCCCGGTTGCATTCAGCCGTGTGCCAATTATTATTATTTTCTTTCCTTGAGCAGATGGTCGGGGGCT
Source organism: Oncorhynchus nerka (assembly GCF_034236695.1). Lineage (NCBI taxonomy): Eukaryota > Metazoa > Chordata > Actinopteri > Salmoniformes > Salmonidae > Oncorhynchus > Oncorhynchus nerka. Next base: position 75,252,344 of record NC_088397.1, on the reverse strand, counting down.
GGAACATAGTTATAAACTCAGCAAAAAAAGAAACGTCCTCTCATTGTCAACTGCGTTTATTTTCAGCAACATGTGTAAATATTTGTATGAACATAAGATTCAACATCCTGAGACAAACTGAACAAGTTCCACAGACATGTGACTAACAGAAATGGAATAATGTGACCCTGAACAAAGGGGGGTCAAAATCAAAAGTAACAGTCAGTATCTGGTGTGGCCACCAGCTCCATTAGGTACTGCAGTGCATCTCCTCCTCATGGACTGCACCAGATTTGCCAGTTCTTGCTGTGAGATGGTACCCCACTCTTCCACCAAGGCACCTGCAAGTTCCCGGACATTTCTGGGGGGAATGGCCCTAGCCCTCACCCTTCAATCTAACAGGTCCCAGATGGGCTCAATGGGATTGAGATCCAGGGTCTTTGCTGGCCATGGCAGAACACTGACATTTCTGTCTTGCAGGAAATCACGCACAGAACAAGCAGTATGGCTGGTGCCATTGTCATGCTGGAGGGTCATGTCAGGATGAACCTGCAGGAGGGTACCACATGAGGGGGGAGGATGTCTTCCCTGTAATGCACAGCATTGAGATTGCCTGCAATGACGACAAGCTCAGTCCGATGATGCGACACACCGCCCCAGACCATGACGGACCCTCCACCTCCAAATTGATCCCGCTACAGAGTACAGGCCTTGGTGTAACACTCATTCCTTTGACGATAAACATTAATCCGACCATTCCCCCTCCTGAGACAAAACCGAGACTCGTCAGTGACGAGCACTTTTGCCAGTCCTGTCTGGTCCAGCGAGGGTGGGTTTGTGCCCAATGGCGACGTTGTTGCCGGTGATATCTGGTGAGGACCTGCCTTACAACAGGCCTACAAGCCCTCAGTTCAGCCTCTCTCAGCCTATTATGGACAGTCTGAGCACTGATGGAGGGATTGTGCGTTCCTGGTGTAACTCAGACTGTTGTTGTTGCCATGCTGTACCTGTCCCGCAGGTGTGATGTTCGGATGTACCGATCCTGTGCAGGTGTTGTTACACGTGGTCTGCCACTGCGAGGACGATCAGCTCTCCGTCCTGTCTCCCTGTAGTGCTGTCTTGGGCGTCTCACAGTATGGACATTGCAATTTATTGCCCTGACCACATTTGCAGTCCTCATGCCTCCTTGCAGCATGCCTCACGTTCACGGAGATGAGCAGGGACCCTGGGCATCATTCTTTTGGTATTTTTCAGAGTCAATAGAAAGGCCTCTTTGGGGTCCTAAGTTTTCATAACTGACCTTCATTGACTACCGTCTGTAAGCTGTTAGTGTCTTCACGACTGTTCCACAGGTGCATGTTCATTAATTCATTGAACAAGCATTGGAAACTGTGTTTTAAACCACTTACAATGAAGATATGTGAAGTTATTTGGATTTTTACTAATTATTTTTGATAGACGGGGTCCTGAAAATGGACGTTTCTATTACTGAGTTTAAATTTCAACATTGCAAATTGACCGCAAAAAAACTAACCGATCACATATTTGACAAAAAACGGAATCATTTAAAACCTTGATAAGCTCACATGCCTCTATTTATGCGTGGGTTTACATGGCAACAGATTTCCTAAATTAAAACCACTTGAAGCTTATTTCCTGGTGATTTTAGTCTTATGTCACAAAATAATTAGTGTCAACTTGGGGGGCCTAATAAAATCACCTACTGGCCAACTCTGTCCCGCAGGCCGCCTATTTGGGAATCCTACCCTATAATAACTTATAAACTAGACCATGGCAGAACATTCTTAAAGATTAATTTCAGATTATTGTAGTTAAGCCCATATACGCTTTCACCATCCACTGGCTACCTCATATTCCTGCATTTGTTATTAGTGTCAAGTTTTCTGTCCTCTCTGTCTCTAGGTGCTTTCCTCATTCCGTATGTCATCATGCTGGCTGTTGCTGGTATACCTCTGTTCTTCCTGGAGAGTTCCTTTGGTCAGTTCTGCAGCCAAGGCCCTGTCAATGTGTGGCGGGCTCTGCCCATATTTCAGGGTAAGACTAAGCCTTGTACCCCTAATTTACCACCTAATCCCAAACCGGTCCCAATTCAATGTCTACCATTACTCTTGGTCTCAACCCTTCGATGTTTGCAGATACAGTATGTAAGGTATAAGTTATGTTTTTGGAACCTTCACCACTACACTGCTTATACCTAGCCAGACTCTTCAGATCTGCAGACATTGAAGGGTAAAGGGCCAAAGGGAATGGTTAAGGAGTGGATTGGGACCAGCTGTATGACTTTTTTCCCCCACTTCTAGGAACTCATCCATTCCCTTCACCACTCAGACCTTTTGGGGAGTGTTTGCTACTACTCTCTGTTTGAATGTTGTGTGAGCAGACAGCCCATTACACCACGGGATCAGCTTTATTGACCTTATAGGACATTTTTATCAATTTTGTTTGAGCAGTGTATTAATGGTTAACTATATGACCTGAATCTAAACTCGATGTATGAGCTGGAGGAACTATCAGTCTAGACCCAGGGCTAACCCTATAAGGCTGCTAGTCCATTTACTGTATGTACCCAGCCCCTAACCTATAACCCTACCAAGCCCAATGGGTTACTGTATCACTCTGTCAGACTGGCCTCTAGTTGCTGAATGTGCCAAAACACAGAACACATTCATGGTGCATATTGGACAAAGTCCTTCTCTACTGCTATTGGTTAGTTATAAAACTGTCAAGGGTAGTGTTTCCAAATCATGTTTTTTGTTTTTAACCCTAGCACTACGTAACGCACCTGATTCACATTTGTTGTGTATTTCAATCCGGTGTGTAGCGCTAGAGAAAATGTGCACCCCTTTTGGATCCCCGGAACCAGGATTAAGAAAAATTGCTCTAGGATGTGCATGTAAGCAATTTCTTAGTAATACTTGTTTGTGAGCTGAAATAAAAGAGAAATTGTAGAAATTGCCCATAAGCACATTTTGTTATTATGTTTAGCACAAATTTGTTTACATCCTCATTAGTGATAATTTCTCATTTGGCAAGATAATCCATCCACCTGATAAGTGTGGTATATCATTACACAGGTGAACTGGGGACAAAAAGCCACAAATGTTTTGTCACATAACACAATGCCACATGTTTTGAGGGAGTGTTCAACTGGCATGCTGACTGCAGGAATGCCCACCAGAACTGTTGCCAGAGAATTTTATGTTTTAGAGAATTTGGCAGTACGTCCAACCGGCCTCACAACCGCACACCACCTGCAACCACGCCAGCCCAGGACCTCCACATCCAGCTTTTCCACTTCCACCCATACAGCTGATGAAACTGTGGGTTTGCACAAGTGAAGTATTTCAGCACAAACTGTTAAACCATGTCATGGAAGCTCATCAGCTTGCTCGTTGACTTGACTGCTGTTTGGCGTTTTACCCGACTTCAGTGGGCAAATGCTCATCTTCGATGGCAACTTGCACGCTAGAAAAGTGTGCTCTTCACAAATGATTCCCTGTTTCAACTGTACCGGGCACATGGTGATGAGTGCTTCTACACCTGCATTGCTTGCTGTTTGGGGTTTTAGGCTGGGTTTCTGTACAGCATTTTGAGATACCAGCTGATGTAAGAAGTGCTTTATAAATCAATTTGATTTGATGAGTGTCGTGTGGTGACAGGCATAAGCTACGGGCAACGAACACAATTGCATTTTATTAATGGCAATTTGAATGTACACAGATGAAAATGAAATTACCCCTTGATCATGTTTGGGATGCTCTGGGTCGACATGTACGACAGCGTGTTCCAGTACCCGCCAATTTCCAGGAACTTCGCACAGCCATTGAAGAGGAGTGGGACAATATTCCACAGGCCACAATCAACAGCCTGAACTCTATACAAAGGAGATGTGTCGCACTGCATGAGGCAAATGGTGGTCACACCAGATACTGACTGGTTTTCTGATCCACGCACCTACTTTTATTTCTTTTTTCTTTCTTTAAGGGATCTGTGACCAACAGATGCATATTTGTTTTCTCTGACATGTGAAATCGATAGATTAGGGCGTAATGGATTTATTTAAAGTGACTGAGTTTCTTATATGAACTGTAACTCAGTAAAATCTTTCGAATTGTGTATTTGTGGTCAGTGTACCAGGAAGCACTGGTTCTGGCTGTTTGCCTTCGGCTGAATCAGTATGTGATAAAGATGGAACTTCACAGAACTTGTCAATAAAGTCACTGCTATCAGGGATGGTGACGCTTCAATCTATTCAGGAAGTGAATTGAAATTCAAATATTGAAGAATCCGCCTTGATTTACGTCTAACTCAATTCCTGCTCTCTCTCCTCACTCTCCCTTTCCCTATCCTCTCCAGGTGTGGGTGTAGCTATGGTTTTGGTCAGTACGTTAGTAGGCATCTACTACAACGTCATCATTGCCTACAGTCTCTACTACATGTTTGCCTCATTCCAGTCCCCTCTGCCATGGAGTGACTGTTTCTACTGGTCCAACAGCAACTGTAGCCTCACACCTAGAGGTACCTGTTTTATAATTTAGTGTCACATTTAAAGATGTAGTGAAGTTTCCCTGTTGTGCAGCTTTTACTCTTCTATCATGTTAATTAGGCTCCAAACAAAATAACCTTGACCAATATTTTCCATTACCTGACATTAATGTTTTCCATGATATGCTTTAATGAACATGACCTAGGTGAACCTGAACAGAGTGCCATGTAACTTTACCACTCTGACAATGGCTTCTGACCTCTACAGAAGTGTGCAACAATACCCTAGCTGCCAACTGGAGTGAACCAGTAATTGTAGCCAACATGACGCTGTGGGAGAATGAGACTTGCCCAAAGGAAAACATCATCAGCATCCCAGTACAGAGCCCCAGCGAACAGTATTGGGAGTGAGTAACACACACACACTTGATTCAATTTCACTAAGTTGAAAATACTTCAGAGGTCACACAGGTTGTGTTGAATGCCAGGTTGTCTCTATAATGCTATGTTGAAACTGATCCTGTCTGTAAGATTGACCACCTTACAGTCAGACAATCTCTTTGTCTATCCCCAGCCTGGTGGCCTTACAAAGGTCTAGTGGTCTGGATGAGACCGGTCCGGTGGTCTGGCATCTGGCTCTCTGTCTGCTACTGGGATGGCTGCTCATCGCTGCTGCCCTTTACAAAGGCATCAAGTCCTCAGGAAAAGTCTGTATGACCCATTTCCTGTTTGTGTGTGTGATATGCGCGGGTTGACCCATAACCCACAATCGCCGCAGTTATATCCACGAGGCGGGCAGGTTTAGGGTCATGAAATATTGTATAAAGGGAAAATGATACTTTTCATTATTTTAGGCTAGCTGGCATTAGTGCATAAGCTTTAGGGCCTAACTGTACGTGCACCAAGTAGTTTACATACCAGTCGCCAAATGCATTTTGAACGGGTGTTACGAAAACTATGAGTGGTGGGTAGAATCAGGCGCAGAGAGCAGGGTTCCTTCGTTTATCACAAATTTATTCACCGGTGCAACCAAAAATGAATGACGCCAACACACAAGGCGTAAATAGTTGCCAGTACAAAAACAACAGGACAAAAATAGACCGGATAAATAAAGAACACGAAAAGCAATAACCCATCAAACACAGAGTAACAATAAACAAGCCCGCACAAAAACCCAGCAGGCCTAGTGCCCTTAAATACCCTACAAACAAACCCTAATACAAAACAGGTGTACCCAATTAACCAATAACAAACACAAACGGAAAAAGAATCGGTGGCAGCTAATAGGCCGGTGACGACGACCGCCGAGCCCTGCCCGAACAGTAAGAGGCACCCTCTTCAGCGAGGTTCGTGACAGTACCCCCCCCCCCCCCCCCCCTGACGCGCGGCACCCACAGCGCGCCTACCCCGGCCTCGAGGACGACCCGGAGGACGAGGCGCGGGGCGATCCCGGTGAAGGCGGTGGAAATCCCTCAAGAGGGAAGGATCTAAAATGTCCCTCCCCGGTACCCAGCACCTCTCCTCCGGACCGTACCCCTCCCAGTCCACGAGGTACTGCAGGCCCCCCACCCGGCGTCTCGAGTCCAGAATAGCTCGTACTGTGTATGCCGGGGACCCCTCGATGTCCAGAGGGAGTGGAGGGACCTCCGGCACCTCATTGTCTTGTAGGGGACCAGCTACCACCGGCCTGAGGAGAGACACATGAAACGAGGGGTTAATGCGATAATAAGAGAGAAGTTGCAATCTATAACAAACCTTGTTTATCCTCCTCAGGACTTTAAATGGCCCCACACACTGCGGCCCCAGCTTCCGGCAGGGCAGGCGGAGGGGCAGGTTTCGGGTCGAGAGCCAGACCCTGTCCCCTGGTGCGAACACCGGTGCCTCACTGCAGTGGCGGTCAGCGACACTCTTCTGCCGTTCACTGGCCTGCCTGAGAGAAGCCTGGACTGCCTGCCAGGTCTCTCTAGAGTGCTGTACCCACTGCTCCACCGCAGGAGCCTCGGTCTGACTCTGATGCCACGGAGCCAGGACCGGCTGGTAGCCCAGTACGCATTCAAATGGCGACATATTTGTGGACGAATGCCGAAGAGAGTTCTGGGCCAATTCTGCCCACGGGACGTACCTCGCCCATTCTCCTGGCCGATCCTGGCAATACGACCTCAGAAACCTACCCACTTCCTGGTTTAATCTCTCCACCTGCCCATAACCAGAGGTAAGGCTGACCGAGATCCCCAGACACTCCATAAACGCCTTCCAAACCCGGGACGTGAACTGGGGACCCCGATCGGAGACTATATCCTCTGGAACCCCATAGTGCCGGAAGACGTGGGTAAATAGAGCCTCTGCAGTCTGTAGGGCCGTGGGAAGACCAGGCAATGGGAGGAGACGGCAGGACTTAGAGAACCGATCCACAACGACCAGAACGGTAGTGTTTCCCTGAGATGGAGGAAGATCAGTAAGAAAATCAACCGAGAGATGGGACCATGGCCGTTGTGGAAACGGGAGGGGCTGTAACTTCCCTCTAGGAAGGTGCCTAGGAGCCTTACTCTGGGCGCATACCGAACAGGAGGAGACATAGATCCTCACATCCCTAGCTAAAGTAGGCCACCAGTATTTCCCCCTAAGACCTCGCACCGTCCTATCAATCCCCGGATGACCCGCAGACGGTAGTGTGTGAGCCCACCGAATCAATTTATCACGGACACCAAGCGGTACGTAACTTTTACCAGTCGGACACTGTATAGGCGCAGGTTCAACCCTCAACGCCCGCTCGATGTCCGCGTCCACCTCCCATACCACTGGGGCCACCAGCCGAGAGGCTGGAAGGATGGGAGTGGGTTCGATGGACCGGTCCTCGGTGTCATAGAGACGGGACAGTGCGTCGGCCTTAGTGTTGAGGGAACCTGGTCTGTAAGAGATTGTAAATCTAAAACGTGTAAAAAACATGGCCCACCTAGCCTGACGCGGATTCAGTCTCCTCGCTTCTCGAATATACTCCAGATTACGGTGGTCAGTCCAGATGAGAAAAGGGTGTTTAGCCCCCTCTAGCCAGTGTCTCCACACCTTCAGGGCTTTTACCATAGCTAGTAACTCCCGATCCCCCACATCATAGTTCCGCTCCGCCGGATCCAGCTTCTTAGAAAAGAAAGCGCAGGGACGGAGCTTCGGTGGCGTGCCCGAAGGCTGAGACAGCACGGCCCCAACCCCAGCCTCCGACACATCCACCTCCACTATGAATGCTAACGCAGGGTCCGGATGCGCCAACACGGGAGCTCCAGTGAACAGTACCTTCAACTGGTTGAAGGCTCCATCAGCCTCAGCTGACCACCGCAAACGCACCGGTCCCCCCTTCAGCAGTGAGGTAATGGGCGCCGCTACTTGGCCAAAACCCCGGATAAACCTCCGGTAGTAATTGGCAAACCCTAAAAACCGCTGCACCTCCTTTACCGTGGTCGGAGTCGGCCAATTACGCACGGCATTAACGCGGTCACACTCCATCATCATCCCCGAGCTGGAAATGCGATAACCCAGGAAGGAAACGGCTGGTTTGGAGAACACACATTTCTCAGCCTTGACGTATAGGTCATGCTCCAGCAGTCGCCCAAGAACCTTGCGCACCAAGGAAACATGCGCGGCGCGTGTGGCAGAATAAATCAAGATGTCATCAATATAGACTACCACACCCTGCCCGTGCAAGTCCCTGAGAATCTCATCTACAAAGGATTGGAAGACGGCTGGAGCATTCTTCAACCCATACGGCATGACTCAGTACTCATAGTGGCCTGATGTGGTACTAAACGCTGTTTTCCACTCGTCTCCCTTCCGAATACGCACCAGATTATACGCGCTCCTGAGGTCCAGTTTTGTGAAGAAACGCGCTCCGTGGAATGATTCCACCGCCGTAGCGATGAGAGGTAGCGGATAACTAAAACCCACTGTGATCGAATTGAGACCTCGATAATCAATGCACGGACGCAGACCTCCCTCCTTTTTCCTCACAAAAAAGAAACTCGAGGAGACGGGTGACATGGAGGACCGAATGTACCCCTGTCTCAGAGCTTCCGTGACATATGTTTCCATAGCCAACGTCTCCTCCTGTGACAGTGGGTACACATGACTCCGGGGAAGTGCAGCGTTCTCCAGGAGGTTTATCACGCAATCCCACCGTCGATGAGGTGGTAATTTGGTCGCTCTCTTCTTACTAAAAGCGATAGCCAAATCGGCATATTCTGGGGGAATGCGCACGGTGGAAACCTGGTCTGGACTCTCCACCGTCGTGGCACCGATGGAAACTCCTATACACCTCTCCGAACACTCGTCTGACCACCCCTTAAGAGCCCCCTGTTTCCAGGAAATAACGGGATTATGAATAGCCAGCCAGGGAACCCCCAATACCACCGGGAACCCAGGTGAATCAATAAGGTAGAAACTGATCCTCTCCCTATGATTCCCCTGCGTTACCATGTCCAGCGGAATCGTGGCCTCCCTGACCAGCCCTGACCCTAACGGTCGGCTATCTAAGGAGTGCACGGGGACAGGTGGTTCTATCGGCACTAACGGAATACCCAATTTACGGGCGAGTCCACAATCCATAAAACTCCCAGCTGCGCCTGAATCGACTAGCGCCTTATGCTGAAGAGAGGGGAAAAACGCAGGGAAAAAAATTAACAAAAACATGTGACCAACAAGGAGCTCAGAGTGAGTTTGGTGCTTACTCACCTGGGGTGGCCGAGGAGTGTTCCGCCGACCATCTCGACTCCCAGAGGAACTCCTCCAACACCGGTCCGAAGTGTGTCCTCTACGTCCACAATAGGAGCAGGAGGAGCCCCCTCTGGTTCCCCTAGATGCAGCTCCTCCCAACTCCATCAGAGTGGGAGTGGGAGAGCTGGAGGGTGGAATTAACAGGACCCCTTCCGAACGCCCGCGGGCAGCCCGCAGGTTGTCCAATCGAATAGACATGTCTATAAGTTCATCCAGGGAGAGAGTTGTGTCTCTGCAAGCTAGCTCCCGGCGGACGTCCTCCCGAAGATTACACCGGTAATGATCCATCAGGGCCCTGTCATTCCACCCAGCACCAGCAGCTAGGGTCCTAAACTCCAACGCGAAGTCCTGCGCACTCCTCATCTCCTGTCTGAGGTGGAACAGTTGCTCACCCGCCGCTTTCCCCTCTGGTGGATGATCGAACACAGCTCTGAAACGGCGGGTGAACTCCAGGTAGTTGTCCCGAGCCGAGTCTGGACTGTTCCAGACCGCGTTAGCCCAGTCCAGGGCCCTGCCCGTTAAACAGGAGACGAGGAGGCTCACACTCTCCTCACCCGAGGGAGCCGGACGCACGGTAGCCAGGTAGAGCTCTAGCTGGAGCAAAAATCCCTGGCACCCAGCTGCTGCTCCCTCGTACTCCCTCGGGGGAGTAAGACGCAGTGCGCCAGACCCAGAGGACGATGTAGATGGTGTCGGTAGTGGGAGAGCTGAGATAGGCGTCGGTAAACCACTCCTTTCCCATTGTTCCATCATCTGATCCATCGCCGTACCAATCCGATGGAGGACAGCTGTGTGGTGATGGACGCGCTCCTCAATAGTGGGGAGAGGGTTGGTCGCTGCTCCTGCTGATTCCATTTCTTCGGGTGGGGACTTCTGTTCCGAAAACTATGAGTGGTGGGTAGAATCAGGCGCAGAGAGCAGGGTTCCTTCGTTTATCACAAATTTATTCACCGGTGCAACCAAAAATGAATGACGCCAACATACAAGGCGTAAATAGTTGCCAGTCCAAAAACAACAGGACAAAAATAGACCGGATAAATAAAGAACACGAAAAGCAATAACCCATCAAACACAGAGTAACAATAAACAAGCCCGCACAAAAACCCAGCAGGCCTAGTGCCCTTAAATACCCTACAAACAAACCCTAATACAAAACAGGTGTACCCAATTAACCAATAACAAACACAAACGGAAAAATAATCGATGGCAGCTAATAGGCCGGTGACGACGACCGCCGAGCCCAGCCCGAACAGGAAGAGGCACCCTCTTCAGCGAGGTTCGTGACAACGGGCAGGACAAGTTAACGTCGATCCATGGAGGGAAAAAAAGGACCATGTCTGAGTTTAGAGAAAAGCTGCGAAATGGAGAGTTGAAAATAAATACAAGAAATCTGGACACTCACTGTAGGTCTATAACCTCTCACTTAGCCTGAATATTAACACCTGCAGAATTTAAGCATTTCTTGCAGTAAAATGATACAGCAAATGTAGGCAACATTTTTACTCACAGGAGTGGAGAAATATGATTTCTTTCTTTCAGCTTCTTGACAGAATGCAAATGTGCAGTTAGATACAGTTTGTCGAGGTGCAATCTTTTTCAGCATCATAAAAGATGATACTATTTCAACCACAAAATATACATCCAAGCTGAACTGAAATCTTATGAGAAACACTTTGGGTTGTTTTCACAGCTTTCTATTTCCTTACAACTGGTCAAACTGATATTATTTGGAAATTTTACACATCTTTTAAGTTTGAGTTATTTAATTTTCTTGCCGGTCCCTAAACATCTTTGCTCCATGGAAGTATCAGAGATGACTGAGAAGTTTATCGATGTCAACTAGATTCTGGTAAGCAAGGGTTTATTTAGTCTTGGGCAACAATGACAGAAGAGATGCTGCACGTATCTAATTATAGACAAGTTGACTTACAAATAGCCTACCAAAACATTAGAAGTTACAAGCAAAAACATATCTGAAATCAGGCAAACTTAGTACAAAAAAAAAAAAAACCTAACGGTAACCTACAACATTTTCTATATTAGAGGGTTAGGGTCGGGTGCAGGCCTCCGATTTAAACTTATTACATATAGTTGGGTGGTTGTTGATGGGTTATTAGCAATTGCGGGCGAACAAAGAGCTGACCTGCTCCCCACTAGTGTGTGAGTTGGTCCTGTCTTTCTAATGTTTGTCTTTCGGATGTGCATGTGTCCCTCTAATATTTTTGTGTGTGTCTGTCCCCAGGTGGTGTATTTCACCGCTACGTTTCCCTATGTGGTGTTGCTGATTCTTCTGATCCGGGGAGTTACACTAGAGGGCGCCAGAGACGGGATCGAGTTCTACATTGGCTCCCAGTCCAACCTCACAAAACTGGGCGAGGCAGAGGTTAGAGCCTAACCTCTTACCTGTCAACTCAAAATACACATGCTTGACTGAAGTAACTAAATAGTAGGTCTTTCTGGCAGGTGTGGAGAGATGCAGCCACACAGATCTTCTATTCTCTGTCAGTAGCGTGGGGTGGTGTCACGGCCCTGTCTTCATATAACAAGTTCCACAACAATGTGTTCAAGGACGCACTGACCGTCTGCCTCACCAACTGTGGTATGACTCAAACACCACACACGCACCAGATGGATGCTAATGGCATCATAAAGAAGAACTTTCAAGGTTTCATTCTGTTCCAGTTCATCGTTTTTCCTTTCCTGTTTAATGTCACTCTATAGGTACCAGTGTGTTTGCAGGCTTCGCCATCTTCTCCATCTTAGGTCACATGGCTCATGTCTATGGAAAGCCTGTATCCGAGGTGGCCCAGGCAGGTGAGTAGTACACCACTGTACTGTGTTTAGCTTTTCCTTACTGACACAATAGCCACTTAACAAACTCTAACAAAGTGTGCGCGTGTGCATGCGTGTAGGTTTTGGCCTAGCATTTATTGCGTACCCTGATGCCCTGTCCAAGCTGCCAATTTCTCCTCTTTGGTCCATCCTCTTCTTCTTCATGCTGCTCACCCTTGGACTGGACTCGCAGTTCGCTGGCATAGGTCAGTCAGACACACACACACCCATGCACATGGGACACACACGCACCCATGCACATGGGACACACACGCACCCATGCACATGGGACACACACGCACCCATGCACATGGGACACACACGCACCCATGCACATGGGACACACACGCACCCATGCACATGGGACACACACGCACCCATGCACATGGGACACACACGCACCCATGCACATGGGACACACACGCACCCATGCACATGGGACACACACGCACCCATGCACATGGGACACACACGCACCCATGCACATGGGACACACACGCACCCATGCACATGGGACACACACGCACCCATGCACATGGGACACACACGCACCCATGCACATGGGACACACACGCCAGGGTATTTCACTTACTGCCAACTATTTGGGGTATTTCAATTACTTTCAAAAACATTTGTAAGTAAGTATTTAGATATTTTTTTATTTGAAAAGACCAGTAGTTGAATATTGGAATGTATTTGGAAATACACTTGGAAAGTTTTTGAAAATACTCATACACTCCCATGCATTTAAAGATGCATTATGCAGAAATTGCTCTGCCACTTCCTGACTGTTAAAATTCGAATAGTTCACCTAATTTCAGTTTGTGACAAAACAAGCAAGTATAGTGTAGAGTCATTGTAGCATCTAAAACACTGTGAAATGTATTTTCCATAACAAAAAATATTGTATTTTCAGCTGTTTGACGTTGGTGTACAAAATACTAAAATGCACAGAAAAATAAGTATTTAAACAACAAATAGTTTGGACCCCTACTCATTCCAGGATTTTTCTTTATTCTACATTGTAGAGTAATAATGAAGACATCAAAACTATGAAATAACACATGGAATCGTGTAGTAACCAAAAAAGTGTTCAACAAAAAAAGAAAATTGAGATATTTCAAAGTAGCCACCCTTTGCATTCATGACAGCTTTGCACACTCTTGACATTCTCTCAACCAGCTTCAGGATGTTATCACCTGGAATGCTTTCCCATCAGTCTTGAAGGAGTTCCCACATTTGCTGAGCTCTTGTTGGCTGCTTTTCCTTCACTCTGCGGTCCAACTCATCCCAAACCATCTCAATTGGGTTGAGGTCGGGGGAATGTGGAGGCCAGGTCATCTGATGCAGCACTCCATCACTCTCCGTCTTTGTCAAATAGCCCTCACACAGCCTGGAGGTGTGTTGGGTCATTGTTCTGTTGAAAAACAAATGATAGTACCACTAAGCGCAAACCATGCAGCCATGCTGGTTAAGTGTGCCTTGAATTCTAAATAAATCGGTGTCACCAGCAAAGCAGTATCACACCACCGCTCATATTTCTTGGCCCAAGCAAGTCTCCTCTTCTTATTGGTGTCCTTTTAGTAGTGGTTTCTTTGCAGCAATTCAACCATGAAGGCCTGATTCACACAGTCTCCTCTGAATAGCATTTATTTGGGCTGGTTACTAATTAACTTATCCTCTGCAGCAGAGGTATCTCTGGGTCTTCCTTTCCTGGGGCGGTCCTCATGAGAGCCAGTTTCATCATAGCGCTTGATGGTTTTCGCGACTACACTTGAAGAAACTTTCAAAGTTCTTACTTTTCCGGATTGACTGACCATCATGTGCTAAAGTTATGGTAGACTGTTTCTCTTTGCTTATTTGAGCTGTTCTTGCCATGATATGGACTTGGTATTTTACCAAATAGGGCTATCTTCTGTAAACCACCCCTACCTTGTCACAACACAACTGCTTGGCTCAAATGCATTAAGAAGGAAATAAATTCAACAAATTCACTTTTAACAAGGCACACCTGTTAATTGAAATGTATTCCAGGTGACTACCTCATTTTTTTAAACATTTTTTTAAAATATTTTTTACCTTTATTTAACCAGGCAAGTCAGTTAAGAACATATTCTTATTTTCAATGACGGCCTGGGAACAGTGGGTTAACTGCCTGTTCAGGGGCAGAACGACAGATTTGTACCTTGTCAGCTCGGGGGTTTGAACTCGCAACCTTCCATGAAGCTGGTTGAGAGAATGCCAAGAGTGTGCAAGGGTGGATACTTTGAAGAATCTCAAGTGTGAAATATATTTTGATTTGTTTAACACTCTTTGTTTGGTTACTACATGATTCCATATTGCTTAGGTTTGATGTATTTTACAATGTAAAAAGAAGCCCTTGAGTGAGTGTCCAAACTTTTGACTGGTAGTGTAATTACTCTTTACTCAGTACTTTGTTGAAGCACCTTTGGCAGTGAATACAGCCTCAAGTATTCTTTGGGTATAATGCTATAAGCTTGGCACACCTGTATTTGGCGAGTTTCTCCCATTCTACTCTGCAGATCCTTTCAAGCTCTGTCAGGTTGGATGGGGAGCATTGCTGCACAGATATTTTCAGGTCTCTCCAGAGATGTTCCATTGAGCCACTCAAGAATATTCAGAGACTTGTGCCAAAGCCACTCCTGCTTTGTCTTGGCTGTGTCCTTAAGGTCGTTGTCCTGTTGGAAGGTGGAACTTCGCCCCAATCTGAGGTCCTGATTACTCTAGAGCAGGTTCTCATCAGGTTCATGCTCTACAACATCCGCAGAGTACGACCCTGCCTCACACAGGAAGCGGCGCAGGTCCTAATCCAGGCACTTGTCATCTCCCGTCTGGATTACTGCAACTCGCTGTTGGCTGGGCTCCCTGCCTGTGCCATTAAACCCCTACAACTCATCCAGAACGCCGCAGCCCGTCTGGTGTTCAACCTTCCCAAGTTCTCTCACGTCACCCCGCTCCTCCGCTCCCTCCACTGGCTTCCAGTTGAAGCTCGCATCCGCTACAAGACCATGGTGCTTGCCTACGGAGCTGTGAGAGGAACGGCACCTCAGTACCTCCAGGCTCTGATCAGGCCCTACACCCAAACAAGGGCACTGCGTTCATCCACCTCTGGCCTGCTCGCCTCCCTACCACTGAGGAAGTACAGTTCCCGCTCAGCCCAGTCAAAACTGTTCGCTGCTCTGGCCCCCCAATGGTGGAACAAACTCCCTCACGACGCCAGGACAGCGGAGTCAATCACCACCTTCCGGAGACACCTGAAACCCCACCTCTTTAAGGAATACCTAGGATAGGATAAAGTAATCCCTCTCACCCCCCCTCCCCCTGAAAAGATTTAGATGCACTACTGTTCCACTGGAGGTCATAAGGTGAATGCACCAATTTGTAAGTCGCTCTGGTTAAGAGCGTCTGCTAAATGACTTAAATGTAAATGTAAATGTAAGGATCTCTCTCTGTACATTGCTCTGTTCAGGTGAGACTTGAAATTGAGCTCAGGCACATCCTGTTTCCATTGATCATCCTTGATGTTTCCACAACTTGATTTGGAGTACACCTGTGGTAAATTCAATTGATTGGACATGATTTGGAAAGGCGCACACACCTGTTAAGGTCCCACAGTTGACAGTGTGTCACGTTCAGACCATAGTTCTGTTATTTTATTCTTTGTTTTAGTATGGGCAGGGCGTGAGTTGGGGTGGGCAGTCTGTTTGTTTTTCTATGTTGGTTTTTGTGTTCGGCCTAGTATGGTTCTCAATCAGAGGCAGGTGTCGTTAGTTGTCTCTGATTGAGAATCATACTTAGGTAGCCTGGGTTTCACTGTTGGGTTGTGAGTGTTTGTTTCCGTGTGAGTGTTTGGTCACACGGTACTGTTTCGGTTTTGGTATATTCACGTCATCGTTTATTGTTTTGATTCAGTGCTCAGTGCTTTCTTTTATTAAAATCATCATGAACACTTACCACGCTGTGCTTTGGTCTGATCCTTACTCCTCCTCAGACGAAGAGGACAATATCCATTACACAGTGCATGTCAGAGCAAAAACCAAGCCATGAGGTTGAAGAAATTGTCTGTAGAGATCTGAGACAGGATTGTGTCGAGGCACAGATCTGGGGAAGGGTACCAAAACCTTCTTGCAGCATTGAAGGTCCCCAACAACACAGTGGCCTCTATGATTCTTAAGTGGAAGAAGTTTGGAACCACCAAGCGTCTTCCTAGACCTGGCCGCACGGAAACTCTGAGCAGTCAGGGGAGAATGGCCTTGGAGGTGACCAAGAACCCAATGGTCACTCAGACAGAGCTCCAGAGTTCATCTGTGGAGATGGGAGAAACTGCCAGAACGACAACATCTCTAAAGCACTCCACCAATCAGGCCTTTTATGGTAGAGTGGCCAGACGGAAGCCACTCCTCAGTGAAAGGCGCATGACAGCTCACTTGTAATTAGCCAAAAGGCACCTAAAGGACTTTCAGACCATGAGAAACAAGATTCCTTGGTCTGATGAAACCAAGATTGAACTCTTTGACCTGAATGCCAAATGTCACGTCTGGAGGAAATCTGGCAGCATCACGCTGTGTGAATTTTTATTTTTATTTTCTCCGCAGTAGGACTGGGAGACTAGTCAGGATCGAGGGAAAGATAAACGCTGGAAAGTGCAGACATCCTTGCTGAAAACCTGCTCAGGACTTCAGAATGGGTAGAAGGTTCACTTTCCAACAGAACAACCCTAATTACACAGCCAAGACAACGCAGGAATGGCTTCGGGACAAGTCTCTGAATGTCCTTGAGTGGCCCAGCCAGACCCTGGACTTGAACCCAATCTCTGGAGAGACTAGAAAATAGGTGCGCCGTGACGCTCCCCATCCAACCTGACCGAGCTTGAGAAGAATGGGAGAAACTCTCGAAATACAGGTGTGCCAAGCTTGTAGCATCATAGTCAAGAAGACTCAAGGCTGTAATCGCTGCCAACGGTGCTTCAACGAAGTACTGAGTAAAGGGTCTGAATTCATATGAATATATGATATTTCAGGTTACATTTGTTTATAAATGTGTTAAAATAAACTGTTTGTGCTTTGTCATTATGGGGTATTGTGTAGATTGATGGGGGAAAAAGTTTTGATACATTTTAGAATAGGCCTGTAACGTGAAATCGTGAAGGGGTCTGAAAACTTTCCGTGTGTGTGTGTGTGTGTGTGTGTGTGTGTGTTTGCACACACACACTACTACCTAGACCTGGACAGTGACCTCTGACTCTTGCCGTGTTCCCTCAGAGGTCATCTCCACCTGCCTACAGGATGCCTTCCCTGAAAGGTTCAAATCAAAACGCTCTATCATCTCTGTGGGAACCTGTGCCATCCTTTTCCTGCTCGGCCTGCCGTGCGTAACCCAGGTAAGTCCTTAGTTACCATAACTAAAATAGGTCCTTAGATACCACAAATTCTTTCAAATTAATTTATTGTGAATGCGTGTGATTACTGTGTGTGTGTGTGTCACTCCAGGCAGGGATATATTGGGTGACTCTGATGGATCAGTTCTGTGCTGGCTTTGTTCTACTGATCGCTGCTCTGCTGGAGCTTGTTGGGGTGTTCTACTTCTACGGTAAATGGAAGTATTACATTACATTACATTACATTACATTTAATGTAATATATTACATGTTATAGCTACATGTACAGAATATATTGTGTGATTGGTACATGTAGAGGATTTTTTATGTTATCAAATGTATTTATATAGCCCTTCTAACATCAGCTGATATCTCTGGGCAGAAACCCAGCCTAAAACCCCAAACAGCAAGCAATGCAGGTGTAGGAGCACGGTGGCTAGGAAAAACTCCCTAGAAAGGCCAAAACCTAGGAAGAAACCTAGAGAGGAACCAGGCTATGAGGGGTGGCCAGTCCTCTTCTGGCTGTGCCAGGTGGAGATTATAACAGAACATGGCCAAGATGTTCAAATGTTCATAAATGACCAGCATGGTCAAATAATAATAATCACAGTAGTTGTCGAGGGTGCAGTAAGTCAGCACCTCAGGAGTAAATGTCAATGGGCTTTCATAGCCGATCATTAAGAGTATCTCTACCACTCCTGCTGTCTCCAGAGAGTTGAAAACAGCAGGTCTGGAACAGGTAGCACGTCCGGTGAACAGGTCAGGATTACATAGCCGCAGGCAAAACAGTTGAAACTGGAGCAGCAGCACGGCCAGGTGGACTGGGGACGGCCAGATGGACTGGGGACAGCAAGGAGTCATCATGCCAGGTAGTCCTGAGGCATGGTCCTAGGAATCAGGTCCTCCGAGAGAAAAAGACAATTGGAGAGAGCATACTTAAATTCACACAGGACACCGGACAAGACAGGAGAAGTACTCCAGATATAACAAACTGACCCTAGCCCCCCGACACAAACTACTGCAGCATAAATACTGGAGGCTGAGACGGGAGGGGTCAGGAGACACTGTGGCCCCATCCGATGATACCCCCAGACAGGGCCAAACAGGAAGGATATAACCCTACCCACTTTTCCAAAGCACAGCCCCCACACCACTAGAGAGATATCTTCAACCATCCTGAGACAAGGCCGAGAATAGCCCACAAAGATCTCCGCCACGGCACAACCCAAGGGGGGGGGGGGCGCCAACCCAGACAGGAAGATCACGTCAGTGACTCAACCCACTCAAGTGACGCACCCCTCCTAGGGAGGGCATGAAAGAGCACCAGTAAGCCAGTGACTCAGCCCCTGGTAATAGGGTTAGAGGCAGAGAATCCCAGTGTAGAGAGGGGAACCGGCCAGGCAGAGACAGCAAGGGCGGTTCGTTGCTCCAAAGCCTTTCTGTTCACCTTCACACTCCTGGGCCAGACTACACTCAATCATATGACCCACTGAAGAGATGAGTCTTCAGTAAAGACTTAAAGGTTGAGACCGAGTCTGCGTCTCTCGCATGGATAGGCAGACCATTCCATAAAAATGGAGCTCTATGGGAGAAAGCCCTGCCTCCAGCTGTTTGCTTAGAAATTCTAGGGACAATTAGGAAGCCTGCGTCTTGTGACCGTAGCGTACGTGTAGGTATGTACGGCAGGACCAAATCAGAGAGATAGGTAGGAGCAAGCCCATGTAATGCTTTGTAGGTTAGCAGTAAAACCTTGAAATCAGCTCTTGCCTTAACAGGAAGCCAGTGTAGGGAGGCTAGCACTGGAGTAATATGATCAAATGTTTTGGCTCTAGTCAGGATTCTAGCAGCCGTATTTAGCACTAACTGAAGTTTATTTAGTGCTTTATCCGGGTAGCCGCAAAAGTAGAGCATTGCAGTCATCTAACCTACAAGTAATAAAAGCATGGATTAATTTTTATGCATCATTTTTGGACAGAAAGTTTCTGATTTTTGCAATGTTACGTAGAGGGAAAAAAGCTGTCCTTGAAACAGTCTTGATATGTTCGTCAAAAGAGAGATCAGGGTCCAGAGTAACGCCGAGGTCCTTCACAGTTGTATTTGAGACGACTGTACAACCATCAAGATTAATTGTCAGATTCAACAGAAGATCTCTTTGTTTCTTGGGACCTAGAACAAGCATCTCGGTTTTGTACGAGTTTAAAAGTAGAAAGTTTGCAGCCATCCACTTCCTTATGTCTGAAACACAGGCTTCTAGCGAGGGCAATTTTGGGGCTTCACCATGTTTTATTGAAATGTACAGCTGTGTGTCATCCGCATAGCAGTGAAAGTTAACATTATGTTTTCGAATGACATCCCCAAGAGTTAAAATATATAGTGAAAACAATAGTGGTCCTAAAACGGAACCTTGAGGAACACCGAAATGTACAGTTGATTTGTCAGAGGACAAACCATTCACAGAGACAAACTGATATCTTTCCGACAGATAAGATCTAACCAGGCCAGAACTTGTCCGTGTAGACCAATTTGGGTTTCCAATCTCTCCAAAAGAATGTTGTGATCGATGGTATAAAAAGGAGGAGGACAGGAGCACGAGGACAGATGCAGAGCCTCGGTCTGACATTAAAAGGTCATTTACCACCTTCACAAGTGCAGTCTCAGTGATATGATGGGGTCTAAAACCAGACTGAACATTTTTGTATACATTGTTTGACTTCAGGAAGGCAGTGAGTTGCTGCGCAACAGCTTTTTCAAACAAATTTGAGAGGAATGGAAGATTCGATATAGGCCGATAGTTTTTTATATTTTCTGTGTCAAGGTTTGGCTTTTTCAAGAGAGGCTATGGTGGGGCTGTATAGTCATTGCTTTTGTCCGTTCACAATGCACATACACTGAGTATACCAAACATTAGGGTGCCCCCCTCCCCCATTTTCCCCCTCAGAACAGCCTCAATTCATTGGAGCACGGACTCAACAAGGTGCCCGAAAGCGTTCCACAGGGCTGCTGGCCCATGTTGATTCCAATGCCTCCCACAGTTGTCAAGTTGGCTGGATGTCCTTTGGGTGGTGGATGAAACCCCAGCAGCATTGCAGTTATTGACACAAACCGGTGCACCTGGCACCTACTTCCATAACCCGTTCAAAGGCATTTCAATATTTTGTCTTGCCCATTCACCCTCTGAATGGCACACATACACAATCATGTCGCAAGGCTTAAAAATCCTTTATCCTGTCTCTTCACCTTCATCTATACTGATTTTGAAGTGGATTTAACAAGTGACATCAGTGAGGGATCATAGTTTTCACCTGGCTTAACCTGGTCATTGGAAAGAGCAGGTGTTCTCAATGTTTTGTATACTCAGTGTATATATTGTATGTTATGTTATATCTATATACAGTATAGTACATGTTATAGAGTATGGCACATTCTGTGTTTGTTTGAAGGAGGAAATCGTTTCATTAAGGACATAGAGATGATGATTGGGACGAGGAGCTCTCTCTTCTGGCTGTGGTGGAGAGCATGCTGGTTTTTCATCACTCCTGCTGTCATCACTGTGAGTACTCTCTCTGTCTTTCTCTTAACTTCTTGCGTCGAGCCAACCCGGATCCGGGATCATGACTACAGCCTCAAGCCCATTACCATAACGCAACGTTAACTATTCATGAAAATCGCAAATGAAATGAAATCAATATGCTAGCTCTCATGCTTAGCCTTTTGTTAACAACACTGTCATCTCAGATTTTCAAAAATATGCTTCTCTACCATAGCAAAACTAGCATTTAGCATTTAGCGTTAGCATTAGCATTTAGCGTTAGCATCACCAGGCAGCATTTTCACAAAAACCAGCAAAAACATTCAATAAATCATTTACCTTTGAAGAACTTGGATGTTTTCAATGAGGAGACTCTCAGTTAGATAGCAAATGTTCAGTTTTCCTGAAAGATTATTTGTGCAGGAGAAATCGGTCCGTTTTCTGCGTCATGTTTGGCTACCAAAAAAAAAGGAAAATTCAGTTATAAAAACGCAGTTATAAAAACGCAGAACTTTTTCCAAAATAACTCCATAATATCGACTGAAACATGGCAAACGTTGTTTAGAATCAATCCTCAAGGTGTTTTTCTACATATCTCTTCAATGATGTATCGTTCCTGGAAGTGTGCTTCTGCTTCTGTGTCCCATGGCAAAATGAGTGTTACTGACAATTGCGCACCAATTTAGACAAAGGACACCGGACGGCCCCCTGGCAAATGTAGTCTCTTATGGCCAATCTTCCAATGATATGCCTACAAATACGCCACAATGCTGCAGACATCTTGGATGAACGGCAGAGCGCATAAGCTCGTTCACAGCATATTCACAGCCATATAAGGAGACGTTAGTAAAACACAGCGTCAAAAATCCTGTTCATTTCCTGTTTGAAGTTTCATCTTGGTTTCGCCTGTAAGATCAGTTCTGGGGTACTCACAGATAATATCTTTGCAGTTTTGAAAACGTCAGAGTGTTTTCTTTCCAACCGTGGCAATTATATGCATAGTCGAGCATCTTTTCGTGACAAAATATTGCGCTTAAAACGGGCACGTTTTTTTTATCCAATAATGACATAGCGTCCCCCATAGGTTGAAGAGGTTAACTTAGATTCTATCCTACCTGGCTCTCTGTTCCAGGGTCCTAATTTCTTTAACCCCTGTTCTCTGGCACGCATACACACTTCTCTAATGCATGTGTGTGTTGTGTAGGTGATCTTGGTGTGGTCGTTGTTGACTTTCCGTCCGCCATCCTACGGTACGGTGCAGTACCCTGCGTGGGGTGTGGCTCTGGGATGGTGTATGATCGCTTTCTGTCTCATCTGGATACCCCTCGTCGCCATCTGGAAAATACTCTGTGCCCAAGGAAACCCGTGGCAGGTAGGTGTGTCTGGCAGAGATGTGGATGCTTAGGACTTCTGAGAGTGTTTGGAACTTCTCCTGGAATTCTCAATCCTTTTTTTAGCCAGGTATCAAACCCAGGTCCTGGAAAGTTCAGGTCAAAATGCATGCAGTATATTAAACCAAACTCCCCAAATACAGGTGTGCCAAGCTTGTAGTGTCATACCCAAGAAGACTCTAGGCTGTAATTGCTGCCAAAGGTGCTTCAACTAAGTACTGCGTAAATGGTCTGAATACTTATTTAAATGTGACATCTCTGTTTATTTTAAATTTTTAATACATTTGCAAAAATGACTACGAACCTGTTTTTTGTTTTTCCTAGTGATTACAGGGTATTGTGTTTTAGATTGAGGGATTAAAACAAATTCCATTTTAGAAGGCTGTAACGTAATAATGTGAAAAGTCAAGAGTTCTGAATTCTTTCCTAATGCCCTCTATACAGGGAGTACCAGTACCAAGTCGATGTGCAGAGGTAATTGAGTTAGCTATGTACATATATGTAGAGGTAAAGTGACTAGGCAAACGGATAGATAATAGACAGTAGCATGTGTGTGGCATGTTATGAGTTGTAGATTCAGGCTGAGGGTCAGCATCAGATATGTCATGATTCATTTCTTCCCCACCATCCGAGTCATTTTCATTCAGATCTTGTAGCGGCGCTAACGCAGCATGTGCATCCATTCGTCTTGGTCTTCTTATTGTAAATGACACACGATCTCGCTGTGTACTCCAAGTAGACCAGAGTAGACTAAGACTGCTTGGATTCAGTGGACTGATATAAGGTACATACCATATTGAGATTATAATTAGAATATGCCAATGCAATAGAATGGCCTACCCTGTTGTTCATTATGCATTATTCGCTTCCCCTCGCTCATCAACGCACCCTTTCTCCCCATCATAACTTACAGCAAAACCATAAGAAAAATGACATTCCCTTCTAAAACTGGTTATACCCTTCTAAAACTCCAGTTCTGTTTGCGATATTAAGATTCTAACTGCAGTGTGTAATATAGACTTATTTAGTAAAAATGAAGGTCGGCGGGGGGCTTGACTTAAATGGTGGAGTAATAAAAAAAGAATCAAATGCAGCCAATGTTACTTCTTTAGCATTTCTAGTGTTAATCAAATCAAATGTATTTATATAGCCCTTCGTACATCAGCTGATATCTCAAAGTGCTGTACAGGAACCCAGCCTAAAACCCCAAACAGCAAGCAATGCAGGTGTAGAAGCATGGTGGCTAGGAAAAACTCCCTAAAGGCCAAAACCTAGGAAGAAACCTAGAGAGGAACCAGGCTATGTGGGGTGGCCAGTCCTCTTCTGGCTGTGCCGGGTGGAGATTATAATGTTCATAAATGACCAGCATAGTCCAATAATAATAAGGCAGAACAGTTGAAACTGGAGCAGCAGCACGGCCAGGTGGACTGGGGACAGCAAGGAGTCATCATGTCAGGTAGTCCTGAGGCATGGTCCTAGGGCTCAGGTCCTCCGAGAGAGACAAAGAGGGAGAGCACACTTAAATTCACACAGGACACCGAATAGGACAGGAGAAGTACTCTAGATATAACAAACTGACCCTAGCCCCCCGACACAAACTACTGCAGCATAAATACTGGAGGCTGTGACAGGAGGGGTCAGGAGACACTGTGACCCCATCCGAGGACACCCCCGGACAGGGCCAAACAGGAAGGATATAACCCCACCCACTTTGCCAAAGCACAGCCCCCACACCCCTAGAGGGATATCTTCAACCACCAACTTACCATCCTGAGACAAGGCCGAGTATAGCCCACAAAGATCTCCACCACGGCACAACCCAAGGGTTGTGACTCAACCCACTCAAGTGACGCACCCCTCCCAGGGACGGTATGAAAGAGCCCCAGTAAGCCAGTGACTCAGCCCCTGTAATAGGGTTAGAGGCAGAGAATCCCAGTGGAAAGAGGGGAACCGGCCATATGATTCTGCCGGTCTCTCCAAGCATCCTCTCTATTACAGTGTGTCTCTGTCTGCAGCGTATGTGTGCTGTGTGTTCTCCTGTGGAGGGTTGGGGTCCATACCTGGAGGTCCACCGTGGCGGGCGTTATACAGACGGACAACGGTACTATAGGAAGAACTCTCTCCACCTGCCAGACAACAATGTTTACCACATCTCCAACCACCTCACACGCCTCTAACCTCCTGGGGTGTGTGTGTGTGGTGTCAACATTTGGTATCACCACTTTTCATAAGATTTTTACAAGTGTTGTATACTTATTTTTTTTACCACTATCTGATCACAATGATTCATGCTTAGTTTCACTTTGCACTGTGGTGTGGTCAGCTTTTAAAATTTTAATTCATAACATCACATATTTTAACTTGTGTGTACATGTTTTCTACGTGTTAAATGTCAATGCCTTAACTTAAACTGTCATGTTAATGACAACTTAGCCTGGTAACGTTTGACCGTAATAAAGGACTACTCTCTCTGCTATTCGCTGTATTTTAAATGGATTCTATTGAAACTAAACTGACAGAGGGTGTTTGAGCAAGGTTGGCCGTCATTGGAAATAAGAATTTGTTCTTGACTTCTCTAGTTGAATACTTAAACTTTTTATTTAATTTTTATTAAAGTTGAGGTGCAGAGTTGCTAATATTGATCACTTACTGAGTAGTTATGTGGGATGCAAGGTGATTTGTAGATCAGTGATTCTGCACAGTTCAAGTGCAATGTAGTTGACCACAAAGGAAGTAAAGTGACATACAGCAGGATGCATTCATATTTTGGGAGTTTATTAGTGGGTTAGACATTACATGGTGCAGATGTTAGAATGGGCCATGACAACTGGACCTAACAACAACACAGCCTTTAGACCCAGCTCCTTCATGACATACTTAGGGGTCAGATCTATTTATTGAAGCTGATGAAACGACCTGGGAGAGATGAGATGGGGTTGATATCATTTCAACTACTATTTGAACCCAGATCTGGTTGAGATAGTGATGGAGAGGGTTGTGAATGTAACAGAGTAGTATGCTACTCTATTACCCTCTAGTCTATTTTCCCCCACATATACAAACACAGATCTTGTTATGGAAGCTCTTGATGTTATCGTATCTGACCGACACGTTCTGCTTGTTGTAGGGCACCATCTGGGTAGAGTCCCAGACCTCGAGCTCCCTGCTTCAGGAAGGTGCAGATCTAAAGACACACTTACGTTAGGGTTGGGAGTTTACATCATCTTCAAAGGGAAGCCTGCTTCAGGAAGCTGCAGATGTAATCACACACACACTGTGTTTGAGTCCAAAATGGCACCCTGTTCCCCATATAGTACACTACCTTTAACCAGAGTACACAAGTATGGGACCAATGGTGGGAGCGCCCACAGCAGTGTTAGAGCCACTGGCCTGCTGAAAGGTGTGGCAAATCCAGCCAGGAGCTTCTCGGCAGGGGCACTGTTGCTTTTCCAGTACTTCATGGCATAGTCCTTAGAACACACAGTATCTGGTAGTGAGAACACTAGAGAGCGAAGGTTGGAAAAATAAAGATGTTACTCACGCTCAACTGGAACCTAGACAGGCAGGAAGAGACTGATTTGATAAACAGGGGAAGCGATGGGTAGAGAGAAATATGAGGGAGATAAAGAGGGAAGTAGAGTGAAAGTGTCTCGCCACATTGTAGTAGATATGGTTTCCCTGATCAGCCGGTCCTTGGTAGAGGGCTGTTTTCTCCAGTGTTGAACACCAAGATCCATGGAAGTCATAGGTCATCACATTCAGAAGGCCAACAGCCTGAGTGTTAGGGAGAGAGATACAAATATATATTTAGAGGCTTGAATAAACAAACCATTTCCAATATGCAAGGTATTATTTGATAGATCGTGCGTGTTTTTGTGTACACATTTTGCATGAGAATTGATATCATTGAGGCCCAGTGTGTATGTACTGACCGTCCAATCTTGGGGATCTGGTATGCAGTGTCAATGGTCCTCTTTCCGGACACAGCTGCAGTCAGAATCAGACGAGGACGGTTGGTCATCTTTCCCTCAACCTCGAAGACAGCCATCAGCTCCTAGAGGGAGACAGCACACAGATGGGTGTGTCATGACTAGCCTGTTTGGGTCAGGTTACCGTGTACCACACTTCTACAAGAGACATCTCTCACACCCGCCAGAGATGGAGAGGTATGGAGGTGGGGAGTTCTGACACCTCACACCCATTGTAAATCTTACGGTAGCAGACAAAATCCCTTTGTCCTCTCACTGTGAAGGAATGGAATGTATGATGGGCCTATGGAGAACCTACCTCAGAACAGTAACATGCAATAAATGGACTTTGGGACAATATGTTTCGCCAGCCAAAATGGAGTAATGATGATAAGATGGAATATGAAAATGAAGGTCGTTTTTGTTATGTTATTAAAAGTTAAACGACATAATGCAAACAGTGTAACTTGAAGAGTTTTCACAATATGTACCTGATGTTTGCATAATGTACGTTGTGGGAAAAATGTCCAGATCAAAGAGAATGTTTTTGTAAAGATGAAATGTGAAGTTGTCTAAATTGGATCTGAGTAAAATCCAGACCTTGCCTCGTAACTAGTTACGCCAAGAGAACTTGACATAAAGGCGGAAACACCCATTTCTGACCCGAGGGTGACCACGAGCTGCAGCCAAGGTTCGATTAGTTGTAAATCCAAAATGCAACATGAGGTTGAAGAAGACAAAGGAACCTTTTAACAATCTATGCTACGGATGAGTAGCTGTGTAAGAGGTTGAATTCAAGCAGGACCACCTGGTTATTCTCTCCAAAGAATTGTGTGTCTACACTGCTTTTATTCCCACGCTGGAACCACCTATATGGCTGATTAGCCATCCTCAGAAGACCCCTCTTTCAGAAGAAGTGCGAGGAAACAGACCACTAAAAGAAAGGACACTGACATCTTGAGGACAATCAGAGAGTTACACCCGGTAACTGAAGAAGTGCCGTTATCTGAGGAGAAGGCGAACCCAGTCCACGAAGAGACACCCCATTGGAGACCTTCGACACATAATTACATCATTATATTCTGACCCATAAGAGCGGCAGTTCGGTTAGGTTAGGTTAGGGTTAAACTAAGGTTAGGGTTAAACTAAGCATAGTTTACAAATGTACCCAAGTGTGCTTTTCTCTTGTACTCTCTCCCTCTCTCTCTCTTTTGAAATCCCCATTTTGTGTAACACATGTCATATTGTGTTGGTCCGCTAGGGACCTGTTTCAGTGTACTAAGATCTATTCAATAGCCTAGACTGTGTGTTTGTGTTTGTGTATCTTATATTATCATTTTATCTTGATAGTAAATAAATAATCAACTCAATTGGTGTGGTACGGACTTATTTAGTGTGACTCAGGTTAGTGCAGATGAGCAAGAGTGTGTGTTTGTGCATGTGTGTCTCTCTCACTGGTTCTTGAGGGCCTGGAACTACTCCGAAGAGTATCTCATTGTTCCATTCGGAGGTCTTGATCTCGTTGTTGGCCATGCAGGCGAAGGTATAGATCAGATGGTCACAGAGGAAGGGGTCAAAGTCAGTGATCAAATACTTGCCTGCTCCTGGATGGTACTGGCCCCAGTTTGTGAAATAACACGACAGGATGGATCCTATGGAAGTGTATTAGTAATGGTAGAGTTGGGAGTCAGGCAGTTTCAGAGTCAGGGTTGACAGACTGTAAGTCACATTATTGTTTTCTGATTTGCTACATGTAAATCTCAAATGTACGTAAAATGGCCTCTCAGCAGCCTCTAAGGTGCAGAGTTACGTATCCGGGTGGAAGCCGCTTGTTGATGGCTATTTAACAGTCTGACGCCCAATTTTTCAGTTTTTGATTTGTTAAAAAAGTTTGAAATATCCAATAAATGTCGTTCCACTTCATGATTGTGTCCCACTTGTTGTTGATTCTTCACAAAAAAATACAGTTTTATATCTTTATGTTTGAAGCCTGAAATGTGGCAAAAGGTCGCAAAGTTCAAGGGGGCCTCTCACTACCTCAAATATAATCAAATAAATATAAAAATGTTACATGCGCCGAATACAACAGGTGAAGACCTTACCGTGAAATGTTTACTTGTGAAATGCCCTTAATCAACAATGCAGTTCAAGAAACAGAGTCTAGACAATATTTACTAAATAAACTGAAGTAAAAAAAATCTAATAACAGGTTAGTCGAGGTAATTTTGTAAAGTGACTATATATAATAAACAGCGAGTAGCAGATTTGTAAAAACAAAGCGGTGGGGGGGTCAATGTAAATAGTTCTGGTGGCCAATTGATTAATTGTCCAGCTGTCTTATGGCTTAGGGGTAGAAGCTGTTAACCTTTGAGGAACCATTTTTGGTTCCAGGTAGCACCCTTTTGAAGTCCATGTAGAACCCTTTATACAGAGGCTTCTACATGGAACCCAAAATAGTTCTACTGGAACCAAAAAGGGTTGTCCTCTGGAGACAGCCAAAGAACCCTTTTAGAACGTTTTTTTTTCTAAGAGTGTAGGCTGTTCATGGGGCTGGCAACGCCAGTCCTTAGAAACAGACTTTGACCACAGCAGCATTGACAAAATGCATAGCTAGAGGACATTTGCCAGTGGCCTATTCCCTCACCAGGGACCCAGAGCCTTAGTATAGAGCCTTGTATGTTTGAATGTTCAGGATTCAATCGGTGATTGTCATCACAATTAAAATCTAAATAAAATGTTAGCTTTGGTACAGTTAGTTATAAGCTAAATAAGCCAGAAAGTGCTTCCACTTACCAATGCCAATGAGTACTTTGCTCCATGGTTGCTCTGTACTTTGCTCCATGGTTGCTCTGTACTTTGCTACATGGTTGCTCTGTACTGTGCTCTATGGTTGCTCTGTACTTTGCTCCATGGTTGCTCTGTACTGTGCTCTATGGTTGCTCTGTACTTTGCTCCATGGTTGCTCTGTACTTTGCTCCATGGTTGCTCTGTACTTTGCCCCATGGTTGCTCTGTACTTTGCTCCATGGTTGCTCTGTACTTTGCTCCATGGTTGCTCTGTACTTTGCTCCATGGTTGCTCGGTACTTTGCTCCATGGTTGCTCTGTACTTTGCTCCATGGTTGCTCTGTACTTTTTGTACTCCATGGTTGCTCGGTACTTTGCTCCATGGTTGCTCTGTACTTTGCTCCATGGTTGCTCTGTACTTTGCTCCATGGTTGCTCTGTACTTTGCTCCATGGTTGCTCTGTACTTTGCTCCATGGTTGCTCTGTACTTTGCTCCATGGTTGCTCTGTACCTTGCTCCATGGTTGCTCTGTACTTTGCTCCATGGTTGCTCTGTACTTTGCTCCATGGTTGCTCTGTACTTTGCTCCATGGTTGCTCTGTACTTTGCTCCATGGTTGCTCTGTACTTTGCTCCATGGTTGCTCTGTACTTTGCTACATGGTTGCTCTGTACTTTGCTCCATGGTTGCTCTGTACCTTGCTCCATGGTTGCTCTGTACTTTGCTCCATGGGCTGCTGAACCCTTTTATACTCTGTGACTTCTCCTATCTCTCTCATATCTCTATGGCTTTTCCATTATACAACAAAACTCAATAAGCCTCATTCACCTGTTTGAGCAAGGGTTTCTGCTGCCTTCACTAAAACTCTGATAAACTTCATACATCCTTGTTTTAAGATATTATTAGCTGACAATTAAAAAGCAAGTCTGTTTTCAGTTGTAATAATTTGCAGAAAAGTACAACCATAGGGACGGGATAATTCATAACCCCTTAGCCTTTTCAGTACACCCTAGCCCCTACAACTAGCCCTTGCACCTTAGCTAGCCCCCTTCTCCTACCTCCACCCCCCTATACACTTATAAAAATTGACCTTGAAATGGGATAGATGTAAATGATATGGTGAACATTCCACCAAGTCCAGCTCAAGGTTGAGCTCAGCCCATATACCTATCTTATGTTTCTGTTCTACTTGCTGGAGGTTGGGGTAGGGAAGTGCCTCTGGGATAGGGGTATGAGGAATGACTAAAGGGTAAGGGACAAGGGGTTGATTTAAAAATTAACGGGCTTAAGACTGTGTAACCTCATGATCTGCCTGGCAAAAGTTTTGGTATTTGCCAAATAGTTAGGTTGGTTTATCTGGCTGTAGTGTAATTGTAATAATGTATTACAATGCAGCCATATATAAAGTGCAAAATAACAGATATCTCTAGCTTAAATTGACACATTTTGATGGGGATTTTGTTATTATGTTAATTAGGTCGATGCACCAGTGTGTCAATCGACTATAGGGGGTTAAATGAGAAGTAGCTGTTCTGGAACCAAGAAATCCCGGACTCCCTTATCTGGTTTAGAGAAGGCGGATATGTTCAGGGAATCCTGCATTTGTTAAACCATCTTTCAGGGATTACCCTGCTGGCTAGGGATAGAAGCTATTGCCTTTTCCCATTTGTTCGGCCCATTTCCACCTCTGATCATAGCTAGCTAGAAAGGTATTTGGTAAACCATCTAGAAAACATAGACTAATAAGCAATCATTTAAGCCTGTAAGCTATAGCTAATAAGAAAGCTAACTAAGCTAACTAGTGAATATGCTTCATCATATTAATCTAGCTAGCTAAAGAGTTGTAATTTTATCCACAGTAAGCTGTATAATGGTATAGCTAATAAACCCAGCTATCGAGATGGATAATGTGTAATTAAATTATCCTAAACTGCCTCTCAGTAGCTGTCATTGCCGGTGGAATGTATTTATGGATGCCAATGGAAGCTAGGCTTCCGCAAATGATTTTACCCACACTACTGATCACTGCAAGTTATCTTGTTCCCTCTTCTGTTTACCTGGCTATGCAAATTAGATGACATCATCAGTCTAGGTAGGTGAATGAGGAAAGAGATGTGAAATTTGTGGGAGATTTGATATCTTTCTGCTGAATAGGATGGTTTACTACAGTTTAGTCGTTGATGTCATATCACAACACATGGAGAAAAATTATGTTATGTAGTCAAAACTGGCTTTTTAATGTTGGTTGCACCATATGATATTAGTGTTTTTCAAATGCTCAGACAAAAGTATTTAATATAAAATTATTCCTTCCTATCTGTCACACCCTGATCTGTTTCACCTGTCTTGTGATGGTCTCAAACCCCCACCAGGTGTCTCCCATTACCTCCTGTGTATTTATACCTGTGTTTCCTGTTTGTCTGTTGCCAGTTCGTCTTGTCCCGTCAAGTCCTACCAGCGTGTTGCCGTGATTCCTGTGCTCTAGTTTTTGTTTTTCTTAGTCTTCCTAGTTCTGACCTTTTTGCCTGTCCGCCTAACCTTGATCCTGCCTGCCAGCCGGTACCTGCCTGACTCTGATTTGGATTTTGACTCTTTGCCTGCACCTACTGATTGCCTGCTGTCCTGTACCTGTCTACAATCTGATTTGGATTTTGACTCTTTGCCTACACCTACTGATTGCCTGCTGTCCTGTACCTGTCTACAATCTGATTTGGATTATGACTCTTTGCCTGCCTTGACTTACCTTTTGCCTGCCACTTGTACTGTAATAAACTATGAGACCCCTGTGTCTGCATCTGCATCTGGGTTTTAGCCTGATAAACTCAATATTTGGGCAACATTTCATTATATAATCACATAGTTAAATATTTGCAGTTTTCTTTGGGGTTACAATATTTCACAACACTTTTTCTGTTGAAATTCAACCTCGGACGGTTCCACCACGTGACATTTTTACAGTTTGACATGCCATAACTGTAAAAATGGATCATTCCTTGTGATAAATTGATGCAGTGCCAAATAAAAGAGAACATGTAGAAATGTACTGTAAGATTTTTTTTTGTATTTATAGTTTTTTAAATATAAAATATTATCATTGGACACAAAGAACAGGCCACATCAATTGCCCATGAATGTATAGCAACACCAAATCAAAGCTCTATAATGGAAGGTCACAATATTGAAGATGATAACTTAGGAGTAACCCAAAGTTACTAAGTTAACCAACTTAATTCTCTGCATTTCTGCAATATTGTAACAAATCATAACAATTAGACTGTCCCCATTGCCTAGATCTTTCAATATATTGTACATGATATGACACTGCTGCTGTGATTAAACATTGCGTGCAGTAGTCTAGTATTTACTGTTTGCCGGAAACAGTGAACACAATAGCACACATTTCTCTGATGACAACAATGTGTTAATATTCTGTGAACAAAACACTTCACAGTGAATTTTGTATTCACTGATAACAAGTTTTGCAAAATGTGGTCTAAGATATGCAAGTCAGGTACAAAGAAAGTAAAATAATCAGAAGTACTGTAAAAGTATTTTCCCATTGCTGTTCTGCCATAGATATGTTTCAGCACAGATCCATGAATTGCTTTTATACTATTGAAAAAAAAACTGTAAGCCTCTCCTGAGCTCATTGTGTTGAGAATTTAGTTGCGATGGAGGTAGGACTATATACTTTAAATGTATATTCCTCAAGGGGCAACAACACATGCAGTTCAATCTGGATTTTACCCATCTGCAGGGTGATGCAATTTTTAATTTAGTGATGTGTTTTTTAACTACCTATTTGGGAGATATTATGTATGGTTAAATGTTTTCTGAGTTTTTAATTTGTCAATCGGGAGGAGCCGGAACAGAAAGTGAGCATGATAGGGAGGTGACCTGGGGAGTTCAGAGGTACCAGAACGCATGAGAAAAAAAATCACCTTTATAATAAAGCATTGCATGCATATTGTTGTATTTATGTAGTGGCATACAGCAGTAGAGTAGAGGCATACAGCAGTAGAGTAGTGGCATACAGCAGTAGAGTAGAGGCATACGGCAGTAGAGTATTGGCATACAGCAGTAGAGTAGAGGCATACAGCAGTAGAGTAGAGGCATACAGCAGTAGAGTAGTGGCATACAGCAGTAGAGTAGAGGCATACAGCAGTAGAGTAGAGGCATACAGCAGTAGAGTAGAGGCATACAGCAGTAGAGTAGTGGCATACAGCAGTAGAGTAGTGGCATACAGCAGTAGAGTAGTGGCATACAGCAGTAGAGTAGAGGCATACAGCAGTAGAGTATTGGCATACAGCAGTAGAGTAGTGGCATACAGCAGTAGAGTAGAGGCATACAGCAGTAGAGTAGAGGCATACAGCAGTAGAGTAGTGACATACAGCAGTAGAGTAGAGGCATACAGCAGTAGAGTAGTGACATACAGCAGTAGAGTAGAGGCATACAGCAGTAGAGTAGTGACATACAGCAGTAGAGTAGGGGCATACAGCAGTAGAGTAGTGACATACAGCAGTAGAGTAGAGGCATACAGCAGTAGAGGAGTGGCATACAGCAGTAGAGTAGAGACATACAGCAGTAGAGTAGTGGCATACAGCAGTAGAGTAGAGGCATACAGCAGTAGAGTAGAGGCATACAGCAGTAGAGTAGAGGCATACAGCAGTAGAGTAGAGGCATACAGCAGTAGAGTAGTGGCATACAGCAGTAGAGGAGAGGCATACAGCAGTAGAGTAGAGGCATACAGCAGTAGAGTAGAGACATACAGCAGTAGAGTAGAGGCATACAGCAGTAGAGGAGAGGCATACAGCAGTAGAGTAGAGGCATACAGCAGTAGAGTAGAGGCATACATCAGTAGAGTAGTGGCATACAGCAGTAGATTAGTGGCATACAGCAGTAGAGTAGTGGCATACAGCAGTAGAGTAGTGGCATACAGCAGTAGAGTAGAGGCATACAGCAGTAGAGTAGAGGCATACAGCAGTAGAGTAGAGGCATACAGCAGTAGAGTAGAGGCATACAGCAGTAGAGTAGAGGCATACAGCAGTAGAGTAGTGGCATACAGCAGTAGAGGAGTGGCATACAGCAGTAGAGTAGTGGCATACAGCAGTAGAGTAGAGGCATACAGCAGTAGAGTATTGGCATACAGCAGTAGAGTAGTGGCATACAGCAGTAGAGTAGAGGCATACAGCAGTAGAGTAGAGGCATACAGCAGTAGAGTAGAGGCATACAGCAGTAGAGTAGAGGCATACAGCAGTAGAGTAGTGACATACAGCAGTAGAGTAGGGGCATACAGCAGTAGAGTAGTGACATACAGCAGTAGAGTAGAGGCATACAGCAGTAGAGGAGTGGCATACAGCAGTAGAGTAGTGGCATACAGCAGTAGAGGAGAGCATACAGCATACAGCAGTAGAGTAGAGGCATACAGCAGTAGAGTAGAGGCATACAGCAGTAGAGTAGAGGCATACAGCAGTAGAGTAGAGGCATACAGCAGTAGAGTAGTGCCATACAGCAGTAGAGTAGTGGCATACAGCAGTAGAGTATTGGCATACAGCAGTAGAGTAGAGGCATACAGCAGTAGAGTATTGGCATACAGCAGTAGAGTAGTGGCATACAGCAGTAGAGTAGAGGCATACAGCAGTAGAGTAGAGGCATACAGCAGTAGAGTAGTGACATACAGCAGTAGAGTAGAGGCATACAGCAGTAGAGTAGAGGCATACAGCAGTAGAGTAGAGGCATACAGCAGTAGAGTAGTGACATACAGCAGTAGAGTAGGGGCATACAGCAGTAGAGTAGTGACATACAGCAGTAGAGTAGAGGCATACAGCAGTAGAGTAGAGTGGCATACAGCAGTAGAGTAGAGAGACATACAGCAGCAGTAGAGTAGTGGCATACAGCAGTAGAGAGGAGGAGAGGCATACAGCAGTAGAGTAGAGGCATACAGCAGTAGAGTAGAGGCATACAGCAGTAGAGTAGTGGGCATACAGCAGTAGAGTAGAGGCATACAGCAGTAGAGTAGAGGCATACAGCAGTAGAGTAGAGGCATACAGCAGTAGAGTAGAGGCATACAGCAGTAGAGTAGAGGCATACAGCAGTAGAGTAGAGGCATACAGCAGTAGAGTAGAGGCATACAGCAGTAGAGGAGAGGCATACAGCAGTAGAGTAGAGGCATACAGCAGTAGAGGAGAGGCATACAGCAGTAGAGTAGTGACATACAGCAGTAGAGTAGTGGCATACAGCAGTAGAGTAGAGGCATACAGCAGTAGAGTAGAGGCATACAGCAGTAGAGTAGAGGCACTTACAGTTGTTGCACACATGGGGTAACATTTTTAGTAGCTCAGGGTCCGGGAAAATGTTTGCTTTTTACAAACGCATTTCACACAATTCTACGTTATTTTACATGACTGAAGACTTTGTCAGAATCTTTTTTAATACCGCACAAATGATCGAAATGGCAGGGTACTTTGACTCTGACAAACTGAGATTCTGAGATCCATAAAAATGACCTTGTCTTGAGTCCATCAATAGCCTAGGCCTAGGTGTGTGGAGATACATATTGTAGGCTTCCTCTATGAGGAGGAAATTATAGTCCTAAAAATGCTTTCCAGTTTCACTGACTCGCCCAATGATGCGCACACTCGCTGGTGATGGCGGATGCGCTCGCCAAAAGCCTATTTCTCTTGTTTGCAATATTTGGAAGTTGATCAAATATTTTGGTAGCCTACAGCATAGTCTTCTCTTTTCAGCTGGAGCCATTTGCTTTCCGAAATGTGTTTTTCCTTGATTGTATTTGAAATATTGCGAAATGCCTGCTTTGTCTGCATGTTGTTTTGTCTGCATGTTGTTTTGCCTGCATGTTGTTTTGTCTGCATGTTGTTTTGCCTGCATGTTGTTTTGTCTGCATGTTGTTTTGCCTGCATGTTGTTTTGTCTGCATGTTGTTTTGCCTGCATGTTGTTTTGTCTGCATGTTGTTTTGTCTGCATGCTATTCCTTGTCATTGGGCTACAATCCACAGCTAGGCAATTAAAAAAATATATCTATTGGTCCTCTGTGGTTAAATTATAGGCATTCTTGTGCTGTAGTAGGCTATTCTAAATGATTTCATTTATTTCTGAACAGACAGCAGTAATTATATAACCTTGGCACTTGTATTTCAATTTATCAGGGGTACTGCAGTTCCTTCAGAACCCTTAGTACGATACTATAAATAAATAAATGATGAGGTGCAATGCTGGAGATATGAGAGTTGCAGGCTCATGTCTATCAGAGCAGAGAGTAAGAGAGATCATAGAAGGTGAATCTCATTCTAGGTATGTGAGAGATACTGGCACGCTTTCAGTTGGCTTTTCATAGCCGATCATTCAGAGTATCTCTACCGCTCCTGCTGTCTCTAGGGAGTTGAAAACAACA
The DNA here is from genome assembly GCF_034236695.1 of Oncorhynchus nerka. Lineage (NCBI taxonomy): Eukaryota > Metazoa > Chordata > Actinopteri > Salmoniformes > Salmonidae > Oncorhynchus > Oncorhynchus nerka. The sequence continues at coordinate 75,215,786 of NC_088397.1, read as the reverse complement.
GGTCTGGGACAGGTAGCATGTCCAGGGAACAGGTCAGGGTTCCATAGCCGCAGACAGAAGTTCATAGGAACACATAGGAACACATCAAATATGTTGTCAAATGAAAGCAAAGAGTCTATATTTTTTTGGAAATGTTCAACCATTTTCCATCCAGGCTTTGATTTGTGGTCAAATGGATTGAAAAGGGGTCTTAGAAAACATCTATCAGAATAACTTTTAAAAGGTCATATAATTACATCAAAATACAATAATGTTGACATAAAGACCCCTGACAAATAATATTAACATTTATACTTAGTTTTGGAGAAATTATTTGCCTTTGGTAAGTTTAAGAAATATTGCTAGTGTCTTGTCATTCTGTTACCAAAAACCCACATATCTTGAAGATATTTTATAATTTCTCTGTGAGGAGGGAGGATAATTAAAGTTTACAGACTGACAGAAATTCCCAAATGTAGACCTACCAATTAGTTATAGTGTTTTTACTGAAAACAATTTGGTTAATGATTTATTAAGTGATTACAACACATCATTCTGTTACCCATTTGGTAACAGAATGACCAAAACAATCTGTAACAGAATAATTCCAACTGAAGTGGCTACAATGAGAATTCATAGTAGTCACAAACCACATTTGGGTCACATGCTACTCTCCTCCCTTCCAATGGCATACTGTTATGTTCAGGTCACTGTCTTCTTTCACTTTCTGTCATGTGCTGGTCAAAGCAAGAGTCTGGACAACCCCTCCCTCTTTTTGTCCTTGTCCCTCTTCTCTCACTCTCCAGTTAATGTCACATTTCCCGACACCATCATGCTTCACCGTAGGAATTGTGCCAGGTTTCTTCCAGACGTGACGCTTGGCATTCAGGCCAAAGAATTCAATCTTGGTTTCATCAGACCAGAGGATCTTGTTAGCTATTTTATTAAAAATGAAAACCTTAAATATTACATTTACATAAGTATTCAGACCCTTTACTTAGAACTTTGTTGAAGCACCTTTGGCAGTGATTAAAGCCTTGTGTCTTCTTGGGTATGACGCTACAAGCTTGACACGCCTGTATTTGGGGAGTTTCTCCCATTCTTCTCTGCAGATCCTCTCAAGCTCCGTCAGGTTAAATGGGGTGTGTCGCTACACAGCTATCTTCAGGTCTCTCCAGAGATGATCAATCGGATTTAAGTCAGGGCTCTGGCTGGACCACTCAAGGACATTCAGAGACGTGTCCCAAAGCCACTCTTACATTGTTTTGGCTGTGTACTTAGGGTTGTTGTCCTGTTTGATGGTGAACTTTCGCCCCAGTCGGAGGTCCTGAGCGCTTTGGAGCAGGTTTTCATCAAGGATCTCACTTTACTTTGCTCTATTCATCTTTGCCTCGATCTTGACTAGTCTCCCAGTCCCTGCCACTGAAAAACATCCCCACAGCATGATGCTGCCACCACAATGCTTCACCGTAGGGATGGTGCCAGGTTTCCTCCAGATGTGACGCTTGGAATTCTGGCCAAAGAGTTCAATCTTGGTTTCTTGTTTCTCATGGTCTTAGAGTCTTTAGGTGCTGTTGGGGTTCGTTCCTTGTTCTTTGTCAATCATTGGCTCATTGGTGAAATTAGCATTTAGACAATATCTTTAATTAAATCATTCAAAAACCTTTATTAATGCAATTGCAGACAGCAACATAGCACGCATGTTTCCGAGTAAGTTCTGCAAAATAGAAAAGGGTCCGAGTTGTTTTATTATTCCTAAAGTCATACATCTTAGTGATGTCACTGCCTATGTCATTACCTTCTACTCATGAGACCAAAACCATGCCTACACAGCCATATAAACATAGAGTTTTAGTGTTATCTAAAATAGCAGTAAATGTCCACTCCCCAATTTATAGTGGAATGATTTATAGTGGAATGTCTGACTAGTCTCTTAACTCTTACACTCCCATGCAGAGTTCTGTCTCAGTCACGCATTTCTCAGACAGTTTCTTTATAAGAGGCAGAGATTAGAAAAGACTGTGGAACAATATTAAACCTTTATAATGAATATATATTGTTAATCTGTAGTCTAGGACTCTATAAATGTAAGGAGGGAGGGGTCATCTAGCCCCTCCCCTTCTATTAATACAACATAAGCACAATCAATTATTATAATACATCAAACATTTGGTACAGCCCCTATCATATCCCCAAGGTGAACCTGACATTTTCCCCTTTGGGACTAATTCGTCTCACAGCTTCAAACATAATATTCTCCTCTGAAATCAAATATATTAGGCAAATCCCCCAGATCCATTTGATCCCAGGGATGACCTACTAAAGGGAGAAACAACTTCTGAGGTTCCTAGAATGCTGGTGGGGGTGGGGGTGGGTGAGTCTGTCTATAGTCCCATTCCTCCGGAGTCCTGGGAAGAACCACACGAGTCGAATAAACAATGGGATTAAGAGAAACCAGGAATGCACCAGTATCACCTTCAGCACAATTTGTATGCTTCCACCAACACCATCACTCCAGCATGTTCAAGAGCAGTTACAGTCATTTTCTTACAAACGTAAACAGTAACCAAAATCACCAAACCTCCTACATGTATAGGAGTAAACAATGAAAACAAAGTCAACATAACTTTTCCCATCACATTTCCAAATTTAGCATTAAACCAGTCACCAATTGTGTCAAAAACAGATTTTTCAGATTTTGAGAGAGTTTTACTAAGATCAGCAATCTTATCAATTATTGCAGTCATATTCTCAGAGGAGTCAGGGAGGAGCATAACACAATTTTCAGGATCAATAATACCTAGTACATTACAGTGTCCTCCTTCCTTCGCCGAAAGATAATCTAAAGCCAACTCGTGGCGGCTGACGACGGCTTTCTGATTTTGGACATCGAATGAGAGTTGGCTAAATCCTCGGGGTTCATATGGGCCTGTAAAGAATAGGTTAAATTGTTTACCCACTTTCCTAGAACAGCCACACCCCAGGAGGGTATGATTAACATACCAAATATCTCACCCGGGTGTAGGACACGATCATAGGCTTCCTGATTGTCTGGGATGAGTTGTTTGGCAAGCTGCAGTTCCCCAGAGTTGGTTTTACCTGTCTCATTGAAAAGATCGGTGACCGGAATTCTTAACATGAACATTTCTATTCTCCCCAAATAACAACCCCCCCCATCCAAGAGGTAAAATGAGATACCCCCTATCACTGCATACCTACATTCATCCAAAAGGTGCTCCCATGCCTCCCTCTTTTCCTGGAAAGGTTTACAACTGTCACCTGTTACTGTAAGTCTAGCACACTAAAATCCCCTTTAGCATAGTTTCTCCTATCACTATACTCTTCTCTCAGTTGACCAATATATACAGTGTGGAGAACAAGTATTTGATACACTGCCGATTTTGCAGGTTTTCCAACTTACAAAGCATGTAGAGGTCTGTAATTTTTATCATAGGTACACTTCAACTGTGAGAGACGGAATCTAAAACAAACATCCAGAAAATCACATTGTATGATTTTTAAGTAATTCATTTGCATTTTATTGCAAGTCCTGCACCTGGAAAGATTACTACGGCTGCCATCTCTAGCTGAGACAGCACATGTCCATAAGCTTCATTATTTTGAGCCACTGCTCTTTCAGCTCTGCCATTCGATCTGAAACTCATTTGCAAAGAACTTTTCAGCAACTCAGAAACAAGTAGTGTTGCTACTGTCAGTTCATTTTTCCCCAGATAACAACATCCTTTCCATCCCATGGGGAGGAAAATGTAGCCATTATCCCCACAGATCCAGAGATGATCCGGAGGTGTCCCCATGCCTTTGCCTATGTTTGACATATTTACCCTAGTTATCAATTGTTGCCCATCCAGTACATCAAAACTACTGGGTATCTGTTTTTATGCCTGTGTAAGACAGGCAATTAGTGGTGTTTCCTACATCCACATTCCCTGAGTTGCAGATACAAACAGAGGGAGTTATTGTGGGTTTTAATCCCGTCAACACAACATCTCCTTTATCATTTAGGGGCTTTACACTACCAGTCAGTTACTCTCCCAATTGTACTTTTGGAGGTCCTTTGCATTTAATCAGCTGGGAATTGTTACCTGGTTGTACGCTAGGAACCTTCTTCCACCTTGGCCATTTAGTCTCAATGGGCCAACCCTCAAATTCTTTAGCTGCATCTGAACTATTACTTATTGGATAATCCACATTCCCATGCTGCTTCCTTCTCCCTCGTGACCAACATCAGAATAGTATAATTGCTGTTTCTTTGTCGAACCCTGGTATTGTTCCTTCGCATACAATGGAGTAATCCACCTCCAAAATCATTCTTTCCAATTGGTACTTTCTGGGTTCCCCACAGAAAGTCTGTGGAGGTGGGTTTTGTGGAAAATCATTACCCGTGTGCCAGATGTGTTCCCCTTCCCCTGTAATCCTATGTCTGTCACTGCTTTCACCCATTTATTATTCTCCGTATCCGCATCCCCGTCCACAAATGGAACGAGTAGGATTTGGAAAGCAATAATTACCCTGCATGTGTGTTTCCATGGTTGCGATTTTCTTGTTTCACAACCATAGTGTGTGTGTATGATGGTGTCGTCGACATCTGATGACTCTTCAGGTTCTGTGGCTGAACCCTCTGTTGGTTCTTCTGGCCTTTGGTCTCGGCCCTCTGCTTCTGTCCTTCTTCTCGGACCTTCTTCCTCCTTTAGATGTTCTCGGGGCCCTGCTCTCCCTCCCTCCAGTCGCTCATCCATGGCTTCCACTCTGGGAGATGCTTGCAGTGGGAGAGATGATGCCAGCCGGACCACTCCGCTACCCGCAGGACTGTTGGTGTTACCATGGTTACCTGGAACGGAGTCTCCAACATTTATGGGTAGCTCATCAGGATTGGTTCTGCTGCTTTCCTAGTGTGAGAGTGGAGAAAAGTTACAACAGAAGTTAGTTCCTTCATGCACTCAAGATGGTCACATTATATCTCAGTTATGTCTATCTGTCGGTCAGTCATAGGTCTCACCCCTGGGGTGTTCATTGGTCGTCTTGTTAACATTTCATAAGGTGTACACCCAATACCTTTGTTAAGGCTGCTGTAGATTTTCATGAGGACAAGAGGTAATCCCTCTACCCATGTCATTCCTGTGGAATGGCATAGTTTGGTAAGGGAGCCTCTCAGGGTCTGATTAGCCCTCTCAGTAACTCCCGTTACTCCGCGGTTGATAGATGGACACAAACTTCTGGTCAACACCCATCATTTTGGCCATTTGGGTAACCACATGTCCTATGAGATGGGTCCCATTGTCTGCAGACAAAACTCAGGCACTCCGAACCTGAGTATAATTTCCCTAACTAGCAATTTTGCAACTGTTCAAGCAACGTAGTTGGTGGTGGGATTGTTTCACCCAACTGGTAAACCTGCCAATTATCACCAGGCAGTATCTCTTTCTTTCTTTTCGCTCTACCATGTCTATGAAATCCATAGCAAGGTGGACAAAAAGGTCCTTTTTCCCTGGTTGCAGTGGAGTTCCCTTGTCTATGTTATATAACAAACATGTTGTACAATGATAAATGAACTGAACATGTGTGTGACAACAGGAAACAGCCAATTTGGCCACCTCATCAGCTATGCTGTTACCAATTCTAGCATAATCACACCAACCCGTGTGTGCCTCAAACTTAACGATAGCCAATGTGTTAGGTTTCACATAGCTTCAATCAACGGTCCAACATAAGGTCTGCTTTTAATAGGTGTGCATGTGGTATTAGTAAATGATCTTACTCTCCAAATCACACACCATGACAAACAAACCCCAATAGCATATGTTGAGTCTGAGTAGACAGTAAGGGCCTTCCCTTCCCCCAATTCACAAGCTGTGTTCCGAGCTAATAAATCTGCCTGTTGCGCTGATAAATGCTCTGGTATCTCAATATCACCTTCCACATCTACTACAGCAAATCCTACATGTTTCTTTCCTGTGCTTTGATCTATATAGGCAGAACCATCAATGAACAGCACCATGTCAGAGACAAGCAGAGGTTCTTCAAACAAGTTTTTGTCCAGTACACATTCATGGGCTGTCCCAATGTTATTGTTACTGATGATTTGCTCAGAGAAGCCCAAACAGCTTGTCCAAGTTCTCCTAAACAGAAACAGTGAACTCCAGTGACTATTAGAAATGGTAGGTCATGTCTATTAACATTAAGAGTAACCATTAACTCTTCATTTTCATAATTGAATTCATACTGGGAACACTGGAGCAGGGGAGCCGGGCACCTTCATGTTTGATTCTGAGGGAATTCGGATTTCCCATTGGCCATGGCTGTCCTTTGTCATTAACTTGTCCTCCCTGTACATGGGGCATAGGTGGCCCCTGGGGAGCATTTTCAGCTCCTGGCGAGTGGTACTGTGGCTGAGGAGCATATTGTTGCCATGGTGGGTAGTACTCTCCAGAATGTGCATTAGCAAAGTTTCCTCTTCCTCTGCCAGGCCCAAAGTTTCCTCTTCCTCTGCCAGGCCCAAAATTTCCTCTTCCTCTGCCAGGCCCACAATTTCCTCTTCCTCTGCCAGGCCCAAAGTTTCCTCTGCCCCTGCTGTAACCACTTCCTCTTCCATGTCCCCTGCACTGCAAACTCATATGCCCCAACTGGCCACATGTCCAGCATTGAGTGTTTTTCCAGTCACAAGGGGCTCTGGTGGGCCCATATCCTCTTCCAGTCCATGGCTGTGGCTCACCATAAGGCTGCATGGGAATAGGCACATATCCTGCAGGCACCAGGTTCACATGTACCAGGTGTGACTGTGGGGGGGCTACAGGTTGTGGTTGTGGTGTGCCTGTGGAAACAACTTGAGCAGCCATCACATCGTGAGCAAACCCACCACTTCCTTTCTCGATCTGTGCAAGCTGGGCCTTCTTCAGTACAGTGTCTAGTCCTCCTTTCCTCGATTTCTCATCATACTTTTGTTTCTTCCAGTTCATGAACCAATGTCTGAGATACTCTTTTTTCTCTCCCCCAGTCTTTCTGTCCCATCCTATTTCATCTTCAACCTTTTTTTCTGCTGGGTCCAGGGAAATTCTTAGTTGTATAATCATAGAACATGCATTTTCCAGTGTCATTCTGGTCATATCTTTCTTTGAGTTCCTCATTCCATATTGCTTTAAACTTTTCAAGCCATTCTGCGAAATCTGTGTTTTCGTCAAGGGCCACATGGCTTAGTCTGGTCATCTCTCTTACAGTGGGGTATTCATATCTTAAAGTCCTCCACAGGAGTGCTCGGACATCACGCAATACTGTTTCAGGTTAGCATCATTGATGCGGGCTCTCAACAACAGTGTCTCCAATTGCCCTGGTGTCATCATCTTGGCCAGCAGCGCCTTGAGGTCCCCCAGGCATAGTCTTTCATTATACCCATGTAAATGCTCAAAGTCTATATCCACCCATCCGCTCCTTTTGAGATCCTGGACATGCTTTTCACTGCTGTTTCCAGGTCTCCAAAACTCCAAACCTTATATTCCTGAGTCACCTGTCCCCCTGGACCCATACGATACACCAAGGGCATCATGGAAAATGTCTCTCCCTTTCTATCTCTCCCTAAATCTCCCAGTTCTTCTTCTACCTCCCTCTGGTATCGTCTTACCATATCCTTGGCATGTCTGACCTCGTCTTTTAACTTTTGACTTTCGTCCACATCATGTGTCCATTGTCTCTTTAATCTTATCATCAATTGGCATTTGTAGATCTTCTATCAACTTTCCCTTCTCTTTTCGTAATGTATACAACTTATTATTTGCCAGTATTCCTTCTTCTCTCTTTCTTTCTTCCCTTTCTCCCTGGTCTCTGAATTGGTCACCCATGGATGGTAACACTTGTTACCTTACTTTTACTTCTTTAGTATTTAGTTTGGTTTCTACAGTATGTCTATGGTCTTCCAGTCTGTTCCTTTATGTGGAGTGAGGTGAGGTGACGAGGGAATCTCCCTCCAGGAACTGTGCCTCCTTTTTTCATGCAATTCTATTGTTCTCATACCACTTGTTGCTGCTGTTGTCATCCACCTCCTTCAACAGAGTCCCCTTGAGGATAATTGTGGTTGCTTCTCCATTTCCTTCTGTCAGTGGTATGAGAGGGTAAATCTGTGTATAGTCACCCAGGGTACCTTTGGGTTGATTGTCATACGGCGGCGGGGCAGTGGGAGTACTCCTGTTCTGCCTCTGTCCTGACCCAGTTCTTTCTTCCCGCACTCTATTGTTCTCTCCAGCTTTAGTTTTGTCACAGTAGCCTTGTTCCTGAAGATCTGTCCTTCAGCATCATCATTCCTATCACAGTTTCTGATACAAGGGATATCTATTTCCTCCTGCCATCTCTGTCCAGACATGCCATTTCTTAAAAATGAATGTAAATTCCACAGCAGGAAACCTCTTTTGCATATATTCAACAGGCGTGTCAGGCTTCATTGCTCCTATCTCCTCATTCTGGATTGACTGTGCCATGGTGCTCTGGCTTATTATTTAGATAGTCTGTGTGTAATGTGTTTTCCAATTTCTATAGGGTTGTCCTAAAGTGGGTATAATATGTAGGAATATGTCTATATAAATGATTATCTATCTCGTTTCAGTGTGTCTTCAACAACAGTGGGTGATACTGTAATCCTAATTCTACTCTCACTTAATCCAGGCTATAGTAAATGGTTCTACTAAATTCAAATATATTTCACACACAGGCCTTACAGAGACAACTGCATGCTAGACTTCAATTAATAATATTATATCTTAAGGGTGTAGAGTAACAGCAAGATGTTATACACCAGTGCCCGGTGTAGAGGAAGAGTAAGATGTTATACACCAGTGTCCAGTGTAGAGGAACAGTAAGATGTTATACACCAGTGCCCGGTGTAGAGGAAGAGTAAGATGTTATACACCAGTGTCCAGTGTAGAGGAACAGTAAGATGTTATACACCAGTGTCCAGTGTAGAGGAACAGTAAGATGTTATACACCAGTGTCCAGTGTAGAGTAACAGTAAGATGTTATACACACAGTGTAGAGGAACAGATGACCAGTGTAGAGGAACAGTAAGATGTTATACACACAGTGTAGAGGAACAGTAAGATGTGTCCAGTGTAGAGGAACAGTAAGATGTTATACACCAGTGTCCAGTGTAGAGGAACAGTAAGATGTTATACACCAGTGCCCGGTGTAGAGGAAGAGTAAGATGTTATACACCAGTGCCCAGTGTAGAGGAACAGTAAGATGTTATACACCAGTGTCCAGTGTAGAGGAACAGTAAGATGTTATACACCAGTGCCCAGTGTAGAGTAACAGTAAGATGTTATACACCAGTGCCCAGTGTAGAGGAACAGTAAGATGTTATACACCAGTGCCCAGTGTAGAGGAACAGTAAGATGTTATACACCAGTGCCCAGTGTAGAGGAACAGTAAGATGTTATACACCAGTGCCCAGTGTAGAGGAACAGTAAGATGTTATACACCAGTGCCCAGTGTAGAGGAACAGTAAGATGTTATACACCAGTGCCCAGTGTAGAGGAACAGTAAGATGTTATACACCAGTGCCCAGTGTAGAGGAACAGTAAGATGTTATACACCAGTGCCCAGTGTAGAGGAACAGTGTACACCCAGTGTAGAGGAACAGTAAGATGTTATACACCAGTGCCCAGTGTAGAGGAACAGTAAGATGTTATACACCAGTGCCCAGTGTAGAGGAACAGTAAGATGTTATACACCAGTGCCCAGTGTAGAGGAACAGTAAGATGTTATACACCAGTGTCCAGTGTAGAGGAACAGTAAGATGTTATACACCAGTGCCCAGTGTAGAGGAACATTAAGATGTTATACACCAGTGCCTAGTGTAGAGGAACAGTAAGATGTTATACACCAGTGTCCAGTGTAGAGGAACAGTAAGATGTTATACACCAGTGCCCCCGGGTGATAGAATCACAAAGTAACTTTTTATGAAAATTTCTACAGAAATTTCCTTGTAATAATTCTACTGGTATTCTAAGGATTGTACATTTCCTATACTGTACTATGGTAGGAAAGTATCACTAACAAATATGTTCAACCTTTTATTCAAATAACTCCAACCATTTGCCTCCTCTGTCTGCATCTGAGTATCGCCTTGTGTCATGATGGTATGTGTGTTTGTAATTGGTGAAGGACGGTAGGTGCATCAAAATCAGGGAAATAATACTGAATTTTTTAAAAGGCTGTTACTCACCTGATAATTGTAACGGTTTTCGTCGGGATAAAGAGAGGAGGACCAAAGCGCAGCGGGGTAAGTGTTCATGATGATTTTAATTAAAGAAAGCACTGGACACTGAATCAAAACAATAAATGATGACGTGAATTTACAAAACCGAAACAGTACCGTGTGGCCCAAACACTCACACGGAAACAAACACCCACAACCCAAAAGTGAAACCCAGGCTACCTAAGTATGATTCTCAATCAGGGACAACAATTGACAGCTGCCTCTGATTGAGAACCATACTAGGCCGAACTCAAAAACCAACATAGACTGCCCACCCCAACTCACGCCCTGACCATACAAAAACAAAGACAAAACAAAGGAACTAAGGTCAGATCCCCCCCCCAAAGGTGCGGACTCCGGCTGCAAAACCTGAACCTATAGGAGAGGGTCTGGGTTAGCGTCTGTCCGCGGTGGCGGCTCTGGCGCGGGACATGGACCCCACTTCACCACAGTTTTTGTCCGCCTACTCAACCGCCCCCGTGGCCTCTTACGAGTGGCGACCCTCGCCGCCAACCTCCGACTGGGGACCCTAGCCATGGGTCCCGAATGGACGGGAGATTCCGGCAGCACCGGACAGGCGGGAGACGCCGACGACGAAGGAAAGGCGGGAGACTCCGGCAGCGCCGGACAGGCGGGAGACTCCGGCAGCTCTAGAGTGAAGGGCGATTCTGGCATCGCCGGCGTGACAGGCAACTCTGGCAGCTCCTGGCTGACTGACGGCTCTGGCAGCTCCTGGCTGACTGACGGCTCTGGCAGCTCCATGCTGACTGACGGCTCAGACGGGAGACTCTGGCAGCGCTGGAGAGGAGGAAGGCTCTGACAGCACTGGACAGGCGGGTGCACCTGTAGGGAGAAGACTGAGAGACAGCCTGGTGCGGGGGGCTGTCACCGGAGGGCTGGTACGTGGAGGTGGCACCGGACAGACCGGACCGTGAAGGCGCACTGGAGCTCTTGAGCACCGAGCCTGCCCAACCTTACCTGGTTGAATGCTCCCCGTAGCCAGGCCAGTGCGGCGAGGTGGAATAGCCTATAGTAGTTTATGAAGAAATGCTTGGAGTGGTTGAAAAACAAGTATTAATGACTCCAACCTAAGTGTATGTAAACTTCCGATTTCAACTGTAAGGTCCCACATTTGACAGTGCATGTCAGAGCAAAAACCAAGCCATGAGGTTGAAAGAATTGTCCGTAGAGCTCCAAGACAGGATTGTGTCGAGTTACAGATCTGGGGAAGGGTACCAAAACTTTTCTGCAGCATTGAAGGTCCCCAAAAACACAGTGGCCTCCATCATTCTTAAATGGAAGAAGTTTGGAACCTCCAAAACTATTCCTAGAGCTGGCCGTCCGGCCAAAGTGAGCAATCGAGGGAGGAGACCAAGAACCTGATGTTCACTCTGACAGAGCTCTAGAGTTCCTCTGTGGAAATGGGAGAACCTTCCAGAAGGACAATCATCTCTGCAGCACTCCACAAATCAGGCCTTTATGGTAGAGTGGCCAGATGGAAGACACTCCTCAGTAAAAGGCACATTAGCTTTTGATGGTGCCGACGGAGATGGCAGCATGGTGACTAGCTCTTAAACAACTTTGCAGTATTTTGTTTGTTTATGTACTATTTTTTACGTTATTAGCTCAGGAATTGTTTTGTGTCATTACATACAGCTGGGAAGATCTATTGGATATTAGAGCGCCGGTAACTCACCAGAACTTCCAGCATTATGACCAGGATTACAACTTCCCTGGAGCAGATCCTTTGGTTGCTCTCCCGAGAGTAATCAAACGTTTCCAAAGGCTGACCCAAAACAACGCCGGCGCAGCAGAGGTACTCGAGCCGGTCTTCTGGTCCGACCTAGGAAGCGTGTACACCCAAGTATTTTACTCACTAATGTCCAATCTCTGGATAATAAAATGTAGGAGCTCAAGGCGAGAGTTGCTTTTCAGAGGGAAACCAGGGATTGTAACATACTCTGCTTCATGGAAACATGGCTCTCTCGACATATACTGTCTGAGTCTGTAAAGCAAGTTGGGTTCTCAGTACATCATGCCGACAGGAACAAACATCTCTCCGGGAAGCAGAAGGGTGGAGGTATGTTTTATGATTAACGATTTATGTTTAACTGTGATAACATACAGGAACTCAAGTCCTTCTGTTCACCTGACGTAGAATATCTCACAGTTAAACAGCCACCACTAACATTGAGTGGCTGCTGCCAACACTAACATTGAGTGGCTGCTGCCAACATACTGACTCAACTCCAGCCACTTTAATAATGGAAATGGATGTAAAAAATGTATCACTAGCCACTTTAAACAATGCCACTTAATATAATGTTTACATACCTTACATTACTCATCTCATATGTATATACTGTACTCTATACCATCTACTGCATCTTGCCATCTTTATGTAATACATGTATCACTAGCCACTTTAAACAATGCCACTTAATATAATGTTTACATACCCTATATTACTCATCTCATATGTATATACTGTACTCTATACCATCTACTGCATCTTGCCATCTTTATGTAATACATGTATCACTAGCCACTTTAAATTATGCCACTGTTATGTTTACATACCCTACATTACTCATCTCATATGTATATACTGTACTCAATACCATCTACTGCATCTTGCCTATGCCGTTCTGTACCATCACTCATTCATATATCTTTATGTACATATTCTTTATCCCCCTACACTTGTGTGTATAAGGTAGCAGTTGTTGAATTGTTAGGTTAGATTACTCGTTGGTTACTACTGCATTGTCAGAACTAGAAGCACAAGCATTTCGCTACACTCGCATTAACATCTGCTAACCATGTGTATGTGACAAATAACATTTGATTTGATTTGATTCTATCACACGTATACATATATATATTCTTAATCCATTCCTTACTTGATGTATGTGTATTTTGGGTATATTTGGTGAAACTGTTAGATATTACTTGTTAGATATTACAGCACTGTCGGAGATAGAAGAACAAGCATTTTGCTACACCAACAATAACATCTGCTAAACACGTGTATGTGACCAATACAATTTGATTTGATTTGACAGCCCGCTTGGAGTTTGGCAAAAGGCACTGTCAGGTTCACCTTGGGGTCATGATAAGGGCTGTACCAAATGTTTGATGTATTATAATAATTGATCATGCTTATGTTGTATTAATAGAAGGGAAGGGGTTATAATTTTACATTTGTAGGGTCCTAGACTACAGATTAACAATATACATATTCATTATAAAGGTTTAATATTGTTCCAGTCTTTTCTAATCTCTGCCTCTTATAAAGAAACTGTCTGAGAAATGCTAATTTCACCAATGAGCCAATGATTAACAAGGAACGAACCCCAACATTTGGCGAGCTTGCCAGGAGTGAGTGTCCACCCCGGTTGGAGGAGATTCCACACCATGGTGCCAGAGCTCCAAATTAAACAAGGTACGCAGACACCTGTTTAAGTCTGTAATTAATTGGCATTCACTGGTGTGGTTTCCCTCTAACAAGTAAGTGGCAGCTCACTTACTATAAAATATAGACATACAGTACACAATTAATCTTCTCCTTTCCCCTTTGGACCAGGTGATCGCATCTCTGCATGTCTGGCAGACATATTTTAGTTTGCTGAAGAAACGGAGCTGCTCTTCCTCCCGGGAAGGACTGCCCGTTCCATGATCTAACGGTTGACAACTATTGTCCCAGAGCGCTAAGAAATGACAACATGATGGCCCGTTCAATATAGGATGAATGAAATTAATGACTCGCTGCTGGCTGGGCTCCCTGCCTTGCCATTAAACCCCTACAACTCATGAGCCCGTCTGGTGTTTTCCCATCTTTCACCCGCTCCTCCGCTCTCTCCACTTTGGGCTCGCAGTACAAGACCATGGTGCTTGCCTACGGAGCAGGAACGGCACCTCACTACCTCCAGGCTAAATCAGGCCCTAGTTATTTTGGTTTTGGATAGGTGGTGGAACAAACTCCCTAGTACTCATTTCTTCTATTTTATTTTGACCTAGGCACTATTGTAAGTGGCTGTTCCACTGGATGTCATAAGTGACCATTTTTACTGAATACTAGTTATTTTATTTTGGAAGAGGAAATGCATGTTCATTGATAACAATCATTCTATTTTTATTTTGTAGAGGCAACTTCTAGTTATTTTGGTTTTGGATAGGTGGTTATAGTACTCATTTCTTCTATTTTAATTACCCAATACTAGTTATTTTAGTTTTGAAGAGGTGGTTCAGCGACAATTACCCAATACTTGTTATTTTAGTTTTGAAGAGGTGGTTCAGCGACAATTACCCAATACTAGTTATTTTAGTTTTGAAGAGGTGGTTCAGCGACAATTACCCAATACTAGTTATTTTAGTTTTGAAGAGGTGGTTCAGCGACAATTACCCAATACTAGTTATTTTAGTTTTGAAGAGGTGGTTCAGCGACAATTACCCAATACTAGTTATTTTAGTTTTGAAGAGGTGGTTCAGCGTTAATCATCTATTTTTATTTTGGGTTGTAATTTTTCTTTATTTAACCAGGTGGGTCAGTTGAGAACAAGTTCTCATTTACAATTGCGACCTGGCCAAGATAAAGCAAAGCAGTTCGACACACAACGGCACAGAGTTACACATGGAATAAAACAAACATACAGTCAATAAAACAGTAGAAACAAGTCTATATACGATGTGAGCAAATGAGGTGAGAAGGGAGGTAAAGGCAAAAAAAGGCCATGGTGGGCGACCATTACTAAATACTATTTAAAGAATCAAAAAAAGGCCATGGTGGGCGACCATTACTAAATACTATTTAAAGAATCAAAAAAAGTGAATGAGTTGAGTTGTTTATAAATAGTGCATTGTATGTTTCCTTGTTTGTTTGTCTGGATTTTGGCGGGGTTTATTGGGTAACGGCCCAATGGTGGAATAAAAAGTTAGGAGCATCATGAGGCAGGAAAATTATGTGGATATATTGAAGCAACATCTCAAGACATCAGTCAGGAAGTTAAAGCTTGGTCGCAAATGGGTCTTCCAAATTGACAATGACCCCAAGCATACTCCCAAAGTTGTGGCAAAATGGCCTAAGGACAACAAAGTCAAGGTATTGGAGTGGCCATCACAAAGCCCTGACTTCAATTCTACAGAAAATATGTGGGCAGAACTGAAAAAGCGTGTGCGAGCAAGGAGGCCTACAAACATGACTCAGTTACACCAGCTCTGTCAGGAGGAATGGGCCAAAATTCCCTCAATTTATTGTGGGAAGCTTGTGGAAGGCTACCCGAAACGTTTGACCCAAGTTAATTAAACAATTTAAAGACAATGCTACCAAATACTAATTCAGCGTATGCAAACTTCTGATCCACTGGGAATGTGATGAAAGAAATGAAAGCTGAAATAAATCATTCTCTCTACTATTATTCTGACATTTCACATTCTTAAAATAAAGTGGTGATCCTAACTGACCTAAGACAGGGAATTTTTACTGGGATTAAATGTCAGGAATTGTGAAAAACTGAGTTTAAATGTATTTGGCTAAGGTGTATGCAAACTTCCAACTTCAACTGTATATAGACAGGTGTGTGCCTTTCCAAATCATGTCCAATCAATTACATTTACCACAGGTGGACTCCAATCAAGTTGTAGAAATTTATCATGGATCATCAATGGAAACAGAGCGCACCTAAGTTAAATTTCGAGTCTCATAGCAAAGGGTCTGAATACTAATGTAAATAAGTTATTTCTGTTTTTTATTTTTGATAAGTGTGCAAAACTTTTTTTTAATGGTTTCGCTTTGTCATTATGGGGTACTGTGTGTAGATTGCTGAGAAAAAAAATATTTTATCAATCTTAGAATAAGGCTGTAAATGTAACAAAATGTGGAAAAAGTAAAGTGGTCTGAATACGTTCTGCAGGCACTGCACAGTACAGTACAGTACTGTAAAGTAGAGTAGAGTTTAGTACAGTACAGTAGAGCATACTATAGTAGAGTACAGTATAATTGACTGTATTGAACTACACTGTACTGTACTGAACTCTACTCTACTGTGCTGTGATGTCCAAACTTGTGAAACATGTAGGTCTATTATTGGTACATATTTGGTCCGGTCTGGAAAAAACACGTTTGATATTGTTTGGAGGCAAAGCTCATTAGAATAATAGCCAGTGTGTAGAATAATACTCAAACATTCAAAGGAGAATATAACATATTTTTACCTACTCAGGATACTTCACCATGAAGAGAATAACATTCATAATTATGCATTTCTGTACTATAGATCAGGGACCCATGATGTCATTATGTTGCCATCATTCTATTACTGGGTGTTAATCCATTTCACTTACTGTAGTTCAATAACCAAAATAGATTGTTTCATCATAGCTGACACCCCATTCTTTCTACAGACACGTTTTGGAAAAAGTGGTTCACATAAAAACTGAGGGAGATTTTAGTTATTCTGACACCAAACTTTACATCTACACATCTGTTCTTCGAGTAAATGTGTTTTTGTAAAATGTTCTCTGGAAGTTGTTAAAAGCAGTCCTTGTGCATATATTCATAAGGTTTATTTAACTTTGCAAACAATGTTTTTCGTTTTTCATTCCGTTATCATGGAATTGCCCAGTAACAACTTCTATGAGGATTTGTTGACCTCTGGTGGCGTCTCACGCAGCAAATATAATTGATTGGAACAAGATAAAAATAGAGAAAGGGGTGTTTACTAGATTAAACGATTCTCTACAACACGACATTTTAGTCGTTGAGATATGTTTTGAATTTGAAATGACATTGGTAGATGTATTTGGTTTATAAAAGTCGGTAGCTACAATTTATATTACAGATATATTGAATAGCAATGGTCATGGAATTAAACAATACCTCACTTTCGTTTCCACAGATGGCGCATCCCAGGAAGTTGTTTTCAACTGGTCCTTGTTTAGGGAAATTAATCTGTATTGAACGGACAAGTTGTTCATGCCGTTATGTGAGAGTTGTTATCAAGTTAACGGACGTTTTAACTGTGAAAGTAGTTGTGGCTTTAGTTGGCTTTTAAGCCAGCTAGTTAGCTACCTATATAAATCAATTCCCGAGTGTGTTTTAGCAAATCGCAAAGGCAGAAAAGGTTTCAACAACCAAAGAAACATTCTAGGACTCTACATCATGACAGAATGGTTAATGTTGTGTTTGATTTTCGTCTTCTTGTTGAGTCTTGTGACAATAGTAGGGTACGTTCTGTACTCGGGGCTGTTGTCAGAAATACACATCCGGACTGGTTCTCCTCCAATCAAGAACATCACAATCGCCTACAAGTTCAAACAGGGACCATATAAAGAGTGTGGACAACTTTTTACTGAGAGTTGCAGCATTGGACGCAATCTGTCTAGTATTGGAGTGTTCTACGATGATCCCAAAAAGGTAAACTAGCTAGCCATAGAACACAACCCCCTGCCTGCGCAGTGCTAGCCAACTTCCTGTGCACACATACATCATTACTAGAAATCAGATTTTAGGCCTACTTATCAGCCCGTATTTAGTTATGACAGTATACTCATACATCAATTTTCTACAAATTGGTATATTTGTCATAAGAAGTAACAGGCTATTATCAGGCCTATGTCTGACAGTACTGAAGCCCATTGCTCTCTAGCTGACATCATAAAGGCTGGCATGTACTGCTAATTGGCCAAGGTCTGTAATTACTGTATTCAGGGATGTTGAAGGTGTTAGGGATGCCATTTTATCCAAAGTGACTTACAACGGTGAGTAATAGCCTACATTATTGTATAGGTGGCTGCAGTGAGCCCCAGGTGGCCCCTGTAATCTAAAATAAATGAAGTTTCACGAGTCTCAGTTGGTCATGCAGCATGGTTGAGTTTGAACCTCGTATTGGAGGTAGGACCTAATACTAGAAGGCTACAGTTTCTGTGAGCTTACCTAGCTCTGACTCAAGGATTTAGTTTGTCTGATTAGTCAGGCTATAATACACAATTCATTGGCATACTATACAACCTGACATGTTTGAGTTCAACATTGTGTATATGTTCTTTTTATGCCAGAATGTTGAATAAAATGACATTTAAACTTACTCTACCGTTTGTTGTGCGGTTTGTCTTTCACCCACTTGAAATTTGAGCCAAAATATCCACAGGAAATTATTGTTTCCCCAACCTTTTTAGAGAGCTGGTAGGTTTGCCACTGCCAGCTGAATGTAAGCAATGTTCAGTCTGTGGTTTGGTTACACTTGGTTATTGTTTATTGTGCAAGTGTTTACGTTGCAGTAAAACACACAACAGAAAATCAAGTGGACGGAACCATACCTACCAGCTTTCAAAAAATTAGGGTAAACAATAATTTCCTGTGGATATTTGTAAAGAATAATTGAGTGCTGAAGGACAAACTGCACAGACAACCGGTAGAGTAAGTTTAAATGTAATTTTATTAAACCTTCTACCTTGCAAGGAACATTTAGGCCTTCACAATTTTTCACTCAAATGTGTCAGTCTGTATATACCAATTAATGATGTATTACAGCCTGAATTAATCAGACCAGATTTAGCCTAGCCCCAAAGTAACAATTACTGCATTGTTTGGCCTATCAGCAGCAATGTCTTTTCAACATGATTTTATTCACTACCACCACAGATGGATAGGGGAAACCCAGATGGATCGCAGGGGGTGAACATTTAAAGCATTCAGATTGACAGACTACAACCTATTGGTGAATTGCCGCAACCTACTGTTTGGGATTTTTGATGAAATCAATCAAAAACCATCCCACTTCTTCAGTCAGACTCAGGGGCCTGTGAGGACGTAGCATTAATCGATTCCTTGTAATGCCTCTGTTGTAAAAAAACAACTTTCAGCCGCACTCACAACTATGCCTGTTTTCTCAGATTTCCTCTCTGTTTGCGCTGTGCAGTTGATAACCAATGCAACACGCTACAAAGTTCACCTTCTTAACATGCAACATGTCAGGATCCTTCTGTTGACAAGGAATATTCACTGGTGTCTACTCCTACTACCATTATTTATTCAACGTCACTCCTTTCTTCCACTCTCCTCACGGCTTTCGGATAGTAGACATTATTCTTCCCACCTCTGTCTCCTTCACCCTAACAGGGCATTTAAAGAATTCGGGTGCATGTTCACCACCACAATTGCAGTATTTAGTCTCAGCTTGCATACGATACTCCTGCCCTCTACATACACTTGACACATTACCAAATAATTTGCAATTATCACACTGCATGGGTTTGGAAATGAAAGCTCTTAAAGCAGGAATCATCAACTAGATTCAGTCGCTGGCACTAAGACCACATTCAACAAGCTGTATAGGGCCTTAAGCAAACAAGAAAATGGGCCTTTCTAGGGAGTTTTTCCTAGCCACCGTGCTTCTACACCTGCATTGTTTGCTGTTTGTGGATTTAGGCTGGGTTTCTGTACAGCACTTTGAGGTATCAGCTGATGTAAGAAGGGCTATATAAATTTGACTTGAAGAAAATTCTCACCCAGAGGCGGTGCACCGGTAACTTTAATACAGGAATACAGGAAAACTGAAATCCATTTTACCTCATTTCTACCAGAAACTAAAGGTGAAAAAACTGTAGATCACGCTCCACTGAAAGGTTGCTGGATCGAATCCCCGAGCTGACAAGGTAACAATCTATCGTTCTGCTCCTGAGCAAGGCAGTTAACCCACTGTTCCCCAGGCGCCGAAGACGTGGTTGTCGATTATGGACCTCTCTGATACAGAGTGGTTGGGTTAAATGCAGAAGACACATTTCAGTTGAAGGCATTCAGTTGTACAACTGACTAGGTATCTCCCTTTCCCCATTTGGGAAATCTGACCATAACTCTATCCTGATTCCTTCTTACAAGACAAAAACTCAAACAGGAAGTACCAGTGACACACTCAATATGGAAGTGGTCTGATGAAGCGGATGCTAAGCTACAGGTCTGTTTCTCTAGCAAAGACAGGATATGTTCTGGGATTCATCCGATGGCATTGAGGAGTTTACCACATCAGTCACCGGCTTTATAAATAAGTATATCGATGCACATATCCCAACCAGAAGCCATGGATTACAGGCAACATCTGCACTGAGCTAAAGGCTAGAGCTGCCTCTTTCAAGGAGCGGGACACTAACCCGGACACTTATACGAAATCCTGCTACGCCCTCCGATGAACCATCAAACAGGCAAAGCGTCAATACAGGACCAAGATCAAATCATACTACACAGCCTCTGATGCTCGTCAGGTGTGGCATGTCTTGCAAACTATTACTGCTTACAAAGGGAAACCCAGCCCAAGCTGTCCAGTGTCGGTAGCCTACCAGATGAGCTAAATACCTTCTATGCACGCTTCGAAGGCTAGCAAACACTGAACTATGCATGAGAGCACCAGCTGTTTCAGACGGCTGTGTGATCACTCTCTCCGTAGCCGATGTGAGTAAGCCCGTTGTTCGCAAAGGCCCGTAAGTAAGTCTACCTGTTGTTTACGAAACATGTGAGAAAGAAGATTTGATTTGACTTCTGTGTCTTCAATGAGAGGGGGCAGTCATTCTCCCCTGGTGTTTCCAGATTGGATTAGTAATTTACTCCATTATCCACTAGATGGAGATAATGGTATCAGAAAGAACCCAGTGCTTTTTGGAAGTGGTGGGGTGGAATATGATAGCATACACATTACCTTCAGGAGGAATTACCACATCAGTATTGGATTCATCTTGTTTGTATATAAATGGGCTTATCGTGTGTTAGAAAATATGGATGTTGTTTCCCAGGGTATCCATTCTATACCCAAACATGTAACCTGAAGCTAGAAATATGGTCTATAGACCTACTACCTTGAACCAAAAGTCAGTATATGGTGTTGTACTCAGACACAGAAGTTGAAAGTGTTGGTCATTTGAAGTAATTTTACCTTTGCACATCTATAGGTCCACATTTTGAGCTTGTTTACCCTTTTAAATGCCTCATATGAGCTCAGCCATTGAGTTTAGTGATATGTCAGTCTCATATGAAGCTAAATAATACCGGAGAATATCTGGAAAGGGGTGTGGTGATGTGTGTTTTTGTCATCCATGACTATGTTAACACCGCTTCTGTCCCCTTTATGGTTTTGGGGGATGTATACTTTGTATCCCCCTACGCCTGATCCCTAGACCTGTGCTCTCAGGACTTCAGGCCAAGGGGCTAGCCTCTAAACATGGTTCCCCCTCTCTGGTCATGTGAATGAAGGTAGCCCATTGTAGTCCCGCTTGTTACTCTTCCATCCACTCTGCTGCCTCCTCTGCATTCTTTCTCTTCACCACCCCGCTGCAGTGTCAACACCATCCACTAACCTGCTGGGTGTCTCTGTGACACTGTTTTCTCCAGCCTCCTGCTGGTCCCTGTGTGAAGACTAAACTTCCATTACCCCTATGGGCAAATCCATTTGATTTCTATCACTTTCTGACAGCACCCCTTTTGATTTGAACGAAACCTTCCATTTTTGCCCATTGTTGAAGTGGTCAGAAAGTGACTTTTGGACCTGAATGCCAAAACATTGAAGAGATAAAGGTGCTCAAAGTTGACCTATTTTACATACCCCACCATACCATTAGCCATCACTGGAAAAAAACATTTGAGATTGATATATTTTTTAAGCTTACAAATAGGATTGTCAAACTATTTCAAAATGTCTTGAAAAAAAGTGTATTTAATTTTTTACCTTAAACATAAATGATCTAAAAATGCATACATTTGTCTTCATATTCACATTTGTTGTAGCTTAGACTCTATTCTACATCATTTAATGGTTTTTGTGTTGTGCCTGCTATCGGTTGAGACACATCATGCCCTTGAATACATTGTGGGTGTCATGTTTTAGCTCATAAATGTACTAAAATAGGAATAAAATTGAAATTTCAACTTTCGAATCGTACCACAAAGATGGTTGGATTTCCACACATCATAGAATGTTGACTTGAATGGGAATATCTGTTGTTTAATTATGCTGTCAATTCTCCATAAGAAATCATAGAAACATGGGTAATAGAAAAACATTTAAGTTGTCATTCGATGGTGGGTGGACCGGCGGCCGCCTTTGGTAGTAATTAGAATTTTAAAAAATCTATTAAATTCCAATTTCAATGGTGTACCAGCTAAATTGCAGTGATCTGAAGGGATAGGTCCATTCTATGAAATCTATTTCTATGGTTGAAATGACACCCACCCTGTATTCAAGAGCACGTTCTGTCTTAACCGATGGTGGGCACAACACAAAAACCTCAGATGTGAAATAGGATCTAATCTACAACGTATCAGAATATGAAAAAAATCGGAGTTTACGCATTTTTAGATAATTGAAGTAGTTTGACAACCCTGTTTTGTAAGGTTTTAAATTATAACACAACCGTTTTATCTTTTCAATTGATGAAAACATGGATGTCTCATGGTATGGTGGGGTATGCAAAATGGGTCAACTTTAAGCACCTTTTTCTCTGGAATGTTTTGACATTCAGGGGAAAAAATAACTTTCTGACTGACCACTTCTTCAATGGGCAAACATGTAGGGAAAGTTTTTAAATTGAAAGAGATGTGTTCAAACAGTGATTGAATTCAAATCATTCTCTCGCTCTCTCCCCCTCTCTCTTTCTCTTTCCTTCTCACCCCACCTCTGTCTCTCCCCCCCACCCTTGCCCCCTCTGTTCCTTTGCTCTGGAATCCACAATAGATTGGCAATGGTAGCCTCTGACTGCTCAGCATTCTGTACTTCTGTCCATCCCCACTCACAATACTTTCAGATTACTTAATGAATTTGTTCACCATTCTCTTTATAGGACTGCTATTTGGTTTCATGCCTCGCCTCTCCATCTCATTGGCTAATACTATGAGCTGGAGTTACAAGATAAATAACTGTACCCTTCTCGCTATCTGAGCCCGATTCGTACCCACAGCAACCTGTTGGAATGTTAGCTACCAGAGTTGAATGATTCTTCCCAGCTCTGCTTCCAATCCCCCTTTGTGACACCGACACCCATCTGCTTTTTCCCAAGCCCGCAATTAGCAATGGACCCTATAGGCTATCCCCTGTGTACAGCCACAGCCAAGTCCTGATGTAAGTTTGGCTAGGCCTAATTGGCGTAATGATCTCAGCTTGTTTGTTAAAACCCTGGGATGTTATCTGTTCCCAAGGTCAGAAGCCCTCAGTGCTTTGGGCCCCCTGGAGGGAGGGTAGGGGGATGGGCAGAAAAACAGAGGCTGTGTTCTAAATGGGACACTATTTCCTGTATAGTACATTACCTTTGACCAGGGCCCATAGGGATTAGGGTGCCATTTCGAACAGTCAGAGTTGGAATAGTGTTTTCTACTCAGAGAAAGGCTATTGGTTTTGTATGGAATGGGGAGTTTAAATTGACAAAAGCACAACTGTCAGAGGAGAGGTTGATTTTCAGTTAAGTGTGGCTTCTTTCCTCCATCGTGTATATATCCTCATATTTTTCACAAGTCTAAAGTCTTCTCTTTTTAATCACTTCCTCTGTGGAAACAAAAGACTCAGAGAGAAAGGGCTCGAGGTGGTCCTGACATGGTTGGCATAAATACAGGGCTGTGGAGCAACTGTTCTGTTCTTCCTATCCTTCCCTTCCTTCAAACAGCTGACATCACCAGGCGTAAAGTCTGTCTCATCTCTCTCTCCTCTTTTCCACAGCCTCTCCTCCTCTCTCGACATAGTTCAAAGGCTGAGGTTTTTCTCACTCTCCCAGTCTGCCCACCACTACCCCCCCTCTCTCTCAGAAGCGCTCCACTCGTCTCTCTGTCGCTCTCTTAAATACATCTAAAACCAAAAGCATTGTATTTGGTTCAAAACATTCTCTAAGACCTAAACCTCAACTGGAGTTGTACATAAAGGGTGTCATTGAACAAGTTGAAGAAGCTGGATGGTCTATTATCATGTTTAAGTCATATTGACAAAGATGTTATGAAGATGCAGAGAGGTACAGTTGAAGTTGGAAGTTTACATACACTTATGTTGGAGTCATTAAAACTTGTTTTTCAACCACTCCACAAATTTCTTGTTAACAAACTATAGTTTTGGCATGTCAGTTAGGACATCTACTTTGTGCATGAAAAAAGTCATTTTTCAACAATTGTTTACAGACAGATTATTTCATTTATAACTCACTGTATCACAATTCCAGTGGGTCAGAAGTTTACATACACTAAGTTGACTGTGCCTTTAAACAGCTTGGAAAATTCCAGAAAATGATGTCATGGCTTTAGAAGCTTCTGATGGGCTAATTTATATAATTTGAGTCGAATGGAGGTGTACCTGTATTTCAAGGCCTACCTTCAAACTCAGTGCCTTTGCTTGACATCATGGGAAAATCAAAAGAAATCAGCCAAGACCTCAGAAAAAAGTGTAGACCTCCACATGTCTGGTTCATCCTTGGGAGCCATTTCCAAACGCCTGAAGGTACCACGTTCATCTGTACAAACAATAGTATGCAAGTATGAACACCATGGGACCATGCAGCCGCCATGCTGCTCAGGAAGGAGACGTGTTCTGTCTCCTAGAGTTGAATGTACTTTTGTGCAAAACGTGGAAAAACTGCAAAGGACCTTCTGAAGATGCTGGAGGAAACGGGTACAAAAGTATCTATATCCAGTGTAAAACGAGTCCTATATCAACATAACCTGAAAGGCTTTCAGCAAGATTCCACCACTCAGATTTCACCGCTCCAAAACCGCCATAAAAAAGCCAGACTACGGTTTGCAGGAGGAATTTTGGACCATTCCTCTGTACAAAACTGTTTCAGTTCAGCAATATTCTTGGAATTTCTGGTGTGAACTTCTCTCGAGGTCATGCCACAGCATCTCAATCGAGTTGAGGTCAGGACTCTGACTGGGCTCCAGAAGGCATATTTTCTTCTGTTGAAGCCAGTCTGTTGTTGATTTACTTCTGTGTTTTGAGTCATTGTCCTGTTGCATCACCCAACTTCTTTTGAGCTTCAATTGGTGCACAGATAGCCTAACATTCTACTGCAAAATTTCTTGATAAACTTGGGAATTCATTTTTCTGTCGATGATGGCAAGCTGTCCAGGCCCTGAGGTAGCAAAGCAGTCCCAAACCATGATGCTCCCTCCACCATACTTTACAGTTAGGATGATGTTTTGATGTTGGTGCGCTGTGCTATTTTTTTCTCCACACATAGTGTTGTGTGTTTCTTCCAAACAACTCAACTGTACTTTCATCTGTCCACAGAATATTTTTGCCAGTAGCCCTGTGGAACATCCAGGTTCACTTTTGCAAACTTCAGACATGCAGCAAGGTTGTTTTTGGACAACAGTGGATTATTCTGTGGTGTCCTCCGATGAACACCATTCTTGTTTTACGTATCGTAGACTCATCAACAGAGATGTTAGCATGTTCCAGAGATTTCTGTAAGTCTTTAGCTGACACTCTAGGAATATTCTTAACCTCATTGAGCATTTTGCACTGTGCTCTTGCAGTCATCTTTGCAGGACAGCCACTCCTGGGGAGAGTAGCAACAGTGCTGAACTTCCTCCATTTCTAGACAATTTGTCTTACCGTGGACTGATGAACATCAAGGCTTTTAGAGATACTTTAGTAACCCTTTCCAGCTTTATGCAAGTCAACAATTCTTAATCTTAATCTTCTGAGATCTCTTTTGTTCCAGGCATGGTTCACATCAGGCAACGCTTCTTGTGAATAGCAAACTCAAATTTTGTGAGTTTTTTATAGGGCAAGGCAGCTCTAACCAACGTCTCCAATCTCGTCTCATTGATTGGACCCCGGGTTAGCTGGCTCCTGACTCCAATTAGCTTTTGGAGTCAGCCTAGGGGTTCACATACTTTTTCCAATCTATACTGTGAATGTTTAAATGATGTATTCAATAGACTGCATTATTGGGAAGAACTCCTAAGTAAGTATTTAACTGTTAGCCCAAACCTGTTGTTTACGAGACACGTGACAAATAACATTTGATTTGAGACTATGCTCCATTTTGAGATAAGGTTGCTGATCTCTCAGGGTCAGGGTTGGAGGTCTTTGTGACATAGGGATTGCCAAAGTGGGGTTCATTCTGAGGGAGAGGGGGGCATGAGATGACAAATCTGTCTGTTCATTTGTGAGTCCTGTCCATATTATGTTGCAGTACATTGCAGGATGTGGAGCTCTTTGTTTGTGATGATTGACAGATCAAACTTAAACACTAGAGAAAGGGCTGGAGCGAAACACTGATGGAGGTAACCCTCTGAGAGACGGAACATTCAGCCCTATCTTCAAGGTCCTTGACTGCTCCAGCCCCACCCCGTGACCACCTTACTCCACTCCCTGAACACCCCACTACCCAGCCCCAGAATGCCCCCATTCATCTTGATGCCACGATTTATCAAAAGCCCTCACAGAGTACAGTCCCAAGTGGCTCCCTGAGACCAATTTATTAGTATTTTAGCACCAGTCTGAGCATGGCCCGAACATGAAAAGGCTAGCGCACCAGGAGGGGTGTGCTGGAGAAGAGACAGAGTTGATGAGAAGGGGAGAGGAGAGAAGAAAGGGGAGGAGGAGAGGAGAAAAGAGAGGAAGAGTAGAGGGAGGGAGGGGAAGAGGAGTGAGAGGGAAGAGAGTGAAGAGAGTGAGAGGTGCTTCCTAAGTGGATGTGAAATGAAGAATACATGGGACTGCGTTCAAAGTTGTTTTTGAAGTCCATCAATCTCCCAGAGGGCTCAGCAGCAGGGTTTGTAGCTGCGCCTCTTTGTCCAGCGTGTCCCGCTGTGAACCTTGTGTTGGCTCCAATCCACAGGGGTCCCCCGCTGTGACCGAAAACAAAATCGCTACAAAAATCCTATCAAATGTCCAGGCCTTACTAAAGCTAGTTTTTTCAATCTCTAAAGGCTATTTCTTCAGTCCTACACCATTTTTGAGAGTATCAGAGTGAGAGCTCTCTTCCCAGTTTTACAATGTCCAGGAAATGCCTTGTGCGTCGTGACCTTACCATTTCTATAGTAGCCTATAGGCTACTTGATAGAATTCAACTGGACAGTTTGAACTGAACACTTCTCCCCCTCTTTATGAAAGCTAGTGTAGAAGTTCTCACTGTATCCATCTTCCCTGGTGGAGACTTCCTATTGGGTGTGATAGACTATGTGTTGTCTATTCTGGTCCCAAATCTGTACGGGGACTGGGCTAGGTGTAGGTTCCTCTCTCCAGCCCTGTGCTGACAGACTGGGTTAGGTGTAGTCTACTGTACAGCAGTGTATGTTCCTCTCCCTAGCCCTGCTGACAGTGATCATTAATTAGAGCAGTGTTAGTGGACAGTGGGACTCATTTGGGTCCCTGGCCTGTCACTGGCTGATGAAGAGCGTCTCTGTATGGACTCTGCTGTTATCACCACCCCTTTTCTCACTGCCTCCTCCATCCTTCCTCTCCACATCCCTCCCTCTCTCCTCTCCTCCTGCATCTCTCCTTGGGTCAGTCCAGATTTCTGCGATTCTGGTCTCGGATGGCACCATGTGGCGGTAGTTGTCCCGTCTCATCACGGCGGGAGACCCAGGCGCTAGCTAGCCCTGCGTGTGTCCCTGGCCTTTGTGTACTGCTACTGGGGGTTAGCAGAGACAGAGCTGCAGTGATGGTACTGCTTGTTAACCACACACTTTAGTCACAGGAGCCATCCACAGCCATGCTGAGAGAGCGGAGAGACACTGGCCCTTCTGCTGCTGACACTCCACAGGCTGAAATGGGCGTGGGGGGTGAGTGTCAGCAGGAACCAGAGATGGAGAGTAGATGATGGTGGGTCTGTCTCAATCCACAAATGATGCTGCCTTTGAATCAGCTCTCAAATGGGATTGCGTTTTCAGTTAAGCTATTTTCTGGTAAAATACTACCTGGGAAGGAGATAGGTAGGCAGTAGACAGCTGCCTTTTGGAGATAGGTAGGCAGTAGACAGCTGCCTTTTGGAGATAGGTAGGCAGTAGACAGCTGCCTTTTGGAGATAGGTAGGCAGTAGACAGCTGCCTTTTGGAGATAGGTAGGCAGTAGACAGCTGCCTTTTGGAGATAGGTAGGCAGTAGACAGCTGCCTTTTGGAGATAGGTAGGCAGTAGACAGCTGCCTTTCTGATTGCGATGCAATACTTTGAAGAGAAACGAGATGGGATCGATGTAGGCGCCAATACCGGTTGAGTCAAGAGTCTGGGGTGTGGTGAATCTGAAGGGTTTTACCAGTAGCCTACTTTTCAGTGCTGTGTAGTAGGTTATGGCTTGAGGAAAGAGCGTTGTCTCCCTGAGGCAAGGTGATTGGTACTCTACTTCAGCTGCCAGTGTTAAAGGAGACCTCTCAGACTCAGTCAAGATTACTAGAGCGAGAGAGGGATGGCGATATGTCGTTTATTACAAAACTGGTTGTTTGGATACTGGATGCTGATTGGTTGATATCAAGGAGTAGGGGTCTGAACATTTAAACGTTAAATCATGTAAACTAAATTGGGATCCTTAACGTTAAGAAAAATCCCTAACTGAAAAACAACTTTTTTTTCACTACAAAATCAAAACGACAGTGCAGTTATCGCAACATAATATTTTCAAATCAAAGCAAATGTGAAATGCTTGTGCTTCTAGTTCCGACCATGCAGTAATATCTAACAAGTAAGCGAACAATTTCGCAACAACTACCTTTTACACCCAAGTGTAAAGGAATGAATATGTACATATAAATATATGGATGAGCCATGGCCGAACGGCATAGGCAAGATGCAGTAGATGGTATAGAGTACAGTATTGTCACGTTCTGACCTTAGTTCTTTTGTTATGTCTTTGTTTTAGGTTGGTCAGGGCGTGAGTTGGGTGGGTAGTCTATGTTCCTTTTTCTATGTGGTGTTTTTGTGTTTGGCCTGGTATGGTTCTCAATCAGAGGCAGGTGTTGTTAGTTGTCTCTGATTGAGAATCATACTTAGGTAGCCTTTCCCCACCTGTGTTTCGTGGGTGATTATTTTCCGTTTCAGTGTTTGCACCATTCGGGACTGTTTCGGTTTTCATTTTGTTTCTCTTGTTCTTTTTGTATTCTGTATTCATTCTCATTCAATTATATTATGATACATACCATGCTGCATTTTGTTCCTCCGATCCTTCCTACTACTCCTCCTCAGAAGAGGAGGAAAGCCGTTACCCTACATTACTCATCTCATATGTATATACTGTATGTAAACATTATATAAAGTGGCATTGTTTAAAGTGACTAGTGATACATTTATTACATCCAATTTTTTATTATTCAAGTGGCTAGAGTTGAGTCAGTATGTTGGCAGCAGCCACTCAATGTTAGTGATGGCTGTTTAACAGTCTGATGGCCTTGAGATAGAAGCTGTTTTTCCGTCTCTCGGTCCCAGCTTTGATGCACCTGTACTGACCTTGCCTTCTGGATGATAGCGGGGTGAACAGGCAGTGGCTCGGGTGGTTGTTGTCCTTGATGATCTTTTTGGCCTTCCTGTGACATCGGGTGGTGTAGGTGTTCTTGCCCCTGGTGATGTGTTGTGCAGACCGCACTACCCTCTGGAGAGCCTTGCGGTTTTGGGCAGAGCAGTTGCCGTACCAGGCGGTGATACAGCCCGACAGGATGCTCTCGATTGTGCATCTGTAAAAGTGTTGTTATAGCCTAACTAGATAATCGTAAAAAAGGAAGAGGACAAGTGCATTAGAGTGTCTAGTTTGAGAAACGGACCCCTCACAAGTCCTCAACTGGCAGTTTCATTAAATAGTACCCGCAAAATACCAGTCTCAACGTCAACAGTGAAGAGGCGACTCCGGGATGCTGGCCTTCCAGGCAGAGTTGCACAGAAAAAGCCGTATCTCAGACTGGCCAATAAAAATACAAAATTAAGATGGGCAAAAGAACACAGACACTGGACAGAGGAACTCTGCCTAGAAGGCCAGCATCCCGGAGTCACCTCTTTACTGTTGACGTTGAGGCTGGTGTTTTGCGGGTACTATTTAATGAAGTTGCCATTTGAGGACTTGTGAGGCATCGGTTTCTCAAGCTAGACACTCTATGTCCTTGTCTTCTTGCTCAGTTGTGCACCCGGGGCCTCCCACTCTTTCTATTCTGGTTATAGCCAGTTTGCGCTTACTTTTGCCCCATAGCACTCACCTCTCATCATGAAGTGCTTTGAGAGACTAGTCAAGGATCATATCACCTCCACCTACCTTGCCACTCCACGCTTACTGCCCCAATAGATCCACAGACGATGCAATCGCCAACAAACTGCACACTGCCCTGTCCCATCTGGACAAGAGGCATACCTATGTAAGAATGCTGTTCATTGACTATAGCTCAGCATTCAACACCATAGTACCCTTCAAGCTCATCATCTCGATGCCCTGGGTTTGAACCCTGCCCTTTGCAACTGGGTCCTGGACTTCCTGACGGGTCGCGCCCCCCCCAGGTGGTGAAGGTAGGAAACAACACCTCTTTGCTGATCCTCAACACTGGGGCCCCACAAGCGTACATGCTTAGCCCCCTCCTGTACTCCCTGTTCACCCAAGACTGCGTGGCCAAGCATGCCTCCAACTCAATCATCAAGTTTGCAGATGACACAACAGTAGTAGGCATGATTACCAACAACGATGAAACAGCCTACAGGGAGGAGGTGACGGCTCTGGGAGTGTGGTGCCTGGAAAATAAAATTTGATTTATTGAAATACATTTGAAGTACCTTGTTGTACACATCACTGACCAACTGAAATGGTCCACCCACACAGACAGTGTGGTGAAGAAGGCAACAGCGCATCAACCTCAGGAGGCTATTTTTTTTGACTTAACACCTAAACCCTCACAAACTTTTACAGATGCACAATTGAGAGCATCCTGTCGGGCTGTATCACCGCCTGGTATGGCAACTGCACCGTCCACAACCACAAAGCTCTCCAGAGGGTGGTGTGGTCTGTCCAATGCATTACTGGGGGCAAACTTCCCACCCTCCTGGACACCTGCAGCACCCAATGCCATAGGATGGCCAAAAAGATCATCAAGGACATCTACCACCCGAGCCACTGCCTGTTCACTCCGCTATCATGCAGAAGGCGAGGTCGGTACAGGTGCATCAAAGCTGCGACCGAGAGACTGAAAAACAGCTTTTATCTCAAGGCCATCAGACTGCTAAACAGCCATCGCTAGCACTTCAGGGGTGGCTACCTGTAGACATAAACTCAGCAAAAAAGGAAAAAACAATCCTCAGAGTTGGGGAACATTGTCAGGGCAGAAGGAAGCAAGTTTTCTTCCAGGACTACCTTGTACTTGGCTTGATTCATGTGTCCTTCACAAAGACAAATCTGCCCGATTCCAGCCTTTTGCTGAAGCACCCCCAGATCATCACCGATCCTCCACCAAATTTCACAGCCGGTGCGAGACACTGTGGCTTGTAGCCCTCTCCAGGTCTCGCACCCACTGTTAAATTTGGTGGAGGATCGGTGATGAGCTACATCTCCCCTGGAAAAAAGCCAATATTTCCCTATACTACTGAGCTAGCATTTCGTTTGCAACAGTTGCGGTTTGTATAAACCTTGCTGTCTGACCTGTGTAACAATGCTGCAGGTTTTTTTGGCCACCGTGCCATGCATATGAACGTGTAGAGACTGACTGACAGCTTCTCTGAACCAGAGAAATTCATTGATCATTATAATGGATACAGTATATCCAATGAAATTACAATAGAAACAAATGTAAAACAAACAAATTCCCCCTGCCCTCCACCACAACTTTTCCCCCTGGAGACACTGAGCCAAATCAGGGGTTCTCAACTCCAAGACCACGAGGCATCCCGAAAATCGGTCTTCTAACAAAATTGTCTGAAGTGTTCGAACGGTTTGGCCTACAAACTATTATGACCCCTCCATGGAAAGATGAGACTTTCTGACCACGATGGTGTACATGTCGGTTGTTTTGCTCTAGGTTGTCCACAGGCCTCATAAGACTCATCTGGAGGTCCCCCGTTACCAGTTGAAAAAATGAATGGAAGTACAGTACATGACCAAAAGTATGTGGACATGTGCTCATCCAGCATCTCATTCTTAATCATGGGCAATAATATGTTATTGTTGGTTCCCCATTTGCTGCTATAACAGCCCCCACTCTTCAGGGAAGGCTTTCCACTAGATGTTGGAACATTGCCGCAGGGACTTGCTTCCATTCAGCCCCAAACTTTCATGAGGTCGGGCACTGATGTTAGGCGATTAGGCCTGGCTTGCAGTCGGCGTTCATCATATCGAGGAAAAGCAATAAGAACGTTCCGAATGCAACCCCTGTCCTGTCCTCTCTACACCTGCTGGGACTTAGGATATGAAAATTGGTGAGAAATCAGCCGTTTGATTGGCCATTGGTTTGTACACAATCCTGAGGTAATTTCGGATGTCCCATGAGTCTTAATTTGCATTAAGTGGCTCCTCTTTTTCTACCCTTTAATGGATGCTTCGATTCACTCCCCAGATTGGAGAGAGAACCACCAAGCACAACTGAACAGCCAAAAGTAGCAATCAGTGTCTTAGAGCCTAACAAGAGCCTTGCTCTTAACATAGAATCCACCACAGTTGGCAGGCAAAAACTTGTCCTTTATTTGTATTTATTTATTTGGGTAAAATGTGTTTTCCTTTCACATGGTTTGTTAAGCTGTTTTCTGCCAGCGTCTCTTCTTTGTGACTCATCCATTTGTTAGAAGGTGAACATTTTGGGAGACTGAAGGAACCGTCTGTCTGTGAAATTGGTTGGCTATTTTTCAGACGGTGGACAATTTTTTTGGGGGGGGGAGACTTGTAGACTTTGATGGGCATAGATAAAGGTGGGTTTAGATAAAGGCAGTGTTTACAACAATAGTGGTTTTGCAGTCCTTAATTGCTGCGGCAGGCTTCAGGGGGTTGTTGAGGGAGGGAAGGAAGGAGAAAGAAAGAGAGGAGGCATCCTTCTCATCCATGGAGGCAGTTTGCATGTATAATTACAGGCTCTCTGAGTGACTGTAATGAGAGAAAGGTGGAGGGACAGAACAACAGCGATAGAGCGAGTCGGAAGCGAGAGAGGTCAATTTGGAAATTGTTCCACGGTTGCGGCTGAGGACAAACATATTGACACATTTTCAGATTGTTTTTAGAAAAATCTGATGCGAAGGAATACTAACATCATGATACATGATTGTTGTAGAACTAATGCTGCAGATAGCAGTACTGGGTGATTTGAAAAGCCATAGTCAATCAATCAATAATATAATAATTATTTTTGCAAAAATGTTTATTTTTAATTTACAATCTGTAGAAGCTATGAGAATAGAAAGGTTCAGTACTTTTGTGAAGCATCACAGCACCGTTGAAAAATATATGGCAAATAGAAATCCAAAATGTTGAGAGATAGATGGGAGGGGTTGAATGGACAAGAAGGGTGGGACTAATAACAAGATAACCAATGTAAAACATACGGGGTCTGTCAAATGTATATAGGTTCAGAAATGTTGCGAAATAGCACAGTTAAAAATAGAAACTGGATGGACATCGGAAATAGAGGAAGTAGTAAAAACAAACAAAATATAACTATTGTAAAATAGATTGTCTGTAAAATGTGTATAATATGAATAAACTGAAGGTAGAAGCCTAAGTGTTATTGTTTATTAGTTTACTCCAATTGGAGGAAGGGTGGTGGGGTTTGCGGGGTATAAAAAATGTATATTCTAAAAAAAGTACGTATCACTATATACAGTGGGGAGAACAAGTATTTGATACACTGCCGATTTAGCAGGTTTTCCTACTTACAAAGCATGTAGAGGTCTGTAATGTTATCATAGGTACACTTCAACTGTGAGAGACGGAATCTAAAACAAAAATCCAGAAAATCAGTAATTCATTTGCATTTTATTGCATGACATAAGTATTTGATCACCTCCCAACCAGTAAGAAATTCGGCTCTCACAGACCTGTTAGTTTTTCTTTAAGAATCCCTCCTTTTCTCCACTCATTACCTGTATTTACTGCACCTGTTTGAACTCGTTACCTGAATAAAAGACACCTGTCCACATACTCAATCAAACAGACTCCAACCTCTCCACAATGGCCAAGACCAGAGAGCTGTGTAAGGACATCAGGGATAAAATTGTAGACCTGCACAAGGCTGGGATGGGCTACAGGACAATAGGCAAGCAGCTTGGTGAGAAGGCAACAACTGTTAGCGCAATTATTAGAAAATAGAAGAAGTTCAAGATGACGGTCAATCACCCTCGGTCTGGGGCTCCATGCAAGATCTTACCTCGTGGGGCATCAATGATCGTGAGGAAGGTGAGGGATCAGCCCAGCACTACACGGCAGGACCTGGTCAATGATCTGAAGAGTGCTGGGACCACAGTCTCAAAGAAAACCATTAGTAACACACTACGCCGTCATGGATTAAAATCCTGCAGCGCACGCAAGGTCCCCTGCTCAAGCCAGCGCATGTCCAGGCCCGTCGGAAGTTTGCCAATGACCATCTGGATGATCCAGAGAGGAATGGGAGAAGGTCATGTGGTCTGATGAGACAAAAATAGAGCTTTTTGGTCTAAACTCCACTCGCCGTGTTTGGAGGAGGAAGAAGGATGAGTACAACCCCAAGAACACCATCCCAACCGTGAAGCATGGAGGTGGAAAGATCATTCTTTGGGGATGCTTTTCTGCAAAGGGGATGGATGGGGCCATGTATCGCGAGATCTTGGCCAACAACCTCCTTCCCTCAGTAAGAGCATTGAAGATGGGTGTTGGCTGGGTCTTCCAGCATGACAACGACCCGAAACACACAGCCAGGGCAACTAAGGAGTGGCTCCGTAAGAAGCATCTCAAGGTTCTGGAGTGGCCTAGCCTGTCTCCAGACCTGAACTCAATAGAAAATCTTTGGAGGGAGCTGAAAGTCCATATTGCCCAGCGACAGCCCCGAAACCTGAAGGATTCTGGAGAAGGTCTGTCTGGAGGAGTGGGCCAAAATCCCTGCTGCAGTGTGTGCAAACCTGGTCAAGAACTACAGGAAACTATGATGATCTATGTAATTGCAAACAAAGGTTTCTGTACCAAATATTAAGTTCTGCTTTTCTGATGTATCAAATACTTATGTCATGCAATAAAATGCAAATTAAATACTTATAAATCATGTGATTTTCTGGATTTTTGTTTTAGATTCCGTCTCTCACAGTTGAAGTGTACCTATGATAAAAATTACAGACCTCTACATGCTTTGTAAGTAGGAAAACCTGCAAAATCGGCAGTCTATCAAATACTTGTTTTCCCCACTGTAGGTATGTGTATGTATATATGTGTATATGGATATATATATTTACCCCAAAAATATATACAGGATTGGAAATGATGCAGACAATTACATTGATGGAAGCAACAATCTTTCTGCAATATTAAGCTGATTCACCCCTAAAGAAAGAATGTTACATGATTGCTGTATAAACACCACAAATAGGCAACAGCCCAATAGAAACTAAAGCAATCACATTAAATGCAAACAGACTGTTGTCACATCAGATTGTTCATTTCTGCCACACAGTGAGATTTAACCTTTTGCTGACAAGACTCTCCCCCCCCCCCTTCCGTCCTTCCTTCCTTTTTTCTCTAGGTGATAGGAGAAAGTGTCGCTGTGCGGTGGGTAGTGTCCTGAGTGAGGGCGATACTAGGCCCAGTGAGGAGCTCCAACAGCTCTATGAGAAGTTTGGTTTCCGGGTCTTCAGCTTCCCAGAGGTCACTCACGTGGTCAGCGCCTCCTTTCCCCACAGGACACCCCTGTCAATCTTCTTTGGGGTGCAGAGAGTCTACCCCCAGCTGGAGAGCTACATCAAGGTAATAATATACAGTATGACCGACTGCCTTCTGTTTTCTCCTCCGCCTCTCACCCCTTTATCCATGGTCTCCTTTATTCGTCCCTATCCATACTTATCTATGCTGTCCTGTCCTATACCCTAAGAACCATCCACTCCCTAGGCCAAGTCCTGCATGTTTACTCCAGCCCTTAGCCCAACACCCCATCCCTCCCTTGTATCCACTGACCCAGTACAGCAGCAGGCCTGGGGCTGCTGGGAAAGTGAGTCATTGCGGAGTCTGAGCCGTGGGTTTCTCAAGGGTTAATTAGGTAGCATTCTGGTACAGGTGGCATCACCATGGGCTGCCAGCAATGTGTGTGTATGTGTGCGCACGTGCAAGTGAATGTCTGCCTCCCCTGCCACATTCCCTGGCTGGCGATGCCATCTGCCCTGGACCTGGCGCTGCTAAAGTCTGGCCAGCGTCACTCAGTGGCACTTGACCCATTTGTATAAGTTGCTTTGGACAAATTATTTTCGTTACATCGAAGGAACATTAAGTTTTGTCGTTCATTGCATGGTTCCCAGATACAGGGCTTAAACAATCGTAACCGTCCGATACAGTCTTGTGCCAGTTGCCTCTCTACTTCCTAGACCTATTCCATCTGCCTTCTGTCTTGGGGATTTACAAATGACTATTCAACTTTAGCTCCTTGCATTGGTACTTTATGAGGCTGGGGGTGTCTCAAATATGTGACCGATCAACTCTTTTCAGTCTTATGTTGCAGGATCTGAAATAGTGTTTTTTACATTGGATAAAAGTACAGACTGTGGAACAATGGGAAAGTAAATCTGGTTTGAACGTTGGTTTAACATGTAACCCCACTTTTGCAAAAGTAGCCCCTTAATGTTTTGTTCCACCAACCGGAGAGTTCTTCTTTGTCTACACCCATTCAGCATCGTTCAAAACTCTGTCAACTTCTTCCTTGACAACAATACTGTTGATCGCCGTTTCTTCCCCACCGTCATCAGAAGACTACAATGTCTGGTTCAATGAAAATGTTCTTGAATCAGGGATTTCCTCATCGTCTGATTTTATTTTCAGAGTCAGAGAGAGTCAGCATGGCACGATCGTCCTCCAGAAAGTACTTTTTCCCACTGATCTTTGTTGATAGCGCCTGCTTAATTCAGGGAAGCAATGTTGTTGAGAGCAGTAGCAACACTTTTGCAGTTCTCAATGGCCACTATATCTCTCAAAAAATCTGTGGTAGCAAGGGTTATCTACACATACTGAGCAGCTCATGTTATAGACAAAATCATGCTACATGGCATGTCCAGCCCATCCATTATCTCATCCAATCATGGCTAGAGGGAAGGTTCCTGTCTTTTTTTCCGTGGCTAAACCAACTAGGCTCGTAATGTAACAATTTTATTTGTATTTACAGATTGCATACAAGTTTGTTATTAAGGCACATGAAAGTTCACATGTTCCAGAAGGCATTTCTGCCAAAAAAACTTCAAATGCCTCTCCAGTGAAGTAGTGACAAGTGACATACGCCTAGCTTCCTGAAACGGGTCACATATGATTTCTGTCTATTTAATCCTCTGTCTATGAGTCATGGTACAGTTCCAAGTTTTAGTGCTAAACCAGTCTTTTACTGTTTGTTTTTTTTAAATATTGAATTTGTTGTTCTACTGAGTGGGTGAAAGGTGAGCTCTGAGTGTAGGAAAACGCTGAGGGAAGCTGAACAATCTAGGCTAGTAGTAGGTGTGAGTGATTGTGTTTATTTGCGTGAGTTGGTGTGTATTGTGTGCAAAACTCATTTTGATTAATGAGTTCATGTCCATTTGTAACCCCTAGTGACAGTGGGGGTTTGCAGTGGCGGTCTAAGGAAGATAGATTCCTACAGTGTATTCACTTATTGTGACATTTTTTAATTATAAATGTTTCCTATCCACCTCATGAACTAGGCCTAAATATGTTGGTGAGAGAATGGAATTCACTTTCATTTCAATGTATTTCAATGTAAAATGTTTATTTGGGTATTTAACATTC
The DNA here is from genome assembly GCF_034236695.1 of Oncorhynchus nerka. Taxonomy (NCBI): domain Eukaryota; kingdom Metazoa; phylum Chordata; class Actinopteri; order Salmoniformes; family Salmonidae; genus Oncorhynchus; species Oncorhynchus nerka. Next base: position 75,177,700 of record NC_088397.1, on the reverse strand, counting down.
CTATCCATCATGCTTGCACAGTGTCTCTCCTTACTGCTTTTCCTCTGAAGGCATTTTGTATCTGTCCTCCCCCTCTCATTTTAAACACAGTGATTCATTTTAAACACAGTGATTCACTATGTGAGCTGTATCAGACCCTGCATGTATGTAGTCTCTCTTGGAAGCTCCGCATGCTCAGATCTCTGGGGAGTTATCCTCCCAGTTGCATAGGGAGCATCTCTCTCTGACACATTCTGGTGTCAGTAGATTCCCTAGACCCTACCAGAATGACTTCTCATAAAAGCATGATTTTGATTTTCTTACCCTTAGTCCTTAACCTTATCATATAAAATGTGTCATGATAAGAAAACAGCATTCAGTTATACCCGTTGATTTGCACTTAGGTGTTAGAATCTGTGGACTTACTCATCAGAAGCTGTGGTGAAACATCATTATGAAAGACAGCTTTTCTGTCTCCACTGACTCTCCGTACCCTACTTTCATACCTGAAAGATGCTGTGTAGCACGTTCCTTTTGTATCTGGGCGTGGTTATAAGAGGAGAGCGAGATAATGAGAGTCTCCCGTAGTTTTTTTGGTTCTGCACTCGCACCTTTTTCTCTTTAAAAACAAAAGAAGAAGCCGGACATGATTAGTTTAATTCAAGTGTTCTGCCTTTCCTCTTATTTATCTTTCTTTACCGGTGATAGGCTACAATATTCAAAGTTATATTTTTAAGAGCCTCTTGAAAACCAAACATTGCATAAAAACCTTGTTACATACATTTTATTTGATGGATTATACATGAAAACAAATTGGCCTTGATTCTGAATCATAATATGAACTTCGACTATATCTGCATAAATCTACACATGAGTAATTTGATGTCAAGTGGCAGAGCGTATTGTGTGGCCAACCACTGATGTTCTGTGTGCTTCTTCACACGCACTTTGTTAGATTTTTAATTTTGTTCAAGATGCAAGAGGATCCTCATGGCAATGAATCAAAACACAATGTAGTGAGTGAACATCAACTACTGGAGTGGGAGAATGGTCATGGAGTGAAACACTTGTCCTGCTAACGTTTTATTCATGGGTAATGAATGTGTAGTAAACAACACTGCAACATATGGCGTTTGACCATGCCACGTAAACACACACACACACACACACACACACACACACACACACACACACAGAGTATAGCCCCTTTTTTAAACTACTCCCATTCATATGTAAGTTCACAGCCTGTCACAGACAGCAGCCCAGCACCCTCTGTACTTATTACATGCTCCTCCATATCAAATATATGCACCCTGGGCCCAATCCAATATCCACACTGCCACGAGTCACAACCATCTCTCATTCTGCCGTCGTTATGCTGACCACCTGTCTGCTTCTAGCTCCTCTGTGTGTGTGTGTGTGTGTGTGTGCGCAGTGTTTCCCCTAGGATTTCTTTCAGCAGCAGTGGCAAAGGTAGCAGAGGGGGGTTTAGGTGCATGACCTGGAGGTGATTTTGTTTGTCGAAAGACTGAAACAGTAACTTCTGGTGACTTAAAAAAAATACATTCTACTCCAAAATGCATTAAAAGTAAATGATGTTGACACCATCTGAAATAGAACTGATGCGTGCCACTGCATTGTAGGGAGATGATGTGGAGCAAGTGGTGGTTGTACACTCCTGGCTCTCATTTGTGCCACTGCTCGCTCTGTTTGCTACAAATATACACTACTGTTCAAAAGTTTGGGGTCACTTAGAAATGTCCTTGTTTTTGAAAGAGAAGGACATTTATGGGCCGTTACAATAACATCAAATTTATCAGAAAGGCAGTGTAGACATTGTTAATGTTGTAAATTACTATTGTAGCTGGAAACGGCAGATTTTTAATGGAATATCTACATAGGCGTACAGAGGCCCATTATCAGCAACCATCACTCCTGTGTTCCAATGGCACATTGTGTTAGCTAATCCAAGTTTATCATTTTGAAAGGCTAATTGATCATTAGAAGACCCTGTTTCAATTATGTTATAACAGCTGAAAACTGTGGTGCTGATTAAAGAAGCAATAAAACTGGCCTTCTTTAGACTAGTTGATTATCTGGAGCGTCAGCATTTGTGGGTTCAATTACTGGCTCAAAATGGCCAGAAACAAAGTCCTTCCTTCTGAAACTCTTCAGTCTATTCTTGTTCTGAGAAATTGCCAAGAAACTGAAGATCTGGTACAACGCTGTGTACTACTCCCTTCACAGAACATTGCAAACGGTCTCTATCCAGAATCGAAAGAGGAGTGGGAGGCCCCGGTGCACAATTGAGCAAGAGGACTAGTAGATTAGTGTGTCTAGTTTGAGAAACAGATGCCTCACAAGTTCTCAACTGGCAGCTTCAACAGTACCCGCAAAACACCAGTCTCAACATCAACTGTGAAGAGGCGACTCCGAGATGCTGGCCTTCTAGCCAGAGTTCCTCTGTCCAGTCTCAACGTCAACTGTGAAGAGGCGACTCCGAGATGCTGGCCTTCTAGCTAGAGTTCCTCTGTCCAGTCTCAACGTCAACTGTGAAGAGGCGACTCCGAGATGCTGGCCTTCTAGCCAGAGTTCCTCTGTCCCCTGTCTGTGTTATTTTGCCCGTCTTTTTTAATCTTTTGCTTTTATTGGCCCGTTTGAGATATGGCTTTTTCTTTGCAACTCTGCCTAGAAGGCCAGCATCCCGGAGTCACCTCTTAACTGTTGACGTTGAGACTGGTGAGGGAGGAGGATGTCTTCCCTGTAAAGCACAGCGTTGAGATTGTCTGCAATGACAACAAGAAAGGCCTCTTTAGTGTCCTAAGTTTTCATAACTGTGACCTTAATTGTCTACCGTCTGTAAACTGTTAGTGTCTTAATGACCGTTCCACAGGTGCATGTTCATTTATTGTTTATGGTTCATTGAACAAGCATGGGAAACAGTGTGTTAACCCTTTACAATGAAGATCTGTGAAGTTATTTGGATTTTTACGAATTATCTTTGAAAGACAGCGTCCTGATAAAGGGCCGTTTATTTTTTTGCTGATTTTGTGTGTGTGTGTGTGTGTGTGTGACAGTGTACCACTGATGGGTCCTGTGAGATGCTGCTCATATGTGATCTTCTTCATTTTTGATGGCTCCCCTGCCCTCTGTAACCCTCCAGTGTGTGTGTGTGTGTGCCCTACACTGGCTTCCATCACAACTGTAAAGAGTGCTGAGTGTCTGGGGACTTGGGGATTGAGGTCTGACTGCACTGTGTGTGTGCACGCAGCAACAGCCAGAGGTTGTGCCATGCCGAGGCCTAGCGTGGCCCATCCATCCCCCAGTGATGTTAATATGATTATCCATTATTAATGATGTCGTCTTCCAGCATTAGGGCTTTATTGTCAGACATCAGGTCTCTCTCCCAGGAGTGTACTTCCAGTGCAGACTCTTAACAGTGGAAGGAAGCAGACAAGTCCACTAGTCCAGTGCAACGCCTGGCCAGGCCTTATATACAATGGCCACATCTGTTGAACCTTACACCTCATTTTCTGTCCGCACAATAACATTTTCTCTGTTTGAATGTCCACACACTAGCATACTATTCAGAATGAAGCAATGTCTTGGCTAGGCATTGTAAGTTGTCTGGTAGTACGGAGATTTGAACATAGCTAATGTCTCTTATCTCTGTCTATTTACAGGCTATTTCATTATGATCTGCCATTCAATATTCCTATTCACAATCTGTCAGAAAACTCCAATGGGTGTGATGGACTGGCTGGGCTGTAGCCTACTTCATACAAATGCCTCATACTCCTGCACATCAACTCGGTACTGCTATTCCCTGTATATAGCCATGTTATTTTTATTTGTTGGTTTGTAATCTTTATCTTCAACTCTGCATTGTTGGTAAAGGACCCGAACGTAAGCATGTCACTGTTAGTCTACACCTGTTATTTATTAAGCATGTGACAAATGATATTTGATTTGATCAAATCAAATGTATTTATAAAGCCCTTCGTACATCAGCTGATATCTCAAAGTGCTATACAGAAACCCAGCCTAAAACCCCAAACAGCAAGCAATGCAGGTGTAGAAGCACGGTGGCTAGGAAAAACTCCCTAGAAAGGCCAAAACCTAGGAAGAAACCTAGAGACGAACCAGGCTATGAGGGGTGGCCAGTCTTCTTCTGGCTGTGGCGGGTGGAGATTATAACAGAACATGGCCAACATGTTCAAATGTTCATAAATGACCAGCATGGTCAAATAATAATAATCACAGTAGTTGTTGAGGGTGCAGCAAGTCAGGACCTCAGGAGTAAATGTAAATTGGCTTTTCATAGCCGATCATTAAGAGTATCTCGACCACTCCTGCTGTCTCCTGAGAGTTGAAAACAGCATGTCTGGGACAGGAAGCACGTCCGGTGAACAGGTCAGGATTCCATAGCCGCAGGCAGAACAGTTGAAACTGGAGCAGCAGCACGGCCAGGTGGACTGGGGACAGCAAGGAGTCATCATGCCAGGTAGTCCTGAGGCATGGTCCAAGGGCTCAGGTCCTCCGAGAGAGAGAAAGAAAGAGAGCATTAGAGAGAGCATACTTAAATTCACACAGGACACCGGATATGACAGGAGAAGTACTCCAGATGTAACAAACTGATCCCATCCCCCCGACACATAAACTACTGCAGCATAAATACTGGAGGCTGAGACAGGAGGGATCAGGAGACACTGTGGCCCCATCCGATGATACCCCCGGACAGGGCTAAACAGGAAGGATATAACCCCAACAACTTTTCCAAAGCACAGCCCCCACACCACTAGAGGGATACCTTCAACCATCAACTTACCATCCTGAGACAAGGCCGAGTATAGCCCACAAAGATCTTTGCCACGGCACAACCCATGGGGGTGCGCCAACCCAGACAGGAAGATCACATCAGTGACTCAACCTACTCAAGTGACGCACCACTCCTAGGGTACAGCATGAAAGAGCACCAGTAAGCCAGTGACTCAGCCCCTGTAATAGGGTTAGAGGCAGAGAATCCCAGTGGAAAGAGGGGAACCGGCCAGGCAGAGGCAGCAAGGGCGGTTCGTTGCTCCAGAGCCTTTCCGTTCACCTTCACACTCCTGGGCCAGACTACACTCAATCATATGATCCACTGAAGAGATGAGTCTTCAGTAAAGACTTAAACGTTGAGACCGAGTCTGCGTTTCTCACATGGGTAGGCAGACCATTCCATAAAAAATTGAGCTCTATAGGAGAACTCTGCCTCCAGCTGTTTGCTTAGAAATTCTATGGAAAATTAGGAGGCCTGCGTCTTGTGACCGTAGCGTACGTGTAGGTATGTACGGCAGGACCAAATCAGAGAGTTAGGTAGGAGCAAGCCCATGTAATGCTTTGTAGGTTAGCAGTAATACATTGAAATCAGCCCTTGCCTTAACAGGGAGGCTAGCACTGGAGTAATATGATCACATTTTTTGGTTCTAGTCAGGATTCTAGCAGCCGTATTTAGCACTAACTGTGCTTTATCCGGGTAGCCGGAAAGTAGAGCATTGCAGTAGTCTAACCTAGAAGTAACAAAAGCATGGATACATTTTTCTGCATTTTTGGACAGAAAGTTTCTGATTTTTGCAATGTTACGTAGATGGAAAAAGTAACGCCGAGGTCCTTCACAGTTTCATTTGAGACGACTGTACAACCATTAAGATTAATTGTCAGATTCAACAGAAGATCTCTTTGTTTCTTGGGACCTAAAACAAGCATCTCTGTTTTGTCCGAGTTTAAAAGTAGAAAGTTTGCAGCCATCCACTTCCTTATGTCTGAAACACAGACTTCTAGCGAGGGCAATTTTGGGGCTTCACCATGTTTCATTGAAATGTACAGCTGTGTGTCATCCGCTGTCGTGACGTTGTATTAGTTAATATGACGACTGTTGCTCATCGAATGATTACAAGTTTCTAGTTGCGTGATTAACTGAATCAAGCAATTATTAACTAATTAACCTGGGGCACCATGGGAAAACTAGTTTTGATTGAGTTTCTATTTCCCAAATTAACTCAAAGAATATCAGAATATCGATTTTACAACAGCTGCTAATTAACCAGTTATCTTTACCAATCTCGTTCTGAACGTCGTATAGCCCGTGAATCTGCACGGACCCGGGTCTCACCAATGAGTTCGAACCACACCAATCTTAGTTGAATATTTATTTACTAAAAGCTCAAATGATGAACAAAGATACACATAGACAAAACACATTATAGGCTATTGATTAGAACTTAGTATAACGGGCCAACACACTATGGCGCGTGTTACCCAAAATGGGGATTTCAAAGAGGGAGAGAAAAAAGAAAGTACAAGAGAGAAATATACATTTGGGTGAATTTGTCAGCTATGCTATTCTAACCCTAGCCTTGCCCCAAACTGCCGCTCTTATGGGTCAGAATATAATGATGTAATTACGTGGGGATGATCTCCAAGGATTCTCTGCGTTGACCGTTCAGGCTGCTCGATGACGCACTACTCCGGCGCACCTCTCTGATCGTCCTCCCGATGTCAGTGTCCGTTTGGCTTAGAGGTCTGTTCCCTCACCCTTGCTCTGGAAGGGGGCTTCTGAGGACAGACAGCTCTGTAGCTCAGAGCTGACAGCATAGGAATGAAACCCTTTAGATACCACGATTTGCTGGGATTGGATGCTAAAGGGGTCCGGCTTGAATTCACCCGCTTAGAAACAGCTACTCATCCGTAGCTTGGATAGAAAATGATTTCTTTGTCTTCAAACTTGTGTTGCATTCTGGGTTCGTTGACTTTTTAGACCTTGGCTGCAGCTTGGGTCACGTAGTCTTCTATGGAAATTCTTTACTCACAGGTTTTATACCCTTGGGTCAGAAGTGGGCGTAACCGCCTTTAGGGCAATTCTCTGGGCATACCAAGTTAAGAGGGCAAGGTCTAGATTTGACTCAATTCCAATTTTAGACAACTAACTTCACATTTCATCTTCCCCAAAACATTCTCTTTGATTTGGATATTTTCCATACAACGTACAATGTATAAACATCAAACATATACTAGGAAAACTCTTCACTTTACAATATTTTCGTAATAACGTCATCTATTAAGCTTTAATAACAAACAAAAATGACATACATTTTCATATTCCATCTATCGTCATGACCACCATTGTGGCTGACGGAAACCATTGTTCCGAAGTCCCTTTATTTCATGTTTAACCTGTTGCGACGAGCAATCCCGTATCCGGGATCCTATTTATAGCCTCAAGCTCATTACCATAACGCAACGTTAACTATTCATGAAAATTGCAAATTAAATGAAATAAATATATTTGCTCTCAAGCTTAGCCTTTTGTTAACAATACTGTCATCTCAGATTTTCAAAATATGCTTTTGAACCATAGCTAAACAAGCATTTGTGTAACAGTATTGATAGCTAGCATAGAATTAAGCCTAGCATTCAGCATGCAACATTTTCACAAAAACAAGAAAAGCATTCAAATAAAATCATTTACCTTTGAAGAACTTCAGATATTTTAAATGAGGAGACTCTCAGTTAGATAGCAAATGTTCAGTTTTTCCAAAAATATTATTTGTGTAGGACAAATCGCTCCGTTTTGTTCATCATGTTTGGGTAAGAAAAAACCAGAAAATTAAGTCATTACAACGCAAACTTTTTTCCAAATTAACTCCATAATATCGACAGAAACATGGCAAACGTTGTTTAGAATCAATCCTCAAGGTGTTTTTCACATATCTATCGATGATAAATCATTCGTGGCAGTTGACTTTTTAATGTTCTGAGGCTGGTTCTCCATAGTAGCAGGACAAATGAATTTGTCTGTGGCCTGAGATTTACCAGGGGCGTGAGGGGTCATAAAACCCCCACATCTTCAGACCCCTAGATCTCTCCTCCTCTGTTGGGGTTGAGAGATAATATGTAGGGGTGTGGTCTCCTGTAACCTGACCTGGTCAGGACAGTCATGACATCACATAGCAGTGAAAGTTAACATTATGTTTTCGAATGACATAGGTAAAATATATAGTGAAAACAATAGTGGTCCTAAAACGGAACTTTGAGGAACACCGAAATGTACAGTTGGTTTGTCAGAGGACAAACCATTCACAGAGACAAGCTGATGTCTTTCCGACAGATAAGAACTAAACCAGGCCAGAACTTGTCCAGACCAATTTGGGTTTCCAATCTCCAAAAGAATGTGGTGATCGATGGTATCAAAAGCAGCACTAAGGTCTAGGAGCACGAGGACAGATGCAGAGCCTCGGTCTGATGCCATTAAATGGTCATTTACCACCTTCACAGGTGCAGTCTCAGTGCTATGATGGGGGTCTAAAACCAGACTTTCTGGGTTAAGGTTTGGTTTTTTCAAGAGAGGCTTTATTACTGCCACTTTTAGTGAGTTTGGTACACATCCGGTGGATAGAGAGCCGTTTATTATGTTCAACATAGGAGGGCCAAGCACATGAAGCAGCTCTTTCAGTAGTTTAGTTGGAATAGGGTCCAGTATGCAGCTTGAAGGTTTAGAGGCCATGATTATTTTCATCATTGTGTCAAGAGATATAGTACTAAAACACAAGTGTCTCTCTTGATCCTATGTATTGGCAAAGTTGTGCAGACTCAGGACAACTGAGCTTTGAAGGAATACACAGATTTAAAAAGGAGTCTGTAATTTGCTTTCTAATAATCATGATCTTTTCCTCAAAGAAGTTCATGAATTTATTACTGCTGAAGTGAAAGCCATCCTCACTTGGGAAATGCTGCTTTTTAGTTAGCTTTACGACAATTTCGGATTGTTCTTATTTTCCTCAATTAAGTTGGAAAAATAGGATGATCGAGCAGCAGTGAGGGCTCTTCGATACTGCACGGTACTATCTTTCCAAGCTAGTCGGAAGACTAGCGCCATTTCCGTTCCAATTTTCTGGAAGCTTGCTTGAGAGCTCAGGTATTTTCTGTATACCAGGGAGCTAGTTTCTTTTGAGAAATGTTTTTAGTTTTTAGGGGTGCAACTGCATCTAGGGTATTGCGCAAGTTTAAATTGAGTTCCTCAGTTAGGTGGTTAACTGATTTTTGTCCTCTGACGTCCTTGGGTAGGCAGAGGGAGTCTGTAAGGGCATCAAGTAATCTTTGTGTTGTCTGTGAATTTATAGCACAACTTTTGATGCTCCTTGGTTGGGGTCTGAGCAGATTATTTGTTGCAAATTTAATAAAATGGTGGTCCGATAGTCCAGGATTATGAAGAAAAACATTAAGATCCACAATATTTATTCCATGGGACAAAACTAGGTCCAGAGTATGACTGTGACAGTGAGTAGGTCCAGAGACATGTTGGACAAAATCCACTGAGTCGATGATCGCTCCGAAAGCCTTTTGGAGTGGTTCTGTGGACTTTTCCATGTGAATATTAAAGTCACCAAAAATGTGAATATTATCTGCTATGACTACAAGGTCCGATAGGAATTCAAGGAACTTGATGAGGAACGCTGTATATGGCCCAGGAGGCCTGTAAACAGTAGCTATAAAAAGTGATTGAGGAGGCTGCATAGATTTCATGACTAGAAGCTCAAAAAACGAAAACGTCATTTTATTTTAATTTTATTGAAATTAGCTATGGTAAATGTTAGCAACGCCTCCACCTTTGCGGGATGCACGGGGATATGGTCACTAGTGTAACCAGGAGGTGAGGCCTCATTTAACACAGTAAATTCATCAGGCTTAAGCCACGTTTCAGTCAGGCCAATCACATCAAGATTATGATCAGTGATTAGTTCATTGACTATAACTGCCTTTGTCGTGAGGGATCCAACATTAAGTAGCCCTATTTTGAGATGTGAGGTATCACGATCTCTTTCAATAATGGCAGGATTGGAGGAGGTCTTTATCCTAGTGAGATTGCTAAGGCGAACACTGCCATGTTTAGTTTTGCCCAACCTAGGTCGAGGCACAGACACGGTCTCAATGGGAATAGCTGAATGTCACCATGACATTTCATTTTATCACTGCACATCTGGTACTAATATTAGATCTTATACAGATATTACATCATGGAGATTGTGAAAGCAGTGATATCCTGCCTCAAATGAAGTAAATTGTAGTATTATATTCACTAATTGTATTATATCCACTCCATTGTGGCGGGAAATAGTAGCCTAGTCTATATCAGAATGGAACGTCTATGTTGTAACTCAATGTCGCATAGAAGATGCCTCTATACTGTCCCAATGAACAACTACTAGCCGAATGAAGTAATTTCAACCAGTCATTTTTTTACCACATTTCAACCATTTTAGCCCACTGGGATAGTGTCTCGACTGTTATGTTCCCCAGCAAGAAAACCAAAAATTGACACTCAAACAGAAAGGGGGAACTAACGAAGAGTCACTGACAACAACCAAAACAAAACCGGTGGGGTTTTAGGAGGGGTTCTGAAAGACACTCATGGGGGTGTCCACTGAAAGTTGACTAGCAACAACAACTGGAACCTAAAAGACACCCACCATGAGACACCAACATTTGCCCAAGAGGAGGCAAACTAAATAAAAACCCACACCAAACTTAAAGACTGGAAGCAAACCAAAAGGTGGAGCAAAACTAAAACAGGGAAGATCAGACAAAGGATTCTTTTTTTCTAGAAATCAAAATGGGAGAGCCAGCTTAAGGTGCTGACCCTCCACATCTCTCAAGACAACAGGAGCACTGGGCCAGACACTCTTAAATATAACCTGGGCCAGCCCAGGTGAAATACCTTCCCACTAACGAGATGAGAAACCAGCACAGGTGTAACACCAATCGGTGCGGCCCACGTGCTAATGTGCTAACTTGCTAACGTCCAACCTCGAAATATAAATGGAAAAACCAAAGCCTGTACCAGGAGGCAGTTATGAGCCCTGGCCTGATACTGTGTGCTGAACATGTCTGTGGTGTCTGACACTATGTGTGTCCCCCTGTGGTGTGACCTTTTCAGAGGAACTCATCAGTATTAAGCATGGCTGGCCTGTTATGGCAGAATGAGGGTCTGTCTGACTGGCAGACAGGCACTCTGAGTGGACGCCCCAGGGTAGAGGGCACTAGGGGGCTTGCTATTTGGAAACCAAGACGGGAAACCAATGACCGGCCCTGGTGTTTGCTGTCTGACTTTTTAGGGCTATGTCACATCAAAGATGAGAGACGACCCTGGCATCTTGAGACTAGGGGGGGGGGATTGGAGTGGGGAGAAGAGGGGTGTAGAGGGGCCCTAGTGTTGACATTTACAGAGATCTGAGGGTTAGTGAAACTGGCGACGTGGTCTCTCACCAGCACAGAGGGGTACTGAGTTGAATATAAACCAACTTTTGGGAAATAAAGTGACTTCTGTCGAGTGACTGTCACTTAAGGTGAGGCTAAATTAACAAAGTTGTTGTTTTCTTCAGTAAGATGTGTGCTGATAGGGGTTTGTTTGTAGGTGAGTGTGGTTTGTGACTGGCAGCTAGCAGTGATTATTAGCCTGGTCAGTCACAGGTCACAGACTCAGGAACAGCTGCTAGTCCGCAGGGCCTGTGAAACAGTAGGGCGCAGTTGTAAATGTCAGTAAAGGACATGGACGAAGTTGAAAAGGTGATGGAGAATGAGTGAAAGATAGACAGACCGAGAGAGGGAGATAAAGAGAGAGCCAGACAGGCAGGCAGGCAGAGAGTATGGGAGGGAGACAGTGTCGTGTAGAGGCGAAGCTTCTTAACAAGGCCTGGTCTTGGCCTGCCATCCAACTCTGGGTTTCCAGGTTCAGATGAATAATTTGGGCCTACAAGTTCATTAAGCCACTCTTTGGCCTGGGCTAGAAGGTCACCGGATTGGTGTGAGGATGGCTCAGACTCTCAAACACCTCAACTCTGCTGCACATACATATGTAGGACCTTCATTTGAGCCAGTTTGCTACAGCAGGAACATAATCCTGCAGCGACAGGAAATATGAATTATTATGTGGATTATAATTCATTGACATTGTTGTAGGGGTATGATACATTTTGGGTAAGGGATAATCAAGTCTGAAATTTCAAAGTGGAAATTACAAACTTCAGAAGCCTTTTTAAAACCTTAAATACACTACAACTTTAACATTTTCTCTATTGCATGAAAGACCTATTACAACAGGGTAATCAAATTAAGATTCTACATCTCTACAACTGGGGCATGCTTCAGAGTCACAGACACACATTCAAGTAGAGCAACACAGAAAGCAGATCACTATCTGTCACTCTTTTCATTTTTAACAGAGAGGTTTATTGGAATAAACCTCACTGACTCTTCACTCGTGGCTCACACTCATAATTCTGTACCTAGACGAAGGAAAGGAAGCACTTTTCCATTTTTTTTTCATTTGATCAGAGTAGTTGAGGATACTGATAAAGAAATGTGAAGCATTATATCCATGTATGTGTTCCCTAGCTCTGAGCTCTTCTGTTTGCGAGTCACATTTCTTTATCAGTATCCTCAACTACTCTGATAAAATGAAACATATGGTTGTTAACATATAGGCTCAAAGAAAGCGAGCCAGGTCTGGTCTGGTCTGTCCAGGGGCTGTGAGGAGCTCTGAGGTCCTTTCTCTCTCGCTCGCTCTTTCTCTCTCACACACACAATCACGCACTCACTCATGGGGCTGTGTGGACCCCGCCAGTCAAGTGCTCAAACATGACTTTAGTCATCTGGCCACGGGGAATCCAAAGACATTTGTTAACGCTAAATGTCACATTTGAATATGATTGATCCGATGTAGATTTTATTCCAGACGGCTGTCGCTCTGAATGAAGATCATGCAGGAGGGGTGCACCAGCATATTTACTACCCATTTACTGTGGAAAGAGAGCTGTTTTATGGCCCATACAGATAGGATGGTTAGCTGGAGTTATAAAGTGACTATGATACAGATGCTTGTTGGGCGAGAGAGAGAGAGATGGGTGGCGCGGAGGCAGAGGAGGTTGTATCCCTCCTATACTCCTCCCCATCTCTGTCCCTCTTCCTTTGTCCCTTATTCGCAATGTTTCTTCCCTCAGGGAAATGTCCCCTCAAACATTCACTTCATGTTGCCTACTTCATTAGTGTGGCAGTTGACCTTTCAGTTGACCCTGAGATGAGAAGTCAGCGAAGGTGATACAGTTGATCATTTGATCATGATGGAAGATGCGTCTTGGAGTGAATGTCAGATGTTTGTGCATATCCTTTGCGGATTAGAAAGTGAATAGTAATGTTATGTTTCAATCTCACCAGTTCCCCCTCTCACCACAATTGGTGCTGAAAAGCTAATCCATGCATTAATTTTCTCCTGAATTGATTATGGGAATGCACTACTTGGGGGGCCTGCCTCCAAATTCAATTCATAAACTATAGCTCATCCGAAACAGTGCCGCAAGGATTCTGATAGAAAAAAAAAAGTCTGCCCACATCACCCCCATCCTTGCTGATCTCCATTGGCTAACTCCTCAAAGAATTAACTATACAATTTCCCTCCTCGTCTACACAGCCCTAAATGGCATCAAACCCGTCGACCTGTCAGACCTACTATCCCCCTATGATCCTTCACGCACCCTCCGTTCAAGCCACACCAAACTCTTCCATGTCCCCAGAACCAGGCTCCGCAAAATGGGGGGCCGTGCCTTTTACTCCCACTCACCATCTCATTCCAAAATAATGGGCATTAATAGAGTTGGTCCCCCCCTTTTGCTTCTATAACTGTATCACATCCGGCCGTGATTGAGAGTCCCATAGGGCGGCGCACAATTGGCACAGCGTCGTCCGGGTTTGGCTGGGGTAGGTCGTCATTGTAAATAAGAATTTGTTCCAAACTGACTTGCCTAGGTAAATATATATATTTTTTTATATGTATATTTTTACAAATATAACAGCCTCCACTCTTCTGGGAACACTTTCAACTAGATATTGAAACATTCCATTCAGCCACGAGCATTAGTGAGGTTGGGTACTGATGT